>NC_064597.1:14795900-15103497 GCF_943734845.2 Anopheles funestus | reverse complement strand
AGTAGACTATAGACTGTCTGCCATATCGCTATGTATGTAAATGAAACAAAGTTCGCGCTACGCGCTAAAAACCCGACCTGTTATGAAGGGGCAAAGGGACTGGCTGTCGGGAAGACAGATCTTTCCTGACAGATTCGTCTTGCGTATGAAATGAAGAGGTGATGCTGCTAGCTACTGTTAAGACGCACCAAATTGACTAATCGAGTATGGTTTTAAAAAGATAAAAACAGAAGTCCCTGAAACTGTATCGTAATGTAATCGCGATAAATACAACAGCAGAACAACAAACCAAAAAAAAATATCCCCGTAAGCAGCACGGAAATGCTTGAAGTGTTTAAAAATTGAGCAAATCTCAACTTAATCTCTTTTGAAAAATTGTACAACATCGGGTGTCGTGTCGTGAGGGACCACTTGCGGGACGGAGATTGTCACGCTCGTAAATGGCGTCTTCGTCTTCGCTTAAAGATTATAATCGAATTTGTTTAACTTTGGCAAAAACTCGGGCTCATTCTCTCTCACCATTCCACGAATGGTTCCCAAAGCTGCACTGTTAAGCCGCTAAATGCGTGCATTTTAAAATATCTAATCTGTGTTCCGCTCTCCCTCCTTTGCTTCCCTTCTTTTTGACTTCTTTTCGGCAAGGGGAAAAAACTTTCCCTACAAAGAAACCCCACTCCCTCTTCTTCTGGGATTTCTTTCGCTTCAGCACTCAACAAATCGTTCAACAGTACCGTGGAGTATCCTTGAAGGTAAATTTATTTGCACTGCACAAACTATTGCCGGAAACATCTTCATTTCACCTTTTTTTCTCCTCAAGTTCTAACCGAACGAGTGATGGAGAACTTCCATTGTGCGCTTCCAATTCCATTTTCCAAGCACGCAGGCCTAATCTCGCAAATCCCACAAAACGGTTCCTGCCGGCCGGGTGTGATGGGCAAATAAATGACAATTGTTTCATGCTTCGGGCGAGCAATGGCATTAATACCCTTCGGAAGGGTGTGCGTATGAACCGAGAGAGAGAGAGAGAGAGAGAAAAAAAGAGGGATCGTAAACGGGACGATAACCATAACCGTAAGCCACATCATTACACGAACGGACGGTGATTTCTTTTTATGAACTGATTACATACTCGGCATGTTTAATGAGGGAGGGAGGGATGGAGGAGGGGTCGAAGGGAGAGATTCTGAGGATTCCTATCCTGACAGACTAACGATAATCGTTCGATCAACGGACGCAACCATCGCATACGCACTGGAAATCGAACTCGAATGTTCACAATTAGCTTCTCCACAGATGTCCTTTTTAAATTACATTCATTAAATACACCCGGGAACAGGGACACGGGTTCCTGTGTAATGTGTGCGAAATCACACCACCATATAAACTTGGAGAAACACATCTCAACAAACACAAGCTGTGTGTATGTGTGTGTGTGTGTGTGTGTGTGTGTGTGTGTGTGTGTGTGTGTGTGTGCTACACATGTTTGCAGCTCAACCACAAGACGTGACGTGATGAGGATGCAATTTTGAACCGAGTTGTCCTCTCATTCTTCTCCCCCCCGCCCCCACCCCCGCGCGTGCACACGCAATTGAATTAATGAATTTTCCCAAACAACATTTTCACGCCCAACCTATCCGTTTGTCAATATCAAAAATGGGTTTTGCTGAAACGTTAATTGCATAATTTTAGGCGATCCGATGGTCAACGCTGTTGAGTAAAACATTCTTGCCCTTCCGCCGTAACGATTTACACGCGGAAAGGGTGGGTGGGGGGTTTGGTAGGAGATTTTCTTTGCCACAAGCATGCACCCACAATAACGTTCCTTCGGGTTTTACTCCCGTCCGTTTCGGGTATAGGGAATGAAGCCAATTTTCTCATCGCGCCGAGATTGCTGACGTGCCTGTCATGGCATGGTTATGGCCGTCTCGCATGCTGCACGCTGCTGCAGGGATGAATATACATATGCAAGCGTACGCTTTACGAAACACTACTGCTACGGATATTTTCCCGTACGTGCACGTGGAGAAGCCAGATCCGCTGCGTTTATCCTTTGCTGTCAAAAACCCCTGACGGTACCGGGTTGCGTATCTTACGTAGCCGGGTGTGAAAGGGTTTTGCCTGCGTTGGCTATTAAATGTCACACAGCAGTAGTCACCTTCCGAACCATCCACATTATCAAGTGGCCTGGTAGGTTTCGGACCGTTTTTGTTACGTTCGCTAGGAACACGAGCAACCAGAACATCCGTGAAGATTAGAGAGGAAGAATGAGAGAGAGAGAGAGAGAGAGAAAGAGAGAAAAAAACCTATCCTCCCTAAACGCCTAAATGCTGTGAAGTGTGTAGGACGTCCTCTTGATTCTTGCCTCATCCTTGTAAAAACGACCCGACAAAATCGGATGCACCACATGGATTAGCATAACAATGTGGAACCGGGAGGCTTTCCTTTTGGAGGCACTTTGCTTGCAGCCTCATGGGCCCTCATTATGCCCCGGGATGGTCCGGTTAGCATCTGGGGAGGAATGCCGTATCCGTGCTTCTTGTGAATCTCGATGGCTCAGATAGTGATAGTGGTACGATAGTGGAACCTCGTGCACGTGCAGGCACATTCGCAACCCTTCACAAACTGCACCGAGATTGTGCGGAACGACTGTTCCGTCCAGCGATCCTTTCACTGTGCATTGCGTCCTCGTTGGGATTTTGGGTATCTCCGCACGAATATGCGTACACATTAAATCTAGATCCATCAACACCTAAGTACCGATGCCGACCGAAAGGTTCATCCATTCGCTTCCCATATGCGTTTTTGATGCAATCTCACACACCGGAGCACAGCGTAGACAGTGATATTGAAATCATCATACGATGCCCGATGCCGTATAGCCGGTATCGTTTGCCCGATATGACCAACCCCACCGCAAACCACCCTTCCAATAACTGGTTGGGGATGTTTGAAGGTGTAGCGAAGGTAGTAAAGAGGGTAAAGAACACAGTCCACTTTTCACTTTATTTATGAGCGTGTTTATGACTTCGATTATGGCCGTGCTTGCTCGTTGATATAGCACGACACACACACACATTTATATTCACACTTCATCAGAGAAGTTGAAAAGAAGATGGCGCGCGTAAATGGTCCGGAAACTGGGAAACACCAAAGGGTGTGGGGGGTGGGCAATAAAAGAGGAAGATGACGCCAAACAGTAACAACAAAAAGAATAACAAAACGATAAAAACAGCACATACAACCACACTGTTGGTTCAAATGTGGAATAAATGCGTAAACCACATATAAACCGGTGGAGACGCAAAACACAATGAGACAGAAGCATGCCGCCGCAGGTGATACTGATGTCCTTCTGGTGGTAGGAAAATGGCCCATACTGGCAACAGAGTAAAGGAAACGCATTATCCCTTTTTTTCTTCCTCCCATCCTCCTCCCCTCCTTTCCCCTCCTTCCGCCTTTTTGATGTTTACCCCCGGCGAGTTTCTAAAGAAAAAAACAGCATACGAATGGGCATATCTTTAGGTATTTTGAATTTTGAAGTAAATCGCCCCGAAAAGGTATGCAATGCGTATAGCAAAATTCACTTTTTTTAGTGTCAGCCCGACAACAGTAACACGTGAAAAACGTAAGGAATAAACCATCATTTGCCGACATCTTCAATCTTGCCTTCTCTCTCTCTCTCTCTCTCTCTCTCTCTCTCTCTCTCTCTCTCTCTCTCTCCTTCTCTCTCTCTATCCCACAACCACAACAAAACACATTTAAACGTCATTTTCGCGGCTAGCCATCGAGCGGCGTTTGTTATGCTTTTTAATGCGCTGGTTTCGCTTGTTGTCGGCACCAGCGTTTTTGTGTTTACGTTTATGATCCTGCTGCTCGTGAGGTTGTTTTTTTTTATTTGCCACCACTTGCTACAATGTCACAGTTGCGAGAAATGACGATGACGAAGAAATGCGTTCCAAGGGGAAGATTTTTTTCGTCCCTCCGTTTACAGAACGAAGGAAAAGAATTTCTTTACTTTAAAACGGGTTGTATTTTTTGTAAAAAATTTTCCCCATGCGGAAACTGAGATGATAAAATCTGGCGCGTGGTCACGGGTGATCAAAACCCCGTTCACGCTAGAAGAAAATTTTTTTCAACTCCATTTCTCACTTGCTTGACGGGGTTGCTTCTTTCGCTAAAAGAAATAGAGATTTCCACCCAATGGTTGATGCTGCACGTAACATAAACTCTTTCCCTTTGTTACCTCTTTCTTCAACTTGTTTCGTCTGTCTCGTTTAGCCAGTGAAAGGAATTGGTCAGAATGATGATAGCGGGGGAAAAGGATGCTTGAAATGATGCTCCGAACGCGCTCAAAGTTAAACGATTGTAAAGTCTGACGGATTTACTGAAAGCGAAAGCAAATCTGATACCAACCGAGGCAAGGGGCGCAAGAGATGCATAAGAAGGATGTAGGAGAGGAATTGTTTTGGGTGTAAAAGATAAAAAAAGGAAAACCTGCGGTTAGCAAGTGATCGTTTGCATGTAAACGAAACCATCGCACACTTTAACACCTATGAGAAAGTGCAGAAAAAAATGAGGGAGAAAAACTCGAAAACACCCGGTTCGGTTGTAAAAGGGAAAGTGAGGAAAATCGCCATCACTTATCTATTCGGTCACATCGCGGTGAAAACTCCTTCCAGCCTGGAACGGCATCTCATATCGGCCATAATGTCAAGGCATAAAAGGATTGAAACACACCGGGGGATGAGAATTTTCTTCCAAACTTCCATTTCCACCGTGCAAAACGTTCGTTTATTTTTGCATCCAACAAGACACCATGTGGTTGTGATGCTGCTGCGTGTGAGCAATGTTTTCTTTTCCACTCCATGGGCTAAAGAAAATGCATCCGGAAAACTTGACACCCGACTACCCGCGGGCAAAACAGAACCAACGTTAAAGTGTGGACGGGAAAATGGAGCTCCTCGGCGGAGTCGGATTTTCTCCACGGCCAGTACCACACATACATGGAAGCTTATCGGGTTTCCACCTCGCTGGAATTACCACACAATGGGCACTATGGGATAAATTGCGTCCCATTTCCTTCGCAACGGTTAACGATCTGCATTTTGGGTGGTGAAATGGAAAGGTTCTGGTGGATGTTGTGTTTCCGTCACACAAAACCGTAACAAAAAGGGTAGACAAACACAAATCACCGATGCCATCATGTCCTTTGTGATGTTCGTCGGTGCATGTTGTTGGGGGTGGGGGGATGCAAAAAATGCAATAACGTCACTAATGGTAGTCTTGCTACAAGAACACGTAATAAGATACTAATTTAAGCCTGAAAGTATGCAATCAACATTACAAACTGCCTAAATTTATGTACTGCACGCTGTAAAACCAGCTTAAAAATCATTTAGGTTCTTATTCCTGAATATTTTGTGTTTTATTTTTAATTTAACATTAATCATTCGTACCACAGCTTTAAAAAACTGTTTAAAGTTCAATATAATTAACACTTTGACGGCCGATCACACCACTGTGGTGTGATGGTAAACACATCGGTTGAAAGCCGATCACACCACAGTGGTGTAATGACGCGAGTATGGGTTTTAGTGTTTTTCTTTAAAATGGTCCAAACCATGGGCTCAATGCGACGAAAAAACATACTTTTACTCATGTAACTCGGACTGGTGATATGCTTTAAATCGTTAATTATTTACGGATATACGAAGAAGATACTGATGATAACAAACCAAGCCGGCGAGATGTGCATTGAACGGCGCAAACGGTGCCGGCGACCAGCGAAGTAAACAATGCGCAGCGTGCGGCTGTCAAAGTGTTAACAATAAAATGCCATCGTTTTATTAAAAAAAATGATAAAGCCTACCTTTCTGTCGCATATAACATATTTAACAAAATCATTGAAAGGGTTAAATGAGATAAACACACACACACACACACACACACACACACACACGCACGATACGTTGATGTCAACAGCAGACACATCGAGCGTACACTCCACGCAGAACAAGCGTGGGGAGGTTACGTTGATGATAGTTATTATTTTTACTAAACACGTACACCTCTTAATCGAGAAATTCAATATTTTCTGTCACAACAACCGCATACCTACGGCGTGATTTGAGCTTAAATTGGGGACGATGAGTATGTGAGAGCAAAGTGGTGGTAGCGTGCTGGAGCCTGGAACCATACGTGGATAGGCTGAAGTGGCACTTCAAGCTAGGATTCGAGGGGTTTATTTTGCACCTGGGTTGATGGGGTGGGCGAAAGAGAGCGGTTTGATATTTACGTGCCTTCTCTCCCCCCACCTCCCTGTCCCGTTTCATCACATTACAGCCACTTTGACTGTATGCCCGTTGGTAGCATAATTTTCTGCGCCCCTCACAAAACAGTGTTTTTCGCCAAAGCGTAGCGAATTTTCCGCTCCTGATTTTCACTCCCGTCCGAGTGTGTTTGTGTGTATTGTGGGGAGCATATCATGTAGGATGATGTGCGCCAAGAGTATCATTTACATACGCAATCATTATTACTGCAAAACGGCCATACGCTTTGCAAAAACGCTGAAGATGAATTAAATCGTTCGATAAGAGGGTTTGCAAATGGTTGGAACGGGCGGGAGGGGATGAGTATTGCAGCAGGGACCCCTGGGAACTCCCCCCCGGTAATGCTGTAGCGTCACGTGGAGTCCATGGGACAGTTTGGAATTAAATTTGAACCATCCTCAAAGCCAGTAAAAGACACCCTTTCGCCACGTTCTCTCCGGCGGTTAAGCAATTTGGGGATGGCAACAACAAAAACCACCCCCAAAAAGGCCGAACTTTCACCGGTAGTGTTTTGCGAACCAAAAAAAAGTTGGCTGTAATGTTTCCGCGGTCGCGCACGAATAGATCGCGAGATAGTGCGTGCGCGACCGTACGTGTTGGTCAGCATCATCGCACAAGGGGGGTGGGAAAAATGGTTTCCCGCACGATGAGATGTGGGATAGAACGAGGGGGGGAATGATTCCATCAAGCGATGTGTAGCAGGGACAGTGGGATTCACCGGGTGAAGATTGCGCAAACCCGATGCCACACGGGAAAAGCCCGCGGAAAACACTGAACCACACAGCAACAACACACAGGCACACTGAACCGATCGTCGAAAGGACACGAACGATTTCTCTCACTCGCTCTCTCATTTTGTCCATATTTAACTCTCAGCATGCTTTGTCTAGTAGGGGAGAGCAAGGGTGGTTTATAAATTTTCAATTTTATAATTAAAACAAGATTATACGCAACAGATAAAATGATAATGTTCGAACCAAAAAATTAATTACACATTAATTACCTTCCAAACCTTCCGCGGGGAGCGAGCAGTCCAGCGGCAAACAGGCTGAAAGATGATGACGGTGGGTTGGTTTTATCGTACGCGACCATTGTACGTGTTTACTTTTGTGTACGTACCGAACAGGATCGTCCCTCATCATGCAAGCTGGAAAACGCATTCCGTTGTTTTTGTATTCAGCTTTCCACTAGCATGCTTTTGGCAGGAAATGGCAAAAAAAACAAACAGTCCACCACCCATGAAACAATAAGGTTATTGTAACTCATTTTGCTGTACTCCAATGAAGCTACTATACCTTCATCCCCTTTTTTGTTCATCCCTTTACTCCCAAACCCCCTCTCCACAACCCGTTATGGTGGAAGGTGAAAGTGTGAACTGTTACGAAATACGCCTGAAATGTATGCAATGCAGCGAAAAGTGCATCCTCACCAGAGAGAGAAAAAAAAGCGCATCAATATCAATTTATCATACGGTTTGCCCCCAAAAGGCTATTATTAACAAGTATGCGTGTGTGTGTGCGTTTGTGTGTTTTATGTTTTGGACAAGCTGCAAGAAATATGTCACACCTTTTTATTTTCACCTCATATACACCTGGCTGCTCGTACAAATGGCTCCCTTACCAGGTGGAGTGGAGCATTTTACGAACTTATTTAATATTAATGATGAATTGCATTGGAAGACGAGCAGTGTTAAATGCCAAAAAAAATTGTTTACTGTTTTATTTCCCGTGTATGTTACTAAATATGGATGACGGCTAAAAGTAACCAAGAGTAACCTCAGCGTTACGTGGGCTGCTATTTATGTATATGTCTGCCCTAATAATGATATTGTGAATATTTATCATGAAAAATTGTTTTATTCTTTTTTAAACTATTCTCCAGCATGATTAATACAATTTTGGGGGCGGCCCGGTGGTGTATGTGATAAACGGCGCCAGTCCACCCGACAGGACCGGGGATCAAATCCCATCCGGGCCGTCTCCCCGTAGCAAGGACTGACTATCCTGCTACGTGGTAAAATAAGTCTTGATACGGCCAGGCCGTTCTAAGTTAGAACGGTTAGAACTTCTAATCAAGCAAAAAAAAAATAATACAATGTATGCGCTCAAACCTAACTGCAACTAATGCAGCAGCTATCCCAGTCGCGGGACACTCGTAAGTTCTACGGGATGCTGAATGCGGCACGAGGCGGTTTTACTCCCATGACCGCTATGTACCGCAACGAGGAGGGAGATATCCTGTCGGACGAGCGAGAGGTGATCGACAGGTGGAAGTGCTACTTCGACAGGCACCTGAACGGAGCAGATGCAGGAGAGTCTGAACCAGGCGCAAGAAGCAGAGGAGAGCAATATTGCGACAACCAGCGGGATGACGAAGTGCCCCCGCCATCCTTGGACGAAGTCATCAGTGCCATCAAACAGCTGAAATGCAACAAGTCAGCTGGCAGCGATGGTCTGGTGGCAGAGCTGTTCAAGATGGGCCCGGAGAGGCTTGCCGCGCTTATGCATCGGCTGATCGTACAAAAAGGGCGACAGACTGGACTGTGCTAACTGCCGAGCCATCACAGTCCTGAATGCTGCCCATAAGATCCTGTCCCGAATACTCTTCTGCAGACTTGCGCCCCTTGCCACAGATTTCGTCGGAAGCTACCAAGTTGGATTTCTTGGAGGCAAATCGACCGCCGACCAAATCTTTACTCTACGGCAGATCCTCCAGAAGTGCCGAGAGCACCAGATCCCTACGCACCACCTGTTCATTGACTTCAAAGCGGCCTACGACACCATAGACCGGACCGAACTATGGAACACCATGCACCATGGAACTCACCGGGGTCTGAGTCAAGGGGACGTACTCTGCTGTTTGCTGTTTAACATCACTCTAGAATGTGTCATGCGAAGCGCGGGCTTCGACATCCCGGGTACGATTTTCACCCGTTCTCTCCAATTTCTCAGCTACGCGGATGACATCAACATCATCGGAAGGATATCTGACGGAAATGCGAGGCCGATAGAATTGTATTGAGGATCAATGCGACGAAGACAAAGTACCTGCTTGCCGGAGGCTCTAACCGTGATAGAGCCCGACTCGGGAGCAGAGTATCAGTTGACGGCGACGATCTCGAGGTGGTAGAGGAGTTCTGCTACCTTGGTACGATCGTAATTTCGGACAACAACATGAGCAGCGAAATCCGAAGGGGCATTGGCCAGGGAAATCGTGCGTACTACGGACTCCACAAACTCCTGCGATAAAGAAGACTCCAGCAACTGATACGTCAGGTAGTCCTCTAACGGTGCGAGTCCTGGACTATGCTAACGGAGGACGTAAATGCACTCGCTTTTTTCGAACGGCAGGCGCTAAGGACTATCTTTGGCGGAGTTTGCGAGCAGGCCGTATGCAGAAGGAGAATAAACCAAGAGCTAGCTGAACTGTTTGGCGGTGCAGATATCCTGACGGTGATCAAAGCCGGAAGGCTACGATGGCAAGGGCACGTGATGAGGATGCCGGACTCATGCCCCCCATGAGGACTGCAGCCCTGGGCCGAGTTTCCTGGAAACGGATTGGCGATCAGGCCATGTTTTCGCAACGGGCTCGACCATGAGCAGGCCAGAAATGATGATGATGTGCGCTCAAACCAATTGTCAAAGCTTTTTCCACTCCAATTGAGACACCTCCAAAACATGGGTTTTGAACGCTTCAACAGCATCTTCTGGTGTCAAAACTCGTAGACCACGCATTTTTGCCTTGAAGTAAAAATAAATAGAAGTCATCGGCTGCCAAGTCATTTCGACGTTTTGGCCAAACAAACGATGGTTTGAGCCAATGTGTGAGAGCTTGCATTGTCATGGTGAAGAATAAATCGTCTTCTGTTGTTCGTTTTCCGAACTTCTCCGAAAATTTCTAGCAAACAAATTGTGGCGTACCATTCAGAATTGATCGTCCTACGTTGCTCAGTCGCCACATGACTAGTTTTGCCGAAAAAACAGAAAATTATTTGCTTCAGAGTGCTTGTTCCACGGAAAACTTTCGTTGGATTTGGCTCGACGTTGAAGACCCTCACGGTCGATTGTTGCTTTGTTTCGGACTCATACGCATAGATTCATTATTCGTGACCCGTGACGATCTTATAAACGTGTTTTGAAGCGTTTTTGGACGACCTAGACCTTTGATCGAGCATCGACCACGATTAAATTCATTATACCAGTTTTTGACCGTGGTATAGGATGGTGCTTCATCGCAATACAAAGATTTGAGTTCTTCAAAGCAGTCTTGTCTGGATAGTCCACGTCGAACGTTGTGAAAAATGATCGCCAGAAAATGTTCACGGGTCAATTCCATTTTTTAGCCAAACTGATTTTTTTCAAGTCAATGTAAACATCACATATGATGATCGTACGTCAAAACGTTGTGAGTGTGATTATACTCCAAAATGTCAAACTTTCGAATAAAAATGTCAGATTGCATCTGGTTTTACACACCAGGAGGTTTAAGCCTTCCTAGAAGATCCTTTATCAAGAGCATCAAGTTCAGGCTTAATATACCATTTATATTTAGGAATGAAGAAGAGATCTTTTGGTTTTAGAAAATCGTAGAAAATCGTACGTAGATTGTCATTCTTCTCAAGATTGATAAAGTGCTGTCGACATGAAAAAACCTTGAATCGAATATCCTGGTATCCTGGTCATATCACTCGATAGAACTCAATAAAAGAGGTTTAGCAGAAATTATATTAATTGGTTGTATAAATTGTAGACAATACTTAACATTACTACAAGATAATTAAATTTAATTTCCTTTTTCAGTAAAAAAAATCCTACTTTTTTAATAAAAAAAAACCTAATTTTCGAATGCCATTTTGATTTCATTTCATGAAAACTGCACCATATTCTTGTTCTAGTTGAAACAAAAAAATAACCCAGTGCCAGGATAAGAGAAAGGCTTAGAAAACTCATCCCACACCATTCGATTGAGAATGGTGGATTAAACCAAGCTTAATGCCCCGCTCATCGAAGTGCTGCACCGAGTTTGATTTCCCGAAAGCGTAACTCTGCCTTAATGGGTACGGAAAATGGAACGATTTCGTTTAACAGCAAAAACAGTGAAAGAAATCCCGTTTTCCTGAACAACTGTTCCGCTTCCCGTGGCCGGAAAATGATTAAGTCAATTCAGCTGCTTCTAACAGGCACACCAAGGAACCGGTGTTTGCTTTCTTCACTCGTTTCCTTTTGTTTCAGGAAAGGATTCGCGGATTCGTGTCGAAACTTTTCCTATAACTTTTTATTGGCCTTACACTGCCTCAGATTTGTCCACCCCACTCCCCTCCCAACGTGGGTAACACGGGAAACTGTCGGCTTTGCTTGATTATATATTTAAATGTTTCAATTAACCCACCCAATCGCGACGTTCTATCCGTTTTTCCCGGCAAAGCATCATTGAACCTAATCTTCCCGCTTCCCGTTCGCTTGACTCTTTCAACCAAACTTTTACAAACTCACCCTCTCACCTTGGTGGGCGTTCGGTTACGACCTCGGAAAGCGAACGGATTGAACCAATAACTTTCTCTCTACCTCTCTCTTTCTCTATGCACCATTTTTGCCAGTTGAAAATCACAACTTTATCGGTGGCGTGTAAATCCTTTCTCTCAACTTCACTTTCCTCCCCTCCCACGAAACACGAGGAGAAGAAATAAATCCGATTAGTAATTAGTAATGCGAGCATCACCGAATGAAAGAATTCACCTTTCGCCTTCACGTGCCGAAGCGACTGTCTGTTCTCGTTCGCACAAAAATTCAATCGAAGACGAGTAAAACGGAACCACTTAAGGAGCGAGGGAAAAGTGAGCACTGTCATTTATACCAATCCGAATCTGATCCGAGAAGGTGTTGGCTTCGCTTTTAGTGACAAGTTTTATTAAAAATACTTAAAGGATTAGCCTCGAATTGCTCACTTACTACGTTTGGGGGGGATCGGTATCAGTTACCCCTTTCAGTCACAATAAGTAATGCTTCCAAATTTTCAAGAACTGATAGATTCACGTGTTTCTCCTTTTTTTCTTCACATTAATTTTATTTCTTATAAAAATAATATTAATATATAAATAATAATATTATTTATTATTATAATATTATATAATATTATATGTAATTTGATTAAGAGAAACAAACTACTTAATATGGCATCAAGCGAAATAAAGTACTGTTTTTAGTTAAATAGCATAACTTTAGGCGCTTGAACAATCATTTACAAATAAACCACATCGAAACACTTATGCAATCTGCATGACACAATTACCCTATTAAAATGCATATCCATTCGCTATACTTCAGCTGCACTTACACGAACAAACGGAAACTTTTAACAAAGTCTTTCGATCGTAGAACAAAAAGTTTCCTGCCGCGTTCACATGCTTTCTAAGACAATGAGTCAAGACACGTACAAAATGTACAAAAAGTGTCGAAAGCAAATCCATCACTTTCGGAATATCTAAGAGCAGAGATGCAAGAAAATTCAACACCATTTTTTCCCAACTGCCTCCCCTCCCCCCTCACCATTCACCCTTCTCTGACTTACCTCATCGCTTTGGCTCATTTTCATTTCATGACTTAAATAGATAGAAAGACTTTACGGAAGGTGACAAACACACAGCCAAAAGTTTTCCTATGACGCGGGCAAAAGAAAATCTTCGCTGCCGTGCTGCCGTCCTTCATGTCCCACTCGCTTTTCCTTACTTAAAGTTTGCCGATGCGTACTCGACTAATCCCGGTGCCTTATTTTATTTCACTCCCCCCGTCATGTAAAGGCCTAGGTGATCATGATACCGAGGTTTTGTGGAAGTGGAAAACAACACATCACACAACAGGAAGAGTAAGAAAAATGAAACAAAAATCACAACAACTTTATCATCAGCACACCGGGCGGTTGCCGGGCGCCCGGGTTTCGAGTGGTACAGCGGCAGTTTGGTATTAAAGGTAAATTTTGTATCTTTGCCACCCTTCGAGCAAAGCGGCAGCAGGATTACCGCGCCCTCTGACGGCAATCGAAATTGGCACCGTCAAACGACCGGTGCGGCGAGAAATCTATGCGTTTGGATTAAAATTAATCGCGCCAATTATGGGTGCTACAAATTGGTACCGTACACGGGCACATTTTAACTCTCGCATTATCTTACGCTTCACAGTCCGCGCGTACCCGAACTCTGTTTCATCCTCGGTTCTCATATACGTGATGCGATTATGAAGGACATACGTCCGGCAATCGAAAATCCCACGACCAACGAGTTTATTGAATCCAATTAATATTGCAATAAACTTCAATTAATTCGGCGCTACTCTATTTGGGGCTACCGAACCTGCACACAGGCACGGGGTGGTGCAGCCCATGCTATCGCTAGCTTCAGCTTTTCACACACGCTATGGCCATTTCTAATTCCCTCATCTAACTTACTCCGGAACCTACAATACAAAAGCGTTTTACTAATGCGGGCTAGAAATGTAAAGGGGGAGATAGAAAGAGGTGGAACATTGGGGGAGAAAGAGGCGGGGGGGAGTGTTCTAATGCGTATCCTAATCCCGAAACGATTCCTTACCAATGATCCACGGGATGGCGCACCGAGTTTTACGTGCGGCAATTTGTTTGACTTTGTTCCAACCGTTTTCCACCGCTTTCCACCAAAGCGGTATGGGAGCGAAAGCGGAAAAGCGGTATGGAAGCGACATGTGCATGTGCGTGTGTGTGTGTGTGTGTGTGGGAGCGTAAAGCAACGAAAGTTAGGGACCGAAGTCCGCGGTAGTACGAACCATACACCCATAATGCCCGCCGCGATTAACTATACAAATAGCACAAATTTGTTGGGAGATTCGTTTGGAAAAAAAATAGGGAAAAACTTGTCATCATTAGCTGCTCTACCTACCGTACCGGATTGAAGCAAGATGATTTGAGAAAAAATATCTACAAATATTCATACCTTTTTATACGTTTAATAGTATCACGATTTTATAATATATATAATATATACTTTTGTTTTGTGTAATATACATAGTTCCATAATAAATTGCCTAATTTTTCACATTTATTCCATTCCTTCTTTTTTGTTTCTTTTCACTTGTTTTCACTTTGCTCTTTACGGTAGCAGAAAACACACAGTTCACTCATGTTCATTTAGTTCCTTGTGCATTACTTTGCTATTTCCATTGTTTACTTTTACTTCATTTTTTTCTTCTTTACAAGATTTTGCTCATTCTTGATTATTTTACTTTTCCTACTTGGTTTTTTCTTCTTCTATTCTTCTTCCACACTTCGTTCCATCTTTTCATACCTTCGTTTTGCGAGTGTTCGTTCGTCGTTCGGACTTATTACGGTCGACTATTTGATTAAACATGGGCCATTAAGTTTTTTAGTTGGTTTTGTATTATGTTTTTTTGCTTTTGCTTCTTTTCCTTCTCAGCTTATCATCGCCTTCCTTTCGCTAATTTGCTCTATTACAACAACGGAGTCTTGCGGATTTACTTTCCAAAATGTATCATATCGTTTAGTTTCCCATTCAAAGTACGCAGTTCTGTACATTTTGTTGGGTATGTTTTTAATCGTATGCTGCCAAAGTTTATTGCGGTTTTAACATTATAACAAAAAAACACATACAAAATTTAGATGCATTTTGAAAAACGAATAAAACCAAAAAAAATCATTTTGTTTAAAACGAACAGAAGAAAGCATCACAAATAAGTTTATTAATTAATATTTTAAAAAAATATCCTGAAATAAAAAATTACGGCACCATTTATAATTATGGATTAATGCCTTAATTCACAAATAAAAAAAAAACAACTTTCCGTAGTTTTCTTTCTACGGATTGGATAAAAATTCCACATGGACGATTATCAATACCAGTCTGTTAATAAATTTTCCAAAAAACAATTGTTCAACTACAAGCCACACACGCATCGCAACACCTGCCCCATTTATTTTTGTTGTTGCCCAAGATTCGTTGCAAATTAATTTCATAACAAACAATTCGTATAATTGTAACATATATCCTAATATTTACAAAGGGCTAGATGGGCTAAATTGGGGTGGGGATTGTGGTGTGATGTGCGGTCTAGCGTTTGTTTCATTAACTCAAAGCACGACCATTACTCATTAGTCAACAAAGAGGAGATAGCATTATTCAAATAAACGTACCACAAAAAAATACACACACGAACATAATCAAACAGAAGAAACAGGTATGTAAGAACGTAGAAAAAAATCAAATCGTGTGTCTTTCACTTAGACACCACCATCTTCATCCATTCAATTGGACATCGCATCATGTTTGCTATCTTCATCCGTCGCTTCTGACCGTTTACTATCGTTACTATCTTTATCCTTAGGTATTCACTCCACATTTCCTGACACGGCAAATGGAACTTTCAGATTTTGGCACATTTCACCTACTAACTAATGATGGCCTCCGATCGTTTTGTAATTATCCTTCTTTTTTTTCGAAAACAAAGGAACTATAGAGTGAGCATGTGTGAGTGTTTGTGTGTGTTTGTGAGAGTGATAAAATGAGGATGGCTAATACAACAGAAAACATAAAAATGTAAAATGAAGTTGTAAAGTCAATGTAAACGTCTCCGTACAATGAGGACTTTATCAATTGTTCACGAAAGTTAGTATCACAAACACTTTGATAAAAATAATTTTTGCTGGTGTTTGTAAATTATGTCTCCTTCATATTTGAGGTTGTTTCAGTCAAGTTCTTGGACGAGTTACATTCTGTCGTTGTAGGTGATATAAAAATAAACAAACAAAATGAAAGATACGATCGTCTGGTGATATTTGGTATGACGTAACTAATGTTGTCTGCTGAGTTTTCTAAAAATGTGCAGTCGTTGCTGAGCTGATGTAGAATAAATAAAAACAAAACAAAACACCACACAAATTGCGGAAGAATAGATAAAACCCTTTTCAGGGGTTCTTTGTGTGTAAAGATTTATAATGTTTCCGAATATTTGTCTTCGATTGTGACACGTTCAAATTTTAACTCGATATGGATTGTGTTTGTGAAGTGTTTAAAATTAGCTGAAAAATTAATAACAAAAAAAAACTTTTCCAAACCTTTGCACAGCGGAAATTAGCTAGACAACCTTCAAGATCAAACTATTAATATTGATACGCCCTGGACACACACACACTACTGGCATCATCTTCACTCGTTTATCCTTTTTTTCCACTGTTCTAGTAATAGCAACAACTAAGGAACCATCATTTAGCTCGCCGTGCTAAGAGCCGCCTTGATGTGCGCGGGTGTACCGAAGGGTGACGGACCACCTGCCAGGGCCGCGGACAAACTGCTGCTGTTGTTGTTGTGATCGCCTCCTCCAACTCCACCAGCACCACCACCTACAACACCACCACCACCACCGCCACCACCTCCAGCACCGCTAGCCGTACCTCCACCGCCGGTATTCCGCTGGCCAACGAGTCCCATCAGGTTACCATTTGCACCGTTTTGCTGAGGAGAAGGGATACCACCCATGCCCTGGCCCGGTCCAGCCTGCATCTGGGGTCCACCGTTGCCGGCTCCTCCCCCTCCTCCCCCACCACCACCACCACCGCCGCCGCCACCACCACCTCCACCATGACCGTTTTGCATTACAGGACCACCGCTACCTTGCGAGATCTGACGCTTCAGCATTGGATGGTTGGCCATCGAAGCAAACACAAGCCGCTCCTCGTAGTCGTATTCGCACAAGATCTTATTCTCGCACAGGTAGAACTTATCGCCAACGCAGAACCTATGGAAAACGGAAACGACAAACAAAACACATCACAGTCACAAATCGATTTTGTTGTGAGCTTTGTGTACAAACAAAACTAAGACTACAGACTAGCAAGGATTGGTATAGTTTTCGATTGTTCTACATAGCCAAAAGTAAACCTGGATTAATAAGCGGAATATTTACAAACTGCATTCACAGAGTTGCTTTTTCTATTAGTTGCGGAACATGGAGTGCATCTCAGGTGCGGCGAAAAGATTCCTTCCCTATGAGTGGTCCTAAAATGCGACGTAATCTAGTCTAGATAAATGAGCGGAATTGATAACCCGAGTACGAATTACTGACAATAGCGTTTATCTAGGAGACCCAAGTCCCAAATCTCCACATTCCGGAGGTCTCACTAAAGTTTTTTTGGAAGAGATGTTGTTCAGTCCTGACACCTTTAAAGCTGATTAAGGTGTGATTAAGGTATTAGGATAACTTTTGTATGGTAGAGTCCAGACTGGACGTGTCGTTGAATCGAATCTTTGATTCAAGGATAGAAATTTACAAAGTGTCCGCGAAAGCAAGACTCTACTCAAGAAACAGGTCATGTGGATCTATGTGTTTGCAGATGTATTACACGACTAAAATATGATCGGCGAAATGTTGGGCAGAAAATTCCTATGCATACTCCCAGAAGCAACATCGAAACGTTTAACTAGCCCAACCAACATACACAACCATAGCAAAGAACAGGATTGGATCACCTGCCCAAGAGGATGAGAAGATGGTAATGTGGGGGTTACAGGGTCCACCACAAACCCCATTACGGAAGTAATTGAAGCAAGGTAGAGCGGTTTAAGGGAACGGACGGTAGGGAACAGATGTAATTAATTCAATCACGACACACCTCCTCTTCAACACGCACAAGGCTCATCATGACGCATGGTGACAAAACGATCACCAGTCCTCCCCCTACAAAGTGTTGGTGTTCCAATAATAATGGCACGGTGTAACTAATTTCAGCTGCAACCTGCACAACGAACAACAAATGCAACTGCCACTATTCCTGCCCCGTGTATACACGGTTCGCGTATAGGATGTGCCTGCATGTGAGATAACGTTAAAATATGCCCACAGAGTTTCATCGGTGTGTCACCGAAATTGGTGTCACACAACCACGCGATACTGTGCCGACCTGCTACATAATACACCGATGCTACTTATGCTACCCCCATCCTCCCAGCGGGTTATCTTTTTTGCAGTTGGAAGTTTCGAAAAACCGCAGAATTCATACCGAGCTATATTGGAAGATTGTGCGCTCGTCCTCGGCAAACCGACACATACAGTAGCCAACTATCTGCTAGAGAACACATTCTCTCCTAACCTAACCTTCCCATACGCACATCTCTATCTCTCTTTCTATCGCTCTTCTTTCTCCCTGCCTTGCTCGCTTATCCAACACATACGCCGTTGGCCGCTGTGACAATTTATTTGCCGAGGATTATAAATCAAATTAAAATAATATTATATGGTAGAATAATTTTCAACATTGTGTTGCAACCCCCACCCCACCCGCTCCCGGGAGATGGGCATCTGAAAGTCATTATAGGACACCCGATGCCCGACGGTACACAAGACAGGGTAATGGAAATGGGATCGGGTATAGTAATGCCCATGCCTATCCAGAGTAAAAGGGGATGTAAATAAATACCAACAACTGCCACTGCTCCACTATTCAGAAATTTCTTCCATCCCAGCAGCGACCATATTTTACCGAGAGAGGGAGTGCAGGGAGACTGAATCATTTTTGGGATATCCGTTCAACGGAATGTTCTGTTGCGTTCCATTGATTTGCTTTCTTCCTTACTACGCCACTAATGGCCAATAAGTGTGCTTATGTGTGTGAGAAAGAGATAGACACAGATAATGGAAGGGAAGTTGGGAGAAGTTTAGCTGCACTTGACACCGACGACAACAGCAAACTGAAACGCGTTTACCAAACGAATTGAAATGTGACGCTCATTTGCCACACACACCCCTTTCTTTATGCCCTCTTGGTGCTACTTCTATGAAATCTCATCTCCCTTTTCATCCGGGTTTTTTTGTCACTAAGAGATCATGGACGAAATAAATGCTCAAGTGTAATTATGAAGACAATCGTAATAATTTCCCAGCACCATCTCAACTGTTCGCTTCCGTACACACCCAGCGCCGCTCCCCCGTTTTCCTCGTCTCTCTATCTATCTGTCGGTGACAGGATATCGCCAACAGTGAATGCTCGAAGTTGACAGGACTATAGCAATAGCGGCTAAAAACCGTGCGGTCCTGACGTGTTTGTTTCCCTCCCTTCCGGTACAATCATAATGATGAATTTGATTTCACCTCCAGAAACAAGAGACAGGAAGAGGTTGGTATGAGGGTTGTGGGCGAGCGGAAGGATTTATTCAAATTGCATTACATTAGCCCCCCTCTGTCGCACATCTCGTGCGGTTTCAATCCGTTCGCCGGTATACTATGCCGGTATGCCAAAGAAAAGTGGCATCATAAATCAACCGATGGTTTAGTAAAATAGTTTTTCCTATTTTTCCACAACCCTTGGCGTGGTGGGAGAGTACTGGGCGAGTTCCCGAGCACTGCCAAAACCTTTTTCCATCTCTAATCAGTATTCCGTTTTTGTGTACCATCTCCACAAATCGAGTCAAAATTTCATCTCGACCATTACGTTTACATTAGCATTGAGGGGGCCCACGATACAGTGGGAAGGGCCTATAAAAGGAGGAAAGGGTAGAGAAGGGAGAACGTAATTTCATTTTTCTCCCCGTAAGCGTTCGAATCAACTGACAGTTTGACCACCATCATCAAGAGTGATCGGTGTGAGGTATGGAAGATGATTAATCACTCCGCTCCTTCCCTGTTGCGAATCGAAAGTTCCCTTGTAACGAAAAGGAGTAAAAGTTAGCGAGGAAATAAGGGATAAAACTGGACCCAACCATATGCGACCAGTCGACCTCTCTTGCATGCCTTCCGTTGATTTCCCCCGCGGCCCATTCATAGCTTTTAGAAAAAGAGAAAGTAAACCGACCAGATGAGAAGGTAATATGTCTAGGAGGCAGAGAAAACACTCCAGAGGAGAAGAATCTTTAGACGACAACAAGAAAGTAAAAAAAGAAGATTCTATGAAGAAGGAGGACGTGTTCTTCTAATTCGGGCATCGTTTTCAAACCTTTAAATGGTTAAAAGCTTTGGTACATACCGATGGTTGCACTGTTGACAGGCAAAGCACTCCAGATGGTATACGTTGTTGCGGGCTCGCATTACCATCTCGAATGCCGGAATAACCTTGTTGCACGCGGCACAGAAACCAGTGTTGCCAAACAGTCTATAATGAGACAAACACACAAAAACATTCATCAGTATCAGAATAATGCGTTGCCAACGCTTCGTTCTACATACCGCAGGTAGTCTCGCTTGCACAGCATCAAGTTGCCCTTGGTGTACAGCGTCGAACCAACCTCGCCCAGTCGGCAGTCGCAACAACCGCACTTGAGGCAATCCTCGTGCCACAGCAGATCGAGTGCCCGTAGCAGGAAGCGATCTTGAATGTGCTTACCACACCCGGCACAAAGCTGTTGCTGTTGGTGGGGAGGGCCTCCACCACCACCACCACCGGCACCTGCCGGTCCACCGCCGGCAACGGATTGGTTGTTGAGCGTGTTCGGCTGTTGTTGCTGCTGTTGATGGGGCTGTTGCTGTTGCTGAGAACCGGCAGGGATAAGTCCGCCGAGGGACATGGTGGACGTGTTACCACCGCCCATACCTGCCGTCGCCGAGGGTGGTTCCGGCTTTGTGACGTCCATCGTCATCATCTGTAATGATTGAAAAGGCGAAATATTAGGAATGCTCTCGAAATCTTGAAATCTAGAGAATTTTTTTTAGGATCTTCAAGAAATTTGATTCCAACAGGTATTTGTGAAGATCAAGACATAGATACAGAATGTATATATCATTCACAGCACGATTTTTAGAGGTTTAAGCAATAACAGGACCTCATCACGATGAAGTACTTCCTGTACTTAATGCTTTTTTAAGTTTACTTTTTGAGAATCACAGTCGGCAAAGTATTGCAGATCTAGATTAAATCGTTATGTTGCATCCGGACATGATGTCACGCTTCTTTCATCACGCTCTCTTCTAAACCGATAAAAGGAAACAAAAAACTTGGGCCGTACTCGCAGAAATAGTGCAGACTCTCCAGCAGTACCCATAGTTCGTTCGCTTTACGAGCAGCGAACTTTTCCAATCACCCTAATGGAGTGGAAAACTCGGACCCATCTACGGGAGTCGTTTTGAATGTCTTCTGCAGGTACAGCTGTGGTCACCTGTGCGAAGGTGTGCATGCGCTTCGCTAGCTGATGCAATTTCACGTAACAGAATCGTGTCTTTAACTTCCTCCGAGAATTTCGCGATATATCCCTTTTCCCCCTTAGGTTCCCTCCGAACCCTTCCCCGTACACAAACACACGTCTGTACCCTTTTTAATCTTTTAATTAACTTCAACGATGCGCCCAGCAAACGCCCATCGAGAGGCAAGCGGAAAATGAATTCTCTGCAAACTCCAATAAATCTTTCACTGCAGCTGGACTTTGCTTTGCTACGGACACGGCATTGGCGTTGTTCTATCAACCCCTTTTTTGCCATTTTTCCGCTACCATTTTAAACCCGGGAAAATCGTCCACGTCCGCACGTTTGCGTTGAAGAAGGGAAACATAACAACAACACGTTGGAAATATGTTTTGTTTTTGATTTTTTTTTTCGGGCAGAACATCAACCAAATAGTAAAAGTGGAGAGAGAAAAAGGAAAAAAAAATTATCTCCGGGATCGAGACTTTTGCCGTCAACGGCTTCCCATTTTTTCTTCCTGTCCCCCCAATTTCATCACCCACAACCTTCCGATAATGTAAATGGAATTGGCAATGAGCGCCGTTACTAAACTAAATAAAAATGGTGTAAAGCAAAACTGAAAGAAGTTACTTTACAAAAGTGAAGCTAAACAAAATGCACAAGAAACAAGTTGTGTAACAGCAGTTACGCTATGGAAACTGCATCCAGGGAAACAATAGAAATGAAAACACAAACCGTACTAGCAGAAGCATTTTGTTTTTTCTAACGCACAGGGTTTCTCAAGCGTTCAAAAACCATTCTTATTGATGTCATGATTTAATAGTTGATATTTTTTATAATTTTTTTTTCCAAAATATATTCTTTCCCCTTACTTTTGTCAAGTTCGCGTCAAGAAATAATTAGTTGCATATTTAAATTAAATTAACGAAATTTTAAAGAACAATTTTTCCCCAAACGAGGATGACAGTGGAAGGATGCGAATTAATTATTCGAAGCATCATATTCGTTAATTATTTTTCCAACAATTTTCCCATCCACCAGAAGTCGAATGCCACAGCATACACACAGAGGAGCTGCAACGAATTTTTACACCCCTTTCTTTCATTTTCTACGTTAGCCAACGTTTCTTCCCTACTCAATCGTTTGTATGCAGCACCAGCATACATTTTTCCACCACCGGTGTTCAGATTTTCATTTGCATTTTTTCGCTTTTTTTGTTATTCTACCTATAAACACATCTTTTCGCTGGATGCATTTAGCATCAGAGGGTTTCAATACTTTCCGCAATGCAACAAACCATTCGCGGACGGTGTAATTATCACAAAAACGGTGGTTGTGTGTTATAGCTTTCCCCCCCTGTACAAAAGTTTTCCCTCCAACGACTGGAGCGGGAAAAATCCACCGGCTTCGTAACTTCCTGCACGCCCTTCTTGTGCAAAAGGGAAAAGATTTAGTGGCCACCGTTTGTACGGAAATTGTTCACAATTCTCGTCCATCCCAAAGGCGGCCATCCAATGTCACACAAGAATGGAATGTGGAAAACAAGGAAAGTAAAACAGAAGAATCACATGAAGGAAACATTTTTTTTATTTTGCACGGAAAGGGAAAAGGGCTGCCTTCTTGGGTTTTTTTTCTTTTTTTATTAATCTTTGAACACGCTTTTTTGCCCCCTTCCTAGAAGCATTTGACTGCAAACTTGTCCCCCCAAAGTTTTGGTTGACGTTTTTCTTTACGTTTTTTTTTTTGTTTTTACTTCTACATAATTTTTTGCTCAATTGCTTCTGTGGCGCGTGCCTCAGCATCACGTTTGAGAGTGATGTTATTGCATTCAACCCACAAACCCCACCCTTCCTGCCACACAACATCGTCTTTAGTTTCATTATTTTCTGTTTACTCTTTACGTGTTATTTTGCTATTTATTTATGCACCACAAAAAGAAGCCGTTTTAAACCACCTTTTCACTGGGGCAGTTTCGTTTTCTCGCTGCGTTTATGTTTCTGTTATTTGTCGCCGTCATCATCACCAACGATTCTCGCTCCTCTCTAGATTTAATGGGGGAAAGAGTTTTTGAGCTAGCATAAAATTACATGCAAAAAAAAAACGCAACATTGCAAAAAAAGGAAAAATGCATCATTCGATGTTGATGAAACTGAAACATGAAACCTCTAAAGCATTTACTTATTGTACCCAATCCACCTATGTTTCACCCACAATCACCCATTGTTCTTTACATCCAAGTCGTTTAAAAAAATATTTAAAAGCTTTATTATGTAACTCTTCTCTAACTGGTTTTATCTAACTCTGTTTTTGCCCTTCTACTAAAAAAAAAGTTAATGGCCAAACAGTTATGTTACGCACTGTAACAAGTACAGTAGAACGTCGATTTTCCGGGGTGCTCGGGAAGGGATTGATGTTGGTTAATCGATTCCCACGAATAATAGTCCTTTAAATGTCAATGTTACTTATTATTTAAAAGCTTATTATAGAATTATAGAATGCCGAAAGCTTAGTAGAATGCCGATTATCCGTGCTCATCGGAACTCAGCCCATGCCGGATAAACGAATATCACGGATAATAGGCCCAATTATTTTTATCGATAAACATGAGAGTTTAGTGTAATGGGTGGACTTTTTTCTAAAGCAAGATGTTAATTTTCTTAGTTGCGCTTTGCAAAACCTGTTTAGTCAAACTTGAGCAAGTTGTATCATTCCCTATTGAAGCTTTTAGTTCTTGCATTAACGGTTTGCAATTAATAGGTCAATTCGCCTAAGCAATTGTCATTTTCGAACTGCACGGATAATGGAACAGCCGGATAAAAGTTACCCGGATAATCGGCGCTCCATTGTATCTAGATGAAGCGTATATGGTATCTACATATTATATCACTGTATACAGCAACACTTATTTTTTTCCAAAAAATAAGGCATCGGTGTTCAAAACAGATTCTGCTGGATGTGTCGGAGCGTTATTCAATATAAAAATGACTCTCTGTGGTAGTCTTTTTGGCTAAAGTCTGAAACACGACCCCCCCCACTCACGGGCACTCATTTGAGTGACTTTTTTTCGTGCAGGGTGGTTCGAAATCGGTTGCGTGTTTTTTTAATTATGTTTCGAGACACAGACACCTGAGGGCATGGCCGTCGAAGAAGAAAATGTAGCAATTGGTGCCATCTATCGACCACAGGTCAAAGATTGGCGATCCGTTGGATCTTTCGGGAATAGCTCCGGCCACAGACGTGGTAGCGATTAGTGGTGCATGGACGAAATCTAGCCACAAGTGCCATCTAGCCATGGCCAGAAGAAAGTGTGGCGATATCTTGGATACCGGCGGAGCTATGGGTCAAATTCGGGCCAAAAATGAGGAAAATTTTACGGTTTCCCAAACAGCGTATGGAACTTGGTTCCTCGATGAATAAATCACTTTTCACTATGCGAAAA
Organism: Anopheles funestus; assembly: GCF_943734845.2. NCBI lineage: Eukaryota > Metazoa > Arthropoda > Insecta > Diptera > Culicidae > Anopheles > Anopheles funestus. The sequence goes on along the minus strand of NC_064597.1, from coordinate 15,078,586 downwards.
CCTCCTTACAATTTAATCGTAATTGTAAAAAAAAATCAAATTCAGGCCACATTGCATAGTCTCCGAACCACCCTGTACGAAAAATTGACACGCAGATGAGTAACCGTGAGTGGGGGGGGTCGTGTTTCAGACTTTAGCCGTCTTTTTGATGGCAAAAATGATTCTGGATCAAAGCAATTTTTATCAAATAATGACCAAAATTTTGTTTAGAACGTCAAACAAACACATTTCTAATGTATCGTTTGGTCACAAATAATTTTAACCAATCTGACATCAGTACAAACTGTTCACCCAGGTTGAACAGCTGTAAATTTTCGGCACGCGGTTAATCCGTCCACCGGTTCATCCACCCCCGGATAATCGACGTTCTACTGTATCCACGATGCGATATGTAAAGGGTTTCAAATTTATTTTCCCAAATAGCCATTTGCATAAACCGCTCATATGAGCTGTGGGTGTCATGTTCGATCATTGGTTGCTTTCATATTGAAAAAGAATAACGCATCAACCGTTACGCGTTACTCAAATTCGGTGATTAAAAACACCGTTTGCCATCATGCCGTAGCCGGGTCTGTTTTGAGGTGAAAAAACGGGTCTTTTTTTTATAAAGCAAAATAAAATAAAGGAATAACAAAAAAACGACAAAATGATGGACAGCATGGTGTACACTAACAGAGCAGCTTGTTGCTGTTGCGCTTGTTTTTTTTTAGTTGCTAGGATCCAACTATCAAATGGACTGTATGTACCGCAACCATTGCTGTACCGTCTGTCTTGTTGTTTTGCTTGTGTCCTTCACTGTTGCCCGTTTTTAATAATTATTTTAATTGCAACTGTCGCAAATCGTCACGGTGCAATTTTCCCACATCTGTTGCACAGGGAAACTCGCACCAACTTCTTCTCTTCAATAGGAGAAGAAGAGGAAAAAAAGGGGAGGAAATAAAATCACAAATGCGCACGAATCTGTTTGGCATAGGTTGGGGAGTTTCACATTTCACATGCCACCGTACACGCACATAAACACACACTCTGGCGAATATTAAAACATCATCAGCAAAATGGGCCCGTAGCTGACCCAACTCTTCCGTTAGGTGGTGGAGGGGGAGGAGGGATGGAATGAAAGGGAACGATGTTATTCGAGATTTTCCACTGGAATGCAAACATACCATTACTCCTTTTTTTGTTTCCCTCTCCAATCTCTTCACTCATGCCCCTCTCCTTCGCTCCCCATCTCTCACCCTTCCCCATCCTTTCGGAACCTAAAACCCTCGATCAAAACACCACGGTGGTCGAAACATACTACTGGTTTTGTTAATTTTTGTTTTGCTTATTTTATCCGAAAACCCCAACCTTGCCGTGCTATCATCTCGCACACATTTAGTGTGTCCCGGTCACCGATTGCTAACTAGTGATGGGAACTCCGGGGTTTAAATTATGAGTCAACTCCGACTCCGGAGTTGAAAAGCCGAATTCGACTTCAACAAAATCCGGATTAGACTCCGAATTACCTCAGAGTCAACTTCAACTTCAGAATCATCTCTGAGGACGACTCCCGTATTTCTCCAAAGTCAAGAAGCCGGAGTTGAATGCGATATGGACTCCAATTTACGGATTCCGGATATTTTTTTTTTGAATTTTTCAGCAGTGTACCGATACGGATTTTAAAACTAGTTGTCAAATAAGTTTTTCCCAGATTTACTGTAGTTTTCTTATAATTGTCTTCATATTTTGAGGCATTTTTCTACATGTTTTCCCAGAGTTGTGTAACAGATTTTGACAAGTTTTAAAATAGCTTTTTTCGAAGTGGAGTTCTCCATAGTTCTAGGTTTCTAATAGGTTTGTTCTGGGTTTTCCACTTCTGGGCTTCAATTGGTATTGGAATTGAGTACCAATGTTTTGAAAACTCCGTTGTCATCGATGATTTTATTCAAACAATTTTCATACAACCGTTCATATTTCAGAATTAATCCGGAGTCGACTTTGGAATGTCCAGGAGTTGGATTACACCGACTCCGAAAAAAATAGAATTGTACCCATCACTATTGCTAACCCTAAACCGAGTTAGGTTTTGCTCTGGCCCAACGCAACCGGACCACAACGCAAAAAACGGCAAACGACACACGAGGTGTTTGATTCAATTATCCTTCATCGTCCGTCAGCTGGGACCGGAGCAGTTGCCTACCGGACACAACCGGCAAATCGTTAACATTCTCATCAAGCCACTCATCAAGCCGTCATCTTTGGCGAGCAAACACTGAAGGACACCGGACCCCAACACGAGCGAACAAAATAACACCCTGCCATGGCGAACGATTTGCAAAGCCAAAGGCACGACGACACCAGAAGACGAATCACTGCTGCTGTATGATTTACGAAATGAACCAAATCGGAAACTCCCTACGCCTTTTAGTCTTGCTGGGCGACCCCCCGCGATCTCCACACCGGTCAGTGTTTTTTCGTTGGGGGATTTTTTGTTGTTGTTGTTATTTCTCATTTCCACATCCTTCACCAAATATTAGCACAAAAGCAATTGAAGCCACATGATATGGCTATTTCGGAACAGTGAAAGAAATTTGACCACGTAAACGAAACGAGATAAAAGTTCCAGGTCGCAAATCCTTTTGGACGAAGTGGGCAAAATTTGAGAGAAAGAAGTGACACGAAGCGGATGATGCCAGTTGACACGTTCAATTCAATTTGTACTTCGATTCGGCCTTTCTCGATTTTTGGCTGGGTTAAAAGCTAGTCCGCGGGAAAAGCGTATTCTCAAAATCCTCAACTTTACCCCGCGCCAATTAGTGAGCTTCGATGGTGATAATTATTTTTTCATCAGCTAGCTATTATTCTGGTGAGAACGTGAAAATCCCTTTCATCCTATTTCCAATCTCGCTTTTCCATAAATGTCGGGGAGCAAAGAAGTAAAATATAGAAAGTCACAAAACTAACCTCAAAAAGTACGTTGTGTTGAAAATTGATCTGTTTTCCTTTAGCATTTTCTTTTTGTCTGCGCACACACACACACTGACTAGCGTTTCAATTCAAGACATATACATAAATCAATCGGACGCTGGTGCCTGATGAATTAGTGATTTAAAGCCACCGTACTCCATATTTGATGAGGCGTCGATCCAACCGAAAGTCGGAGATTTCCCATTTGGTCGGTGCGATTTGTGAAAGGACGAATTCGAAAATTGGAAAATTGGCTCCCAAACCTTCTTTCTTGAAGTCGGGAGTGGGGTGGGCTGAATATCGCAAGGTTGCCATTATGTCCGCCCCGTTTCACAGACGTATGTGTGTTGGCAAGTGATGGTAGGTAGTAAATTCCTTCCCCGAGGGTTTTAACGCAAAGAAAGTGAAACTATGTCTTTCGCCCACACAGAAACTGGCTGGCCTTGCTGGATTAACACAAAGGCATGCACAATGTAACGTGTGCGATGCTCCCGAAGCTCCACCACATCCACATACCAAGACATACCAAGTTGCCTAAAGCGGACCGAGATCCGACACACAGTACCGGAGTACGCATTCCACGGATGTCTCCGGAGCTCTGGCACTGGATCTTAAGGGTTAGGAGCAGCAAAACCACTTAATATAAAGGTAAACATAGACATTTCGGTGCAGAGGCGAAAAGTTTGCCTCGAAAATTCCATCTTTGAACTGGTTGGAACTCCCTCACAAACCTGCTCCAACATTCCATGTACTGTTCGCACCCGTCCCTACCAATTGTGTCCCCCAACCCTGTTACCTCACTACTATTACAGCTGGATAATGTTTCCCACATCCCAACGCCCTTTTAGATGTGGTTAATTTATTTTGATCTTGAAGCGACGACTCCTTCGAATTTACGCAGGACGTCATTGGGACATTTTGCTTCTTGTAATCCCAACCTCCAAAGTACCGGGGGAGTGGTTGTCAATAATAAAGACACTTTGAAACTATTCATCGATTAAATTTTCCTCGAACGGATAAACAGTCACAGGTAGTGTGTCGTCGTTCCAAAATAGCCTAAGGACCAAAATCCGAAGTTGGCAAAAAAACACACACAAAATCACATTATCATTTCTCACAGTTCGGCAGTACTTCCCATACCCTGGATGTCTTATCCATAATTGAGTATGCATCATTCGCAACAGAAACGTCATAAATCACCGGCGGTAAGTTTTTGGGGAAAAATTACAAGACGCCATCCTCGCACGGTTCGGCCACGGCTGTAGCTAAAAGCATGCCGGAAATAACTCACCCAGAGCCCGGTATTTAGCCTTAAGCCTATCGACTCACTATACCGACAAAAAAAATCGGCTTCTTCCACCTAATCTAACTCCACCTTCCGTCTCCCCAAAATTCGCGCATTCTCAGCGAATGAAAAAAAATATATTCCCTTTCCAACGAACAAGCAACAGGAATGGAAAACTGCTGGAACAATTTGTTTCTTCATCATTTTTTTTCCTATTTTTCCGTTTCCCTTTTTGGGCAAGATGTAGGGATTTAGCATCTTCTCAATTGAGTGCGAGACTAAATAGACGACGAAAGAGCAACTCCCACCCGGCTCACGGCAAAACGCGCAACCGTGACCACGAGTGGGAATAATTTATAAAGAGATTATGATAATTTCCTTCCGGCAGTCTTGCTAGCGCAAGGATACTTTCTCAAGTCCATCACAGCACCGCTAAGAGGCAACGCGGCAGTTCCTTAAGAATAACTCACACTCTCCCGGTCACGAAACAGCGGACAACGGCGTAAAGGACGAACGGATGATGACCGAAAGCAGCAGAGATTCCGGCGATGGTAAAACTGTTGTTTGCATGGAAAACAGGAAAAGATGTTTACTCCAAGGGGGAATAAATAGCAAAATGCGAAATGACAAAACAAAACGTACAACAGCACAACATCCGTGAAACATTATCCACATTATCATAGGCACACGGTGCAATTAAATGCCGATAAAGCAAAAGGACGGGAAGTGAGAAACTGTACGCGACAGTTTGTACGCTGCAGATACACACAAAAAAAACCAACAAACAGATAATGTTCCAACAGATAGCACCAAACACCCACAAACGGTCAGGGAAAAAAAAGGAATATCGTAAAGAGTGTGAGTACAAGGGTAAGAGGCAGAACAAAAACCAACAACCCAAAACATACACAAAGATGAAATCATAAACCCGGGGAAAAAAAGAAGGAAAGCAAATTAAGCATTAAATTTGTTTACGAACATTGTTCCGGAGAAAGGGGGGGATGAAAAGGAAGGATTCAAGGGGTAGATTTTGTTTTCCCTCTCCCCTCTCGTCTCGCTTGCACACGTCCTCGGACATTCTGTTTGACCGACCGCTAACGATTTGTCGTCTCTATTTGTGATCCTAGTTTCCGCAATACATCCGTCACAGGCTGAGAAGTGCCATCAAACACGCTAGGATGATAGCAAGGATTGTTTATTTTACTGTGCTGTTTGCAGGTTATGTTTCCCTTCTTGCGATTGCGATAGTTTCTTGCTTATGTTTAATATTTTTATTAGTTTATGTCGAGATGCGATATATGATTTTTGTTTTTTTTTAGTTTACATTTACATTTACAGATCAGTGGAATTGGGATTGAAGGGTCCAAAGCAAGCAAAAGAAATGGGTGTTTTTGTTGTTTCTTGATCTGTGATAAGGATTGTATGAACGTATCCTCTTGATGGCAAAATAAACTTTCTGAAGAGTCCCACGATTTGTACTTTAAATCGTTTTCTTCAAACCTTTTAAATTAGTCGATAAGAATTTTCCTCTTTGCATAGATTGTCAATCAAACTCTAGTCAACCGTGATAAGATTTGAGATCTTTTCTGTGATTTGAAAACCGATGTCGTTAGGCGCTGCTCTGGGATTTGTCGTATACGACGAACGAGAATTGACAAGTTTTACGAGTGCTCTAAGATTTGTCGTCCAACAAACTGTCAAACAGAGAAGGGATGTCAAATCGTAATAAGAAGAAGAAAAGTATCAAACCATAAACTTACAAAACCAACAATAGAGCGTGCTCAAATCTGATTTCCATTGCCTAAACTTGTTAGACTGTTCGCTTTTATTAAAATTCAATTAAAAATGTTGCACATTGGAGAACTTGCGTCCAGTTAATTTCTGCTACAACAATTTATTCTGTTTTAACAACCGAGATGCATGTATCGAAGATGTGCTTACGACATGTTTGACGGGGATTACAGAAAAAAACAAATTGATTTGTATGATGACAGTTGTATGATCATGTTTTACAAGATTTTACAGAGCACCTTCATACACCGCCCTACGTTTGTTCTTGTCGTTCATCGTCAAGTACGACACATCCCAGAGCAGAGCCAGACTAATATACTTCAAGCTGACATGCACCAGTATGACGCTTAGATACTATTGAGTGAAGTGAGTTCCCGATCGGTCGTTGTAAACGCACACATTAAACTCGTCGAGCGTGCGACGTAAACGGGTTGAGAGTCAACGGGCTCCATAAAGGATTCAGTTGCGTACAAAAACGAAGAACACGAACTTTAGGCTTAAAAATCTGCACATTAGACTCACTTTAAATATGAACAAAATGTTATTAATAAAAAATTTAAAACATAGCACAAAACCTGCGGCCATCCTACATCCCAACAGTCGAAAGAAGCTTCACACTACTGATAAACGTATCATCCAAAACAACCCATAAACCATTGCTTTATCTTCGCGTGTATGTTAAACAAACTGCTTAAAGTGTCGCACGATCAGACATTCAGAAGGCCACGATAAGACCCGGTTTTCGACGTCCATCTCCTACACCACAAAGATAATATGTTGCGGGTTGCAATGCGATTTATACAATTGCATATTAAGCTTCCGTTTTCACATTCTTACACGCGAAAATGAACAATCAAAACCTTGTTTTTTTTTTGCATGACGACTGCGAATGGGCCACTTTACACCCCACGAGCCTTTTATGTTCGTCCTGCAAATTGGGTAGCAAATCGCAAAGTAGCGTTATGGAAAAGAGATGAGTAATAAAAACACAAAATATCATGCTAAAAAACAATTGCTGGTTAAGTTTCCTTGTTTGTTTGCAGTTGTTTTGATGAGAAATAAATTTCAACAAATACACAAGGGGAGCTACTGCTCCACGGTTTGACCGGAACCACCTTATGGTATGGGGCCGCAATAACACCCTGAAAAGTAAACCTTGGCTCACCTTTTTTTCTCACTCTTGAGTTCGATCCATGATGGACTCACCGTGTGAGAGAGAGAGAGAGAGAGAGAGGGCGAAGAGAGAGACGAAAAAAGAACAAATAATACACCTTTGAAAGGTGAAGATGGGGAAAAGGTTACACCGGTTTCCCTTATTTAATTAGCCCACTCATACACGGGAAAAAAAAACAAGTCGCACGAAGCAAACGAGCGAAACGCATAAATTTGTCAACCATCAGCAAAAAAAACCCCCGACGGCAGCGGCAGTCGTCGACGACGATTGTTTTACGACTGTTGCTTACGGTGCCTTGGTTTCAAGATTATTGGCCCAGTTAACGTGGTACGAGGCACCATCACCTTTCTTACAACCGATAATGTGACGCACGTTCGGTTGTTGGCACACGCAACGGAACAGAAATTGAAAGGACCTCCTCCATCCACCTTCCAAAAAATAAAAGGACACGACCGGAGACTGGGGCACACTGCGCTAATCGCACTCGTTCGTGGTAGTGTGCAGTGTCCGCAGGGTTTCCCGTGGATAAATATTTGCGATCTGTACTGAGGCTTGCTTGTGAGAATCGTTGTTTCGGGGAAGGATGGGGGTTCGTACTTTAACCGGACCGGCATACGTAATTGCTTCCAAGCACGCGAATCGCCGTTGCGCTAAGGACCCTTACTGCTGGAAAAAGGAATCGTGTTGTCGTTGTGGTGATTGGGGACACGAGGGCAGGTAACACGAACGCGTAACATTCTTTCGCACACACAGTGTCCACCCCACTACTCTAGGGTTGTGAGACGTTCAACACGAACTACTTCTATTTATGCTTCGACTACCACAACAAGAACAAAAAAAAATCCTCAACGCAGGATAATTGTGCACAAAGAGCGAACAGGGTGTAGGGCGAGGATGCCTTGATGAATTCTGATTGCGCTTTTACTTTTGGGTGTTGTTCAACATCGACTAACCACGCACACAAGCCGGCAATATGCAGGCAGCACCTACGGCGAAACCTACGCTACATTTGAAGATACCTTCATCTGTATATATCTTGGAGGTCGTTTCTTCACGCTGGAGGATGTGCCCGCACGCATTTTGTGCCCGCTAGCCGTAACCTCCACGGTACAGACATTAAACATTAATTACCACCGTCGTGTGCCTTACCAAAATCGGAACCCATCCCACGGTGAGATGTATGTATCTTGTGCAAAAACAGGATATACCGCGGCCTTCCTCACATACACCAAATCGGGTTAATCGACGTCGTCGTGCAAGCATCATGAGAAATAGCCCAACAAGTCCTCGGGGGGGCGGAGGGCAAAAAGGATTCCGTTGCTCCTATTTGGGGAAGGATTATCATTACCGGAATGCTTCCTCAACGCAACGTTAACGTCTCACTAATTGCACTTACATTGCCTTCATTAGCTGCGAAATGTGGAGCATGTGTAGGAGGGTTACTCGACCACGACCACAACCGCCCATGGATGGATGGATTAGACAATTAGGCAAAAACCTATCCGGCACAAAGTACACAACTAATGAACGTTTCCTAACAAAGGGGGGAAACGTTTAGATACGTTTTTACATCTCGATTCTCTGGTTTACTAAATCGAGAATTGATAGAGCACCTAAACACCGGATCATGTTTTATCGGGGGGGAAGATCAAACGAGTTTAAGTGGTAAGGCGCTACCGAGACGACCCGAGTTCAAATCCAACAAACCTTCGGATGTCACTTTTCCAGGTTTCTTTACCTTTGACTTCATTTAACCGAATAGCTGAATAGTATGGCGACCAAAATCTCGTAATAGAAGGGTTTTTGGCAGCTCTTGCAATAACAATGAAAAATAAAAGTGACAGTTAGGTGTCCGAAGCTTATGCAGGATGCTTTGTACTTGTATGTGTATGATTGTTTTGAAGGCTGCTTCAACTTTTCGAGTAAACGTGGTTTGGTTTCAAGGCATCTCCTGTGGTTATTTATTTTAGATTTTATTTTAACATGAATTCTTTCAATAGTTTTATCCAAGTCAACAAGTCACCCCAAAGCCAAGGACATCTAACTGCCAGAATACAAATTCAAGAAAAAGCCAACAAAAGCCTATTATGTGACCTCATTACTCTACAGACTTTAATGGCGACCAATTCTTGAAAAAAAAATGAAAAAGAGTCTGAGGAGGCGACCACCAAATGTCATGATGACGTTTTGGTCCTAATGTTTATTTTTTTCGGCAAAACTCATCGTTTTTAACACTTAAACTACCAAGCGTTTTAAGCGTTTTTGATCCGTGATTAATTTTTAAACATTTTCGAAGAGTTGAAGTATATTTTATTGTTTATTGGAGATCTTACTATAGAATAGATTTGTAAAATTCGTGTTTCAACTACCTTACGATTGTTTAACCTCAAAAAATAATGTGATGAAAATGAAGCGTTCCAGTCAAAATGACTGGTAGTTCTAGAGTAAAAAACAGCCTTTTTATCCATCCATCATCGCACAAAAAAAAACAATCGCAACTTGATACGCTGATTCATTAATTCTCGACATTTACAAGCTTTCATGCAGATGAGTTCCAAATATCACGCACCCTATCGATATTAAATAGACAATGTTTTTCTTGTTTTTTTTTATAATACCATGCACCATGTTTCAAAGACTTTTTTTGCCCTATCTCACTCTCTCTTTCAAGCCAACTTCACTTCTGCACTTGTTTCTAGTTGTTTTCCACCCCCTGGTATTTCTGCAAATGCAAAACCCGGCACAACACAGCGAGTGGCATATGCTGCATTCTAAATGGTGACCAACCCGCTAACGACACTGACAGGCCACTTAACGGTTTTATGTCGGGTGGAAATTAGAGCCCGAGGTGGAAAACTCAAAAACCCCCCTTCCCCCTCCCCTGCCTCCCGCTTCATCATCCTGTTCCTTCCCCAGATTTAGTCGCGCAAAAAAACCAAAAAAAAGAGGTATATATAGCTCCCCAATACACCCAAAAGAACCGTGCAAAAGCCGTAGTTAAGTTGGGCAAATAAAAGCGAGCCAGTGTGTTATCGCGTACCATTTTATCTTGGAACGGGATCCGTACGCTTTTCGGATCCGTCACAAACTGGACATTGATACGGGAGTGAGTCAAAGATGCGGGGTGCCGGAAGGGGGGGAGAGGGAAGTTGCACGGCGCATTGTTTGCAGTGCGTTGCATATTGAAACCACAATCGACGCTTGGGTAAAACACGCACACTCGTGAAAGCGCATCTCGGATTGCAAACAGGTAGAGGATGACGATGATGATGCATCCGGCGCTCCTAGGGTTTGGGCCTTTTGGGGAAAGGGGATGGGAGGGAGGGAGAGAGGAGCCTTGTTGATCGCATGCAACCATACCGTTAAGGTACCTTTTCAACCTAATGCGACGAAAAAGGCGTTTGCCACCCCTGGCCACAAACCTCGCTCCCCCTCCCCCTCCCCCTGCCTTCCACCCGATTTTGGAGGATAAATTTGATCAGACTTTTCCGCCGCTCGTCAGTTACAGGCCGGATGGATCGTTGTCAAATGTGAGATCTTCACTGCCTACGGGACGGGATGGTATCGCCGTACTGTACTTCAACCGTGGCCAGAGAGGTTAGATACTTTACCGGTCGTACGGATGAGTTTGAAATTCCACACCGGCGGGACGTTCAAAAACCACTTCCCAAAAGCCTACCGTGACGTGGTACGTGGCTCGATCAATCTAACGGCCCTGTGCGTACGTGTGTCACACACATTTGAGACAAATTGATGGCGATGGACAGCATCAACGACGGTAGAAATCAGTTTAAAAAAAGGAACGATTTTTGCTGTACTTCATTTGACATCTGATCATACACCACTGGGAGGCAATTTATTGCTAGTGAAAAATACACTCCAGATTTTCCACTTTGTAAGTGTACATTTGAAGAATTGTAAGAAATTATTCAAAAAAAACTATCCTTACATTGCATAAGGAAAATTCTTCTCTATCGTATGAGATTGATTAAATCTAGGCAAATCCAATTAAAACACATCCACACCCACTCTACCAGGCAGGGTTTTCTCCCTCGGCACTTCATACAGAAATCAGGAAAACTCGTAATGGAAAAAAGGGTGTCCGCGAAAAATCACCAAAGGGAAAAACTCTCGTATAGCAGAAGGGGGAGGCGGGGTCATCTTTTATTTCTTTTTCATTAAATTCCATATAGCTCTAATTAGTTTCTTTTCAAGCAGCGAATATTTCCCACTTAGAGCGGTAAACTTTCCAAAAACAAATTTGCGATTAAAATTGTGAAAAAAAATATTTAAATTCAATTAAGAAACCCTGCACCTTCTCAGCTGCATACTCGTAAATGTTTTTTTTTTCCTTAGCCTATATCATTTCCAAAAAATTAACTACCAACCGCCAAAGCACTGCTCAGAGTCATTGAAATTGGCTCCGCAAGGATTGGCCGGTGTCGCTAAGGAAGAATTTTCCTTCAATTTCCCTCGTGCGCTGGTACCGTACCGGGCGCGTGTCACGTGCCGAGAGCAACCGATGAAAGAGAGGCTGCCGTCTCCCTTTTTTTTTCTTCGTTTGTTTCGTGCGCGTGCATGTGTGTGCACCCTTGGTCAATAAGGGGCAAACACCCCGGACCAGACGAAAACCTATCAATCAGGCTCCCTATTTTTGTTTTGTTTTTTTTTTGCTCAACCCCTGGAATGCTCATGTACTATTTTGAAGGGAGAATATAATTCACAACCAAACACACACACACACACGGATTTCTTCTAATGCAATTTCTAACTTGCATAGCACGCGTCCACGTGTGTGTGTGTATCGTGATTTGAACACGGAATGCGTGGATAATTGAACGTAATTCAAAAATTAAACCACCGTAAAAATGGCCACCACCGGGGACACACGGATGGACACAAAATGGCAACATTCGGCAGGGTTTGTGGAGGGGTTGGTGTAAAGATAAATACAAAAACAAAACACACAGAACGGTCGGTGGTCTTTCCCCCTACCTCCCGGGAGGACACAAAAATACACCTACGAACAAATTGCTGTTAGATAATTGGGATACAGGGAAGCGAAAACCATGTCCCGAAAAGTGGTTCCGAGAAACAACAAAAATGGTAAGCGGACTTTAATTGAATTTTAATACACCATGAATGATGGATCGGTGCCCTTTTTCTTTAATGCAACCTGATGTAAAGGAACCGTGCTTTAGCTGTACATTTTTTGTTGTTTTGTTTTTGCTGAAATTTCCCCATTGTCTATCGCCAGAGTGGGTGCGATTTTCCAGCGCTTCTCAAATTAAAATTTGCTTTGGGGTTGTTGGAAAACATTTCTCCCCCAAAAAACATTTTCCAACGTATATGATCGTTTTACCCCAAGCCACTCACTTTTCAGTACAGTAGAAAGATTTATAAGCTAGCATAGGACAGGAACGGATTGATTCCTTTTTTTTCACCCCCATTTTGTGCCCAATAGACTTCCTTCCGAACATGTCATTAAATAATTTCTTTATAATTTGATTTTTTTTTAAATTACTAATTAAATTATTAATTATCAAAACCACATGATACTCACATATAACTGCTGACTGTTGGCAACTATTTTGCGGCTGCTCACGTACTTCACGTGCGTAGGTAGTAAGGAAAAATTCTTTCTCGTTTTTTCCAACAAAAAAACACTTTCCTCGCGTCGCGTTTTGACACAAAACACCACTTTTAATTTGATTGCCGAGACTGTTTTAGTGATCTTCACACTTTACTGTATACCACACACGAATACACACACACTTTGAAACTAAATGTTCTTTTTCCCTTGTTGGAAGACTAACCCTGAGCATCCGGTTGTGTTGATTTTCTAAGTAAAGAATGATATTTTTTCTTATAGCTTTCTAGCTTGTGTTACGGTTTATAGTTATTTGGAAGATCACCAAAGGATCACCCAAAGACTAAATTTAAAAAAAATGAATACCACCGCGAAAGTGAAGTAAAATTTTTATGTTCCAAAATTCCATCAATCGTTTGTCGAGGAATGTTCGAACAGCAAGACTGAGGGGGGAAACACACAACAAAAAACTTTAAACGAAGGAACGTTAATAAACAGTACAAAGGAAACATAGGTGATATTACACCTCTTAAAAAATGGCCACCCAAAAAGGAGGAAAACATCATAATAAAAACAAATCTGTCCGTCTCGTCTTCGTCGATGTGACATAAATCATAAATGTGATGCGTTATTATGGAGCATTTAGCCAAGGACTATATAAAATAAATTAAAAACGCCTTAAGCTTTCGCGCCTTTTCCAAGCAATAAAGATGCGTTATTTGAGTGTGAGTGAGAAGCAAGACGCGCTGAATGATCATTCATCGTATTTTCTCTTGCATTCTGGCGCTCTCGGTAAGCAAGATCGTAAGTGACAGAAAAGCCTTTTAGACCCTTCAGAAGATAGAGAGATACTTATTATTATTTGTCATTTAAGTTCACAATGTGTGAATGCACGCTCAGTAACATACTCTCTCTTTGGGGAATTAACCTCACACTTTCGCATTTTTTTGCAATCTCACACATAAGCCATTTTGCCACCATTTTGGACCACACGCCACTAGCAGCCATATTGGACGCAAGGCAAAAACCTATTTTATACTACAATTGTGATCTTATTTTTTACTTTAAAACAGTCCCGAAACGGAAAACAGCAACACAAATGCACTCGCGGAATGAAATCATAATGAATCGGTTCGTTTCTTAGCATTTAAAAATTAATGCTTCAAGATCAAACCGGAAGCCACACACTAACACACATGTTTCGGGGGAGATGAAGCAGGATTTCCACGTTGATTGATGGAAGCGTTTGAAAAGATTTGTCTCACCTTCGAACGCTGCAGTTTGATGGAAGGTTTGTCTATTTGCAAAACACGCGATCGCGCTATAAATGAAATTTCAACAGCAACAGCAACACGTACTGCACGGATCATCTACCTTTATCTATTCAACACCGACTAACGCACCAAACACAAGAAAGACAGTTTCCGCTCGAAATTCCGGCCAGCTACCAGATACGTCCGATTCGCGCGACAATCAAAAGAATACTTGCGGCAAACAAGCAGGAACACCGTCAAGCCAGCGACAGTTCCAACGATTGCCCATTGTCTGCGCGAAAGTGTATCATTCGCTACCTTCTCTCGCTCGCACCAATACAACCGGCCAATTCTTTCGCTCTCTTTCCCGCAACTATCGCACGAATGTGTGAAATTTCCCCGCCAGATTTGCTGCTATGAGCAAGAAACGTATCGTCGAGTCAACTCGCTCGCACCAACACAAACCATGCCAGCCACACGTGCTCAGCGAACGGTCGCTCGTGCTCGCTCGCACTAACCCTCACAGCGCAAGCCCGTCCGCCCCGATTCTGACTAGCGAACCGCTGTCCCGCATTGGTCTCGCTCGCTCCCTTACAAAATTCTATTGCGCTTCTGTTGATCTGCTGTTTTGTTTTATTACTTTCGTTCGCATGAAGTTGTGTCGTGGTTTTTTTTCTATTATTGTTGCTCCGTTTGAATATTATTGGCGATATAAATTTCCCACCTCATGACAGAAAAACACAGGAGTCCGGGGGATCCGCTGAAGCGGTTCGTTTGTTCGAGCTTGGGTTAAAATTTGTGAAAAGAAAACGATCGAGACGATCGTAAAACTAATCGATTGGTGTGTTATTCAGTAGTGTATGTATTATGTTGCTTCTCGGTTGTGCCCGGTAGGTGATAAAAGTCAGATAAAAGAGTTAATCTAGAAGTAAAAAGGGTAATGGCGTTGGTTGCTACCATTGTTTACGATTGTCTGTCTGCTGGCTGACTAGCTGTGACCCAAAGGAACCCTTCGATCCGCTGTATGTACATTAAACATAAGTAAAGTTGGCAAAACTCATTAATATATTTATTACTTCATCTTTTAGTGTTCCGATCGCGAGATCTTCCAGCAAAGAAACTCCGTGGGCAAACCTTGAAGAATTTTTATAGCAACCTCAAATAGTCTCGAGTTCCTAACGCGAATTGTGATTTATTTTCACAAAAGATCCAGAAGCGAAGGAAATTTATGTCACAAAACGAAACGGAGCTACTACACATCGAACAAAAGCCAATGTCTGAGTAGGTTCGGCGCCCGTACAAGAAACAATAGGGCTTGGGTGTAAATCATAACCGCTCGCCCAACCGAAGCAAAACGTGCCACCAAGCATCATTTGCAGATCAGCTGTGACAAGGCAAATGTTATTTAGCTATCATCATCGTTCCGAACCCCGCAACCCTACCTACCCTGCGTTATGAACCGCATAAAATTTAATTTCCAGGATAATCTTCCACCTTCCGCCACACAAATGCGTGCAACTGTGGCGATAACAATCGGAACGCGGCACCCGGTAAAAGTGACTCCCGGTCGGAAACCCTTGGGTGCACTTTTTCACACGATCAACCCGGACCCTCTTCGGTGCGACCGATGCAATAAGGCGTGCCGTGAGTTTTCTTCCTTTCTAGACCGAGCAATATCCGGGACCTAAGTCGAGACTGAATTCCTCACCCTTTTTTATGGCATTTTGTGCTTTCAAATGGATGCAGTTAAAAGTTTTAACTTCCAAAATGGTTTCACCCCATCGGCAGCGGCATTGGGATGGTTTGTTCTTTTAGGGTTTTTTTCTACTTCTACCTCACATTAGTCCTTGCGATAATATCAAGATCGATGGCACGCGTCGAATCATTCAAAAATCCACAACTAGCCGGTTGGTGGTGATCATGTAAAAAAAAAAAGAAGTGAAATAATTACATTAGTTTAAAGGATGGACACACATACGCGTGCGTGTTGCGGTTGTCGGGTATAAAAATTGCCACTTCTGTCAGCTTTCGCTGAAAAGGCTCTAACAGGATGTGGTCACGTGCCGCTTGGCTCTTGGCATGTGCAAACGGATAAGTCGTTACTGATCGTAATCGTTTGGCTTTTGAGGTAGTAGGACAAAGAAGGGGAAAAATACATACACACGCACACACATTAAGAAAAGAAAATTTGGAAAAACAAGGATCGCCGGATTGTAGTACGGGAGTGTGTTTATGGCACACCAATTCGAAGAAAACCCTCACGAGATTGAACGCCTGAACATTGGCTGAATTGAGCTAGTTTTTTCCCCGGCTTTTCAGTATGAGCTGACACTTTCGCGTACGCATTTTTCCCGTACGATGGTAACCAGATTTTTTTTTCTTTTTTAAAATAAGTCCTTAGTCTCTCAAACCAGTGAAGAAAGAAGCAAAGGAATCGATTCCGGACAAAAGGACAATAAAACAGTTCGATGATTTATTGCCAATTCTTAGCATGCCTGACTTTATCATCATTATTTATGTTTTTGGTGGGGTTTCTGCGCTTTTTTTTGGTTTGCGAGAAGTGCTCTACCCGCAACAATAACGAAAACACATTGTCGCGTGGATGGATGTGGAAAGTGGGTGGCAAGAAGCGAATGATTGACTTTTCTTTTCCAACACAAAGAAACCCAACGAAGGTGTATCTTTCTTTGTGGCATTTTTTTTTTTGTTATACCGCAATTTTCATCTTGATTAAATTGAGATTCGGTTTGAATGGGAAGGATATGGTAGAATCGTTACCAGATGACACTAGACGAAGTAACCGACACCTTCAAGCAATTATCTCGCAAAACATTTCGTCTTTTTGTGTCCTGTTTGCAAAAAACCTCGCACACCATATCATGGCGGATGGTGGGGAAACAGGTTTGAAAAATATTCGAAACAGAAAACAAACACACTCGAAATGTCCCATTTCGCAATCACGCGACCGAGGTGAGTTATGAATATAGATGACGGATAATTGAATGAGACATAAATAAAATATAGTCCTTCATCCCGACAGGTCCGTTGACGGAATAGGCACGATGGTAACGATGGTGGTCCGGAAGCAGGATGAGTTGATGGGAAAAGTGTCAAATCAAATGCTGTGTGTGTGTGCGGTAAAGAGGATGCTAGTCCGTAACATTCGAATGGAAGGAGAAAATGTACCGAAATGGAAGAAAAATGGAAGGGTGTGCTGGTAAAAGAAGAGAAAAAAAACAACAACAACCATTACTACCAATTGAGACGACAACGCACATACATATAAAAGAATGGAACGTTTTCTGGTAGGGTGCTGACAGGATTTGGAAAGGAAGCAACTCTCGCTAAGGGTGTTAACCGATGATGGAGAGCCCTTAAACGTTGGACAGGCACGGGTATGGGAACACGAGCCACTGGGCCACACCACGCAGAGTTGTGGATGAACGATGATTCTCAAACCATCAGCCGGTGGTTCTTTCCCTTCCGAGTGGGTCAGTTTTGATGAGCCATAATCAGACCCATCTAGCATAGAAAGGATTCGTTGCCAGGCGGGCTCGTACGGTTTAATTGATTTTTTATTCAAATGAACGCAATACCGAGAACCTTCCCCGTCAATTTTGCCGATTTTGTTACGAAAGGTTCATCATGGTGATGTTCCGCCACGTGACACACGGTGGCAATAGATTTTTTTTACACATTTTGTTTAATTTTTACGATGAAATCGAATTAGGTTTTATGAGCATTTAATGTTAGAAAGAGAAACAGCAAGAGAAAGACAGAGCGAGAGAGGGGAGTTTTAAGGACAAAAACATTTGTACCACAATAGTTGGAATATACACACAATTTGTTAAAATGTAAATGTTTATTAACAAGTTTATCTTCTTTGTTTATTTAAATTATTACAACTAGTGTTGGGTGAATCTGATTCAGATTCATGAATTTGAACGAATCATTTAACTGACTGAATGACTCCGAATCTTTATTCTGAAGATTCCTGAATCCTCATTGAATTATGAATCCTTAGAGTTTCGGGACAGCCCGACGATTAATCGGTCCTCCTCCGGGTCCTACCTTTTCAGTTAAGTTTGTTGGCAATGAATAATAAAGGATTCATTAATCTTTCAAGATTCATTTGAATTTATATTTTATTGGGAGTCGGATCATAATTTGAATGACTCTTCATTGAAGATTCATATGAATGACTGTTTTCAAAAGATTCAATAAGCCCAACACTTATTACAACCTTTATGCTCTTTCTAAGGTGATCCCGGCTCGATCCATTACATTATTATGAAATACCTGTGAAACGAAAATATTTACAATTTACAAATTTTATTTTCTTCCATTAAACCAGGGGCCTCCAAACTTTTTAGATGGCAGGCCGCATTGAGTGAAATAGCCACAGCTTAGGGCCAATCTCGGGATATCTCGGGAGAGCCTCGCGGCCCGCGGGCCGTAGTTTGGAGACCCCTGCATTAAACGACTATCGCTAGGTTTCAGTCTCTATAATATACTTTCACAACCGACCATCGATCTGGCGGAAAGGTAGGCACATTGCCTTTTCGTTTACTATAATGTCAACGGGATGAGATGCTGATCCTTTCTGGTGCGTGTCGTTTGTAAATGTGTGGAATGAAAAAGGAAAGTACACCACACGCAACTAGCAGTAGGCCGGAGATCCAGAACGTTAACTCACAGCGCGTATCGAGCAGGAAGCCGACAAGATTTGATCCAACAATACTGCCGAGCCTTCCAAACATTAGCGAGATACAGACGGCCATAGCTCTGCAGAAGTAGAGATTCAACATGAAAAAAAAACATTAGCATGGGAAGGTTACATTGAACGCATGTCTAGCTTACCGTAGATTTGTTGGGTACAAATCGACCGTACAGGCATTTACAACACTAATACAAAAGCCACACGTTAGCAGTATCAGGTAGAACCAGATAGCCAGTAACGGTAGATCGATAAAGACGATCAATATGCCACAGGTGCCGCAGAGTGTAAAGATGAACACCAGGATCGGTAAACGGCCGACAGCGTTGATGATGAGACCGATGACGGCGAACCCAAGCGCATAGATCGCTTCCAGCACGAACGAATGTTCATAGGCGGAGATGTCCAGCTTCTGGTGGCACACGTCCGGACGTGCCGTGCCGTTGGTGAGATTCGTCAGCTCTTCAATGTCGACACGCGTTGCATAGACCGCATTGCAGACAGTGATCCGTTCCACTCCCGTTCCCTGCTGCTCCGCTATCCGATTCAATATATCCGGGAAGAACATGTACATCCCGCTGGACGTTAGATAGATGCCGAACTGCAGCACACAGATGATGATGGTACGCTTCAAGTACGCCCCCATAAACAACGGTACCGTTTGATGCCACATCTGTTTCAGCAGCCTGACCACACTCTTGTTGCTGACCGCTTCCTCACGCCGTGCCTTGGTCTGCTCTGCTTCCGTTTCCTTCAGCACACCTGTCAGCACTAGTGGCGGATCGCGTCTGCTTGCATTCCACCGATACATACGGTGCAGTATCGCAACCGTTTCCGCTTCTTGGTCACGCGACAACAGATACTTGGGACTTTCCGGTAGCCAGAGCAATGCTAGCGCACTGATAAAGCTAGGCAGTGCGCATACCACCAAAAACAGTCGCCACGGACGGTAGATAATATTCAGCATCGGGATGGTAAACTCCCATTCTTGATTAATGATGGACCACGCGATTAGCGGTAGCAGAATTGAACCCAAACCAAACACAAACGAGGCACCCATAATCGCTCGGGAACAGTTCTGTTTGCCGTGAAACTCACTCAGGTACGCGTAAATGGTGGCCGATGGACCAGAAATGCTGTCCAACAACACCATACAATGAATAGTCGATAGACAAACGCACACGATTATAGTAGTTAGTGCATACTTACAAAAATCCAGTAGAGAATCGCATCACGGTGATCACCCAGAAGTTGGTGGTTAGGCTGGAAAGGGCCGATGAGGCAAAGGCGAGAAATAGCGTTGGCATGATGATCGCTCGCCGGCCACGTGTATCCGCCAGAAAGCCCCAAAGATGCGAACTGCAAATAATGCCCGCAAACGAGATTGCGCTCAGTATCCCTTTCTCCCTGGTGGTCAGGAGCAGGTCACACTCGGCCACCGGCAGCACGTAGCTAATGCCGAGCGTTTCCAACAGTACCGCTGCCAGGATGATGCCGGAAATGGCGATCAGACACAGATTATACAGTCCAAACTCTGTCGAGAGGATGAAAAAAAAATGGAATTAAGTAGCTGCCATGCTGTAGCGGTTGAGTATTGAATCTGAGGGTCCGTTGATATTACTTGTCATCAAAAAGGCGTCCTCTAGCTTTACCAGCTGTTTCGGTGGAGCATCCACTGATTCTACTGATTGGAAATGAAAATCGAAACAGATTATGTTTAATTACTCGATATTGCCTTTTGATATCCTCAATGTTTCGTACCTGTATCGAACGACTCCATTGCAACGCTGTTAGGATGAAAAGTGAAACAACGAACTATCAATCAATGTAGGGCAGGGTTTGAGCACCAAAATGCACTGACATGGTTTTGTAGGTGTCATCTCTTTATATTCCATCCAACAGAATAGAATTGCCTCCCCTGGATCATGATCCAAGAAAGAAAGGAGAGGCTGTAAATCTTCATGTACTTCCTTTTCTACTATGTACCTAGAGAGCATCATCGAGTAGCGGATGGCGCGCGTTGGTCTAAGCTCAGCTACAATTTGCAACCACAGTTGACCTAACAACAAGATCGCTACTACAATTTACCTTTATCACGTCTCGTGGGAAGGTAGTCTAGCCGCAGATAGATATCTAATCACCGTCATTCCCGCAGGCACAGCATTACAGCGTCTTGTGTTCGTTAATGATCGCGCAGTGTGTCACGGTGTGATACCGAGGAACAACATCGCCGTTGCTGCTAGATCGCTGTATATACAACGGACCTTTTTTCCCCGGAATAAGGCTCAGGCTGGTATGCAAACAAAGTTAAATTATCACACGTGCAATCGAAGGGCAACTACCGCGCGTATAAATCACACATTGAAGCGATGCTACAAATGCTATATACAACAGCATAGTCTATGGGAATATGCTTTTCTCCATTGATCTTTCCACTAGGAACATTTTGAAATAGGGATTTTCACTATTTTTACTATGGATATGAAACAAGAAGCAGGAAATGGAAGAAATTAATAGTTAATCAACGGATTTGTTTTGATATTCAAACACGCGTCAAGTGAGCAGATACAGTAGAATCTCGTACCTCTTTTGTCTTCTATATGAAGTAATATTTGTTAATTTATTCTTACAATAACAAATAAAGAAAATGTGTGTAAACGACATAAAAAATATAACATAAGTTTCTTCTTGATTCGAAAATAAATCAAAATAAAAAATAAAAAACCAACCATTGAGACTCTACTGTACAGTTGCTGCTGCTGCTGCACACTTTTCGAGCAGTATAGCTGCTCGACTGTACATTTGTCAAGCAGTAAGGGCGAAATTGGAAATAAAATGGGCGAAAACCGAAATAGAAAAAAAACAAAAACCCAAATGGAACTGTCAAATGGAATTTCTGAAAATCATTTGCTTCTTCTTGTTCTTCTTGGCGGAAAGGGCAAATACTTCGAGTCATAGCACCACGTCCATGAGGTAAACGCAACGGAAGGGTATTTTCTTATTTGCTAAAATAAGAACGGCACCTATAATACGAATAATATAACCAGCCGTGTTCTGCCTAATTTGTGGCTTTGTGATTAGATTCGCGTGCTAGTGTGTGGTTGCTGCGTGTGCGAGGCGCCTATTGGCATTTTGACGTACTTTGTAGCCCATAAAATCAGCATTTTCGGTGCCAAATAGCGCATCATCACAGCATTCATCATACGGTAGAAAGGGGGGACGAGAATCCGCAAGGAAAGGCAGGATACGAGCCGCTTAGCTGTACGAAGAGCAAAGGTTACGGCAGTTGCCTACCAAAAAACCGACCGCTGTTCAACATGAAAATCACATTGAAAACACTGAAGCAGCAGACGTTCTTCGTCGAGGTGGACGTCGAAAAGGACACAGTGCGAAACCTGAAGGAAAAGCTTTACACCGAGAGTGAGCTGGCGTACCCGGTCGACAGGCAGCGGTTGATCTACCTTGGCAAAATAATGGAGGACGACCATCTGCTCAGCCAGTACAAACTCGACGATAAGAAGTTTATCGTGGTGATGAGCAAAAAGCCGACACCGGCCGCTGACGAACCGGCCGAGGGTGAAACATCCGAACCGAAGAAGGAAACGCCGGCGCCGGCCCCGAAGCAGGACACAAAGGTGGATGGCGGAACCGGTAAAAGCGACAGTGCCGATCCGACGTCCAGCAGTGCCAGCAAACCGTCCACGTCCACACCATCACAATCTGCCCCATCAACCGCCGACGATCAAAAGACAGCAGCGCCGCAGGACAGCACCAGCACGACCGAGAGCAAGCCAACCAACCCATCAACCGATGCCGTACCGGAGGAAATGCAAGTCA
Organism: Anopheles funestus; assembly: GCF_943734845.2. NCBI lineage: Eukaryota > Metazoa > Arthropoda > Insecta > Diptera > Culicidae > Anopheles > Anopheles funestus. Next base: position 15,055,993 of record NC_064597.1, on the reverse strand, counting down.
ACATTCAAAGGCTAAAAGGTACGTTTCCCCCCCGGTGGGAGGGTGAGGGGAGATTTGGGAAATTATGCGCTGACCTAGTTTTTTTTCTCTCTTTTCTTTCCCTATCGAACGACGGTTCGCCTTTGTTTGCATCTTTACCGCACAAAAGAGATGGGTTACTCGGAACAAAGCGCTAGGCTTGCGCTGGAAATTTGCGCCAACATTCCGGATCGTGCCGTAGAGTACCTGCTGTCGGAGATGGGCGGTGGTAGTGATATGTCCTTCGCGTTGGCTGCTGCCCAGCAGCAACAGCAGCAGCAGCAGCAACAGGGTGGTGCTGTTCGAGCCGGCGCAGCACAGGCAGGCGGTACTACGGGCGGCGATGCAAACCCGCTCGACTTCCTGCGCAACAATCCAGTGTTCGAGGACATGAAGCGTATACTGCGTGACGATCCGGCAATGCTGCCGTACCTGATGCGCCGGATGCAGGAAAGCAATCCGGAGCTGCTGAGCATCATTGCCGAGCATCAGGACGAGTTTCTCGCGATGATCAATGAGGGTACCCCCCAGGGCAGGCCAATGTCGCGTGAGCTGGAGGAGATTGCTTCCGCAATGATTAACAGCCTGACGCCTTCCGATATGGATGCGATCGAACGGCTGAAAGCACTCGGCTATCCGGAGCATCTCGTTATTCAGGCGTACATTGCGTGCGAACGTGACGAGTACGATGCGGCCATGTTTCTCGTCACACAAACGCTGGACGACGAAGAGTAGGACGGAACCGCACCAAGAACACACACACACACACACACATACACATACTCTGACGCGCGTGCACACATTCAGGCATATATACACACGTACAGGCATTCGCTCTAAATCGCAATGTAGGCTCGTCCCATTTCCCTTGCCCTTTCGCTGCAAGAAGAAAACGGGAATCACAAATGGCAAGTTTTTCTTTGTTTCTATACAACGTAACATAGTTAAGGCCAGCATAATATAGCTTAGGAAGGCCCGCCGGTGGGTTAGTGTTAATGGTACACGACCGAGAACCACCACCTCAAATCCCATCCGGATCATTTTCCCCCCAAAAAAGCAAAGGGTTGACTACGTGCTAAAAATATGTTTAGAAGACCAGTTATGCTCTTGCTGGCCATTACACCAAGAAAAAGAAAAGGTTAAACACCCATCCATTTGTTGAAAAGCGGTTTTGTTGTTGCGAAAAACAAAACAAAAAAAAAACAGAAGCAAAACAGAAAACAAATCGTTATTAATTTTGCGTGGTGTGCGCGCGTGTTGCAGACGTTTAACAATTAAACTTTCTTTTCGTTTTATGTTTAATTATTACACACAAATACGGTTTTTTTTGTTGTTTCTTCACCGTTTACGCGTGAATCCCTTATACGCGGCGATTCATTATTTGCAAAAAAGGTCAAACAAACCGAACGAAACTGAGCCACTTGATTGAACCGCACACACACACACGCCCACGGAACAGGGCAAATGTAACAGGCAGCAGGGCGTTTGTAAAGATAATAGCGCGAATTACGAAAAAAAACACGGTGGAACCAGCTTCCTCGCATCAACTCGAGCGGAAGGACACGACCAGGGAAGAACGCAAAACAAGATAGACGTGGTAGTGTGTTGGGGCAGTGTGTGTGTTGGTGGTAAAACGGTTAGACATTACAGGCGTCTTTTTAATTTTGTTTCCTCATTTGTTCATAACTGTAAAACCCAAGTGGAACCAAATCACTCTTGTAATGCAAAACAACAACAACAGAACTACAAGCAACATATGGCGTTTATGTTAATAATAAAACCGAATTCTGGATCATCCAAAATAAGTTCCATGTTTTGGCGGTTTTTTTTAAGGCAGCATCTGAGTAAAAGATTAATTTTACCATTGCAGCCCCACAGCGCTGGATTACTTGTAGGAGTGGGTAAGAGCTGCTTCCGTGTATTGCAAGTTTAATCGCACTAAATGACAAAAATATATGTTTTAGGTCACCTACCACGTTGAGCGATATTGGCGGAACTGTGTGCGGAACCGGAATGAATGCTATGTTTCCCTCATTTACCGGAAGCAATCGCAAATTTCGGTGCGATTTGATACTGTACACCTGTGCTTGTATCGTTTGCATGAGGGGATTGAACCGAAAGTCGCTGAGACTGCCAGGCTGACCGATCTAGTGCTGAACCGTGTCGGAGGCCGCTACGACAATACGCGTATTGTACATTCGTTACACTCATTTTGTAACCCAAAGCGGTTACACGAGTCTTATTTTTGTTTTCGTTGTTGTTCGATATTCTTTTCGCTTAACAACACCAACGCAAGCTGAAAGAGTGTGTTTTAAGGAAGAAAAATAAATGCTCGATCATGTTCTTCCGTGCAGCAAAAAAAAAGCCAAAATAAAATAGCAAACAACGGAGAAAAAAAGGCACACCAAGGAACCGACTTTGCAGAAGCCGGTTAGAGAAGAACCGTTCAGGCGTGGCGGTCTTGAAATGTTGCTTTTACACGCGTAGAAAAGTGGCGATTTTGTGTTTCTTGCTGTCTCTCCCCCACAATCCGGGTAGCATCGGATTTGAATGTGATTTGGTTAGGCTTTTTTTTCCTTGGTACCGGGAGGGGGATTGACATTTTTGTTCATCGTTTCGTCTTCATCTTGTCTTTGCGTTTAAGACGGTTTTGGGGCGGAATTTCCAACACACATCAAAGAACGGTTCCGAACGGTGGAACGAATAATCAATGGATGTCGTGGCGTGAACGCACCATAAGGAACGGGAAGAACCTCCAGAAGAGAATATAGGCGCGACGGGGGGTTTTGGGATCACTTCCTTTCGCGCACTGGCTATATTTAAGGCCAGCGGCTAACGATGCTCGCGGTCAGTGGCGTACGAGTGTTCGCGTGATTGGTGAAGCCCGGTTTTGTGTGAAGTGATTCGAAAACAAACAAAAAACAACATGGTTGCTAGAAGCTGGAAGTGTCTGTGCTTGCTGCAAATGGTTCTTGCGGTGACGGTACTCGGTCTGTGCCGGGTAACGAGTGCTTATCCGTACGCGGATGATTTCCCCTATCAAGTGCATGGACACCCGGTAGCCGTGTCGGGTAGCTCCGGTGTGAAGAAACTGCACGCTGGTACCGCGAAGGGTGCAAGCGGTGAAGGGGGCAGTGATGCGCGGGACCACCGTAAGGAGCACGCGTACGACGAAGCGGGCAGTATCGGGTCGGCATCCGACGCCGTACGCTACCATCAACTCGACAATCAACTGGACGGCCATCGGGTGCTGGATGCGAGCAAGGGCAGCACGGTGGACAAGGTGAAACATTTGGCGGGTGAAAACTTTGAGGCGGACAAATCGCACAACCGGAAGCATATTAAGTCGGGGTTTAGCAACTCGTACCATAAGGACGAGAGCGGTAGCAAGAGTTCATATTATGAAGATTCGGACGATCACGGTGGTAAGCAGGTGTTCGACAATCGGCACAATATGCGCAACGACTACGCGGACAAACTGTACAGTCAGGATCGGCGCAATGACTATCTGCGGGATCATTACGATGATCGTGCGTCCGGTAGTGACCTGATGGGTGCTCACAACTACCGACGTATGGGTGCACTCGATCGAGGTAAGCTTGACTGTTTTTCAGTGCGTTATTTTAATGATGGTACATATATCAATACCATTCAGACTGTTAGATATTAATAAGAGAAGATAAGATATTGAAGAATAAGAAGAAGATATTGAGTAATAGAATTATCGGTTTTTGATTTCCCTTCCCAAAAAAAATAAGGTAACACTTACGGACATCGTGACGGATACGCACACAATGATCACAATGATCAGCATTACGGTACGACGGCCTACGGAGGTTACGATTACTATCAACCGGGTGCCAACTATCACCACTACGATGATCTGTACCGTCGACGATCGTACTACAATCCGAGACCATCGTTTGCCACCGCACCGTTGCAACCGGCACCGATCACGATTTACGAAGACCCACGTGACTACGCACCGTACCCGGTGGCACCCTATCCGGTGCGCGAGGTACGCGATGGTTCGTCCGTGCTTAGTAGAGACGACGACTATCGCCAACAGCCGAACGGATCGTTCGGTCAGCGGCGACGCCTCATCTACAGACCCAGTCCGGCACCAGCACCAATACCAATGCCGCACGAATACGGACGTTACTGAAGGATTTGAAGGATGTGTATCCTCGTTGTAAGCGACCATACGACGCGTCGGTGTAATACGCGTCGATAACTAATTTATTTTCCTGTCTTATTATGCTTAGAAGAGTTGACAGCCAGTAACACACATTTGAATCACTTCACTTATCGATGAGTTGAGAAATACAAATAAATGTCTATTACAGAACAATTTTTACTTGCTGTCTTACACAATGGTATGAGGCCTAACGTGCTTGTATTAGGTTTAGTTGATTGCTGATCGAACGAAAATGCACAACAATGCAAACGGTTGATGGGAGGTGAAACGCAGCGGGACGTATGTGTTTAGGATGCGGAGAGCCGTTTGAATATTTCGTCGGTGAACTTATCCAGAGAAATTTCCTCCTCCTTGCGAGTGGCTATTTCTCGTAGCTTTACTACACCGCGGGACAGTTCCCCGTCACCGAGTACGATCGCGTACGGAATCTGATATTCCTCGCAGTGTTGCAGTTGGGCCAGCAGCTTCGGGTTCAGCTTGTACGAATGTTCCGCCTGTGTGGGGATATGATAGTTAGAGATTAACCTTTCGACACATTAACTTTGGGGAATGTCGTTTGGATTAGAGATGTGCACACTGAACAAGAGTGAGTGAGTGAGTTTAATCGTGCAGAGGAGTTTATGGTTTCAGCTAAAAAAAAGGAGTTTTTATGACTCTTTTACTTACTCCTTTACGTTTTCCCTCAGTCACTCTCTGTGCCGACTAATGACTCACTTTTTTGCGGATCAACTCACGCAATAAGACTGAGTATAATCGAAAAATAAATTATATTTCATTAAATGTAACATATATATTTTTTTAATTAAATACGGTTTACGCCAGAAAATTTACAACCAGCCATTAAATACAAAATTTTGAATAATTACATTCAAATTAATTAGCTTTCCACGAAATTGCAGCGATTTAAATAACTAATCAACTGCAGTAGAGTGATTTAAATCCAAAAAAGAGTAACAAAACATTTATTGCGTGAGTTGACACTCAAAAGAGTGAATCATTAGTCGGCAGAGAGTGAATAAGTGAGTAAAATCGTCAAGGAATAAATAAATCACTAGTTTAGAATAATATTTTTATGACTCTCAAAAGAGTGAGTAAAAGTTTTAAATCCTTCTACCCACTCTTTCAATCTGATTCAACTCTCTGAAAAGAGTGAGTATTCGCATCTCTAAGTTTGGATAGGAGATATTCGTCCCAACTCACCTTAATACCCGCAGCCCATAGTTGGTTAAGAATTTCAAGCCGCTTCAAGTGCAGTCCTTTGTGGGCAGATATAACGTACACTTCCGTCTCGTTGGTGCGTGCTTTGCCTGCGGCCCGTGATTCAATGATGGAAAACAGACGCTCCACACCGATGGACACACCGACACATGGGACCTGCTTCCTTTTCGGGTTAAACATACCCACCAGATTGTCGTACCGTCCGCCACCGGCGACCGAACCGACCGTTATCTCCTCATCGTCGCTACCGCCACCGAGCAGCACTGCCTCGTATATCACGCCGGTATAGTAGTCGAGCCCACGTGCCAGACTAAGATCAAACGAAACCCTGTTCGCCACCTGGAAGATCGCACAGTACTGCAGCAACAGCCGCATATCCTCGAGCCCTTCCATTGCGGTTGGAATCTTCTTCAACTTTTCATCTTCCGCCAGCCGGTCCACCAGCTCCGGACCACCATGCAACGTGACGTACTCGCCGATCCGATCCACCGTCTCCTCCGTCAGGCCCTTCTCCTCGATCATCTCACGCTTCACCTCTTCCCAGGGTGTTTTGTCCAGCTTGTCGACGGAAGAGCAAGCCGTGCGGAACTTATCTGCCGGTACACCGCACGCCTCAAACATACCGTCGAGCAACTTCCGATGGTTTAGCTTCACCACAAACTCCCCAACGCCCACATCGGACAGTATCTCGCATACCACCTTCACGCACTCAGCATCCGGCAGCATCGGGTCGTACGTGCCGGCAATGTCGAAATCGCACTGATAAAACTCCCGGTAACGGCCGCGCGTGATTTGCGGATTGTCTCGCCGGTATACCTTCGCGATGTGGTAGCGCTTGATGTTAAACACGTTGCCCATACCGACGTACCGGGCAAACGGGACGGTTAGATCATACCGCAGCGCCAGTATCTCGCCGCCCTGATCCTTCAGGTCGTAGATTAGCTTCGAATCTTCACCGTACTTGCCCGTCAGCACCTCCTTCAGCTCGAACACGGGCGTATCGATCGTTTCCGCGCCATGTTTGCGGAACACGCGTATAACCTGATCGAGTACCCGCTGCCTGAGTGCCATTGCCTCCGGACCGTAGTCACGGGTACCCTTCGCTGTTTTTAACGATAGGTTCCGGTTGCCGGGAACCGATTCATTTCCACCCGATGGTTTCGGTGCTGGCGACTCACCACCATCCTCCACGGTGCATTGCTTCAGCTGTTCTTTAAGTGCCAGCAGCTTTTGTACCTCCTCATTGATCTGTGGAAATGGAAGAAAGCAAAGCGTTAAAGTAAGACCAAATAATTGGCCTTATTCGCAATATTCGCTCGCCCGGTGATTGTTCGTTTGTCTGCCATTCCTCCATCTCACACTCACAAACACACACACACACACATACACACAGACCTGTGCAAGACGAAGCCGGGCCTTCTCTTCTTCTGTACGATTCGCCTGTGCCGCGCTGGCCACTAACGTGGAACTCCTGGTGGAGTAAAAGTGACGCTGACACCGAAAGCTCCCCGCCGTTCCTCCTAGCTGCACGACAATCGACCGTAATTGTCGTAGAATCATTGTGTAACTGTTCCCTTTCCTCATCCACACAGAAGGCACTACAAAAGTGTTTCGCTCGCTTGATGCCGTTGTGCGGGCGATCCACGATTTTGTACCAATTTTCAGCTGTTTTCCTTTCACTTTTTCATTAGCTGGTTTTTTTTTCGTTTGCTTCGCTTACTTTCTCTCTCCCTTCTTTACTTCACGGACCCGACCGCAACGCAAATGTTGGCGATGAAAACCTTACTGCATTAAAGAACAATCGAAGGCAAATCTACGACTTCTCTTGGTGTTTTTTTTGAAGGGGTGGTGGCGATGAATGAAGAAAAACGGAGGATGTAACAATTTTCCACGCACACACTTGCGGATGGTGAAACTCGATCGCACTATTGCATGGGATTTGCGCGTGTCGCATCACAAATCCAACGTGAAAACAAAGTCACTAGATAGCAGCGAAATTGTTAGTTGGGCTATGGTTTGCACAAAAAAGGCAACAAGATGCGTTCGATGAACATTTTATACTATATATAAAGCTAATTATTGTTCAAACAATAACTGCACTATACACTGAGGCTTCTTCATTTACCTTCGCCTTGTCCTTAGTGGAGGCTGATTTAAGCTTACGCACGACGTCTCCCTGGGCGGTGATGGCAGCTTCTAATTGATCCTTTTCCGTCATTGCTTCACTTCACGGAGCAGAGTTTGATGCCACCCAAAAATTGTTGAGGCAATAAGGACAAAATGGGAGTGGAAAATCACAATCACTACACACACGAACCACGTCGGAGTGGAAAATTCGAATGCTTATGCGAAACTTATAAGCTACTGCATTTCCCTCTCGGTGTGGTATGACCCCACTCCCTCACACGTCCGTTTCCTGTATTCGTACGCCGGGGAAAGCTTGCTGGCATACACGTTGCCGGTGAACAACCGTGCTTGACAGTTGCGATCCGGTCTTTGACATTTGGCTGCTGTCACTTTCGCCTGTCAGCTGATCCAAAATGCGTACGACGAAAACAATAGAGCAATCGATTAAAAAAATAAAACAATAATAAGCAGCAGGCAAGCCATAAGTTTATTGGGTGTGCATATAAGTTTTCGCTTTTTGTAATGATTTATTACTCTACAGTAAAATACGGTCACTAAAAACTATTATCTTTAATCAATAGTTAAACCTGCTCTAAAAAGTAGCTCACCACTGTTTTAGGTAAATAATCGTTATTTATTATTAACAGTAATTCTTCTGTGCTTACCATTTCCCTATTTTTTAACGTTCTGTCGTTCATATACCTAAATTATGTTCGTTATCATGTATCACTCATTCATATCAGTCTTAAACGACCTGCTTTTAATACAGGAACCATTTGTTGATAAACAGCACAAACTTTTCTATACGCCTAATAACTACGTCGATAGAACTGTAGCATTCGCGCTTGGAGTCGGTCCCGGTACATGTTTTAAGTGTTAATTTGAGATAAAACAACTCGTGTTCGGCCTTTTTTTACTTTCATTTAATGGTACAAAAGGTTCTATTGTCCCTACCGTTCCATTTGCATAGACTCGTTGTTGTAGATCGTCAGAGAAAGAGCAGAAGAGACACTATTTCTGAAACGCCATTTGCTGTGCTGCAACAGTATTGAAAGAAAACTCTTTTATTTTACTCAGCATCCTGTTCACAATCAACCAACAACTGTCAAGTAATGTAATCGTATTACAAATAATGTAATCTTACCTCTAATCGTATCTATAACCGGCAAAGTGAGTGTAGATTGAAGATTGGTGAGACGAAAGTGCAAGTTCATTTTATTTGTTTCGAATCTTCAGCCTAGTATTAAACACAAACCACGAGTCAGAAATGGGTAGCCAAGCTTCCAGCATTTCACAGAAAATTTTACCGGCCGATGCTGTCGATTCACTGCAGTTTGAGTTCAAGAAACAGGTACACATCTTCTCCGAGATCAATAATCTCGCATACGAAGACTTTCAAAAATGTCTCGCTGATTTAAACCGACTGTAAGTATCTGTGATTAATGATTCATCGTTCACCGGCCAACTGGCTGTATACCTTTGAAGCCAAACTAACATTAAATGTCCTTTTGCTTTCTTCCGTACAGCTCCCGGAAATGTCTCGATCCAAACGGGAAGCAGTTGGTGTTCGCCGTGAAGAAAGGTTCTGATAACTCCATCCTCTGGAAGCGTACCGTGCGCATCGCTTGCGTTAAAATTGATCCAGAAACGAAGAAGATCGACTGCTTCAAGCTGCTGACGCTGCAACAGTTTCTGCAGGTATTTCGAACATTCCAAACGAATCTGCATGCGATGGTTACGGTCGAGAGCCAGCGAATACACAGTCCTGGGGCAAGCCCGTCCAAATCGAGCAGCGGAAGTGCGTCCGGTCCGGACACACCGTCCAACGCGAGTGTCACTGAACTTTCGCCCAAGAACGACACAGCAGATCAGCAGCCCGGTCCAAGCACGACCGAGACTAAGCAACCGGAACACTCCTCTGTCCGACTGTCCACTTCCTCCTCGTCGTCATCGTCGGCAAACGTGTCGAGTGCGTTCGTGTTTCCGGAGTGTACGACCGCATCGATTCTGATGGCGCAGGTCGATTCGATTACGGACGGTGATCATAACGAGTGCTGCATCTGTCTGGAGCGTAAACCGGAAGTGTCGCTACCCTGCGCACACAGCTACTGTGTGCCGTGCATCGAGCAATGGAACATCCACCAGAAAACGTGCCCAATCTGTGACGAGTTGCTGGCCAGCACCGACGATACATGGGTTCTGTCGGAAATGCCCGAAGCGGACGAAGTTAGCGAGGAGATTTGTGCCACTCTGCTGAAGCTTTCAAACGAGGCAAACGGAAGCGACGAAAATGATAAGAATTGGTTGCGGCGAATGTTAGATTTGTGATTTGCTTGCCGAGTAATCCACAAGATGGAATGACACAATTATGTTTTGACTTTTTTAACACTTGATTATTAGATACAGAGCTGAACATAAAATGCTCGCTGTGCGTTATATGTGATAGGTTTCACCCTTTTTTCTTTTTGACAATCGATTTGAAGTTTTTATAATAACTGTGTTTTAGGAATACGGCAAATGCCGTCATACTCCAAATTCAAGAAATATTTTACGTTGCTAACAATGTGCGCTGCTTCCGAGCCAAACTAAACCACGGTGTGCAACAAGTAGGGATGGTATTTTCGTTTCTTCAAGATTCGGATAAATCGCGTTAATATTTGATAAAGCTGATAGTTTCGTTGGATAGTGACGGGGACACCTCGTCCGTTAAGTCTCGACCTCTTCATTGTTTGCGTTTCTACCAGTGGCAAATCAAGCCCCTTCAAGGCTCTAGGCGGAATAGCTATTGGAGAGCCCCCTATCAATACAAGTAGCTTTGAAGCAAACGTTTTGTTTTTGAACCATATACGAAATACACTACATTTTGGCAGAAATTGTCCTATCAATTGAGTCTAGTAAAAATCATTTTTCCGAATTCTGCTTGAATGTGGTTTACTTACCCGGATAAACGATAGTTTGTACGCAGGACACTTCACTTTCATAAACGAGAGAACTTTCATAACTTCAAAAGACAAAACTGATTCTTCGTGGCCATTTTGCTTTTACACAACGGCATTTTTTCTTTCACATACACATTTCAATGCCCTTTTTCACATTTAAAATATCACACTCGCGGTTCCCAGATTCATTTATGGTTTAAATATCAAGTACAAACAATAGCTATCGCTTCCCGTTTTAGTGTACTTCCTGAATCAAATATTGGAATTTTATGTTTAGGAAGCAGCAAAAGGTAAAGGTTTCTTTCTGTACATTGGCTATCATTCGGTCTGGAAGATAAATAAAATCAATGTCACTTAATAGATGGCAAAAGCTTTTGTCGACAAGAAACATATTGTGTTATCTTCTTGCTTTTGAAGTCACGTAGTTGGTGATTTAGAGTATCTCTATGCTTACGTTGTAATTGCATTCAACCCTCTGCAGGTAAAATGGGTGTTTAGAAAACATGGATTAGAGTTTATCTTTAGTGTCACATTTTGTATGTTATTAACATCCTAGTTTGGGTTAAGATGTGGAAGGAAGGGTAAAAGCAGTGGCGGACCAAGTTTCTTGGAGACTCTAGCCGGGAATTGGGGGGCCCATATCAATACCTCTAGTAAAATTTTTTCTTTCAATATTTATAATTGAATGTGCTTCACTTACCTGGGTAAACGATAGTTTGATAGCGTTTTTGTTCCAAAAAAAACTAATATTAGCAATTTTTTCTGTGCAGAAAGGCACATACACAAGTTAATGAGCTTTGGCACATTTAAAACAGGCACATTTTTCACGATTTCCCTCAATAAGCATTAAGCTGATTGAAAAAAGGACATCATTTTTTCACTAAGAAACACTTTGTTTGCACAGATTTTTTTTTCAAAAATTTAAAAACTCGCTGCCAAAGTCTACTGAACAACAACAAAATTCAAATAATTTTCAAGTTTAGTACACGCACTGATTGTAAATCGGACTATTTCCACAGTCCTTCATTCTGGCGTTAGCATAAAAGGAACTGCGCTAACCACAGTGATAACTTTAAAGTTGGAATAAGAACGCAAGATCTTATATTGTCCGCGAAGGTAAGCGCAAGATGGAGAATTTTTTTTTCGTTTAATTACGATCCTAAACTGCATTGATGACTAATGATATGTCGTAAGGAGGCAAACGCACTACCTCGATACACCTACACATCGCGTCTTTCACTTTGCTTCATCGTTTTTTTCAAGTTTTGTACAATCTTTTCTTTCCATAACAAAAACCAAATAAATTTAAAATGCAATAAGTAATAAATTTTTTGCATTTGCTTTTCGAAGACAAAACTGTTTGTGATTTTTGGGCCATTTTACTTCTCAACAATGGCATTCTTCACTGGGACCGAGGGCGTACGTTGACCCAAACCAAACCGACGCGAGGAACAATGTGAGCACGTGCTAACCAATCTTTACTATTTAACATCGTATCAACGCACGAATTGTTGCACAAATCATTATTTGAATGAAATAATATCCTCAAAGAAAGGATGTTACTTTTTGGCAGCTGAAAAACAATTTTTGCAAAATGTTTTATCCTCCAAACGAAGCACTTTGCCGAGAGCTTTTGTTTTAGAAGTTTAATGCACTGCGGTCCGATCGCTACTGATCGCAATTTCTGCTTCGTTATCACACCTACACAACTGCAATTGGTGAAGCTGCCACCCGATCTCATTCTTTCGCACTCTCTCCACACTTCCTTTAGAGACCCCTTGAGAGAGCCTCGTTGTGAGCCAAATTTCCATAGCCTCACACGTTCGGCAACCCTTCACCCTCTCGCCTCCCCTCCCTCCCTTCCTTCCTCGACCGACGACCGTTAGATACGCCACTGGTTCCTACATCAAACCATTTCTTTCAGTTCTATTGGAAGGATTCATTATATTTTTCTCAACAAAATTAGACACGGATACTGAAATATTTTTTTTGTAAACAACTTTTTCCTATTGTATTGTTCTCTTTTATTTTACTCCAAATCAATACATCGTGTCACTGAATTTGAATGTCTTGGGAAAAAAAAACAAACGTTAATAAAGTTATGCAAACGTAACAGTAACAAAACTACTAAAACACGGGTATACTGTTTTTGGGGAAACGTATTCGTAAAGAGAAGAAAAATGCACATGGTCTGAATAAAATGGGTTTCGAATTGTAATCACACACGCGTTAAATTAAATGTATTATAGAGTGATCGGGATAAATTTGACATACTTGTAATTTGTTATTTTTTCCGTAGGTTACTCAGCAAATTTTCTAAGTTTGTTTCAGTAATTTTCTTTTACTGAAAGCCGTTCAGTAATAATTCCTTTTGCTGATTTTCACCTTTAATGTCACTCTTTTGCTGGACTTCAGTAAATCAATTTACTGGATTCCTTCCAGTATTTCATTTTTTTACTGCAGATCAGTAATTATATGTGACGTATGTCACATTCCACTGAAATTCACTGAAGTAAATAGTGTTCAATGGTGAATTCAAAGGTACGAAATGGATGCCAACCTACAAATTATTAACCTGGAGGAGATATCCTGTGAGTAAATCTTCAGGTAAACAAGTTTAAATTTGTTGTGCCATTGAAAGAGGCATTCGTTTTTATCCAGGAAGATTGGAAAAAAAACTACTAGGATTCAAAAGGAACTTCGAAACAAGAAACAAAATGTGACTGTCACCATGATCGAAATGTTTCCCATTTCAACAGAATTTCAAGGATATCTGGTATGTACATATTTTTTAATACAAACTATATTCTTCATTCTAATATTGTATACATCACTCAGATCAACATGGATTTCGAACAGATGTTCCCAACTGCACGGAAGCTCAACGGTGACGATTGGATTTTTTATTGCACTGTACATCAGTACTAAAACTTGCTGGCTTTTCAGTAATACGTAATGCTTTTTACTGAAAATTCATCAAATCAACTGTTATTTTTGATATTCAATAATTGCAGTAAACGAGCTGTCACTTGTGAGTTTACTGAAAGATGCAGTAAATTTACTTTTACTGAAACGATTACTAAACTGAAGCTAAATTTTCGTTAAAATTTTACTGAACTGCGGTAAAAAATTTTTAGCGTCTAGAGATGTTAACTTATTGCAAAGGTAAGACCTGATGAAAAGGATGTGGTTGGACACAAACCTGAATCTTGGAAGAGATTAATTTGTATTGTATCCGCCATCATATAAAGATATTGTGACTGCTGCCTAATACTCCCTAAATACAGTAAAACCTATCAAACATGAACTAGATAATGGCAATGGAAGCTTACCCCATTGCCATAGTCTCAGTGAAAAGTTAAAAATGATTGTTAGAAATTTCTACAACTTCAACGGTTCAAATGTTTAAACTCCAAACTCCCCAGAACTTAACCCCGTAATGGATTAGGTTGTTGAAAAAGACACCAATCAAACATCCAGTAATACAAAAGACCAGAAATTAAAACAGTTTCCTTGTCAAATTTATCCCGAAAACTCTAAAAATGAAGAAGAAAAAGGAAATTACGTGAAGATATATCAGAACAATCAGAACAGCACGAAAAACTATTGCAATTTTTTTTTAAAGAAAAACTACCTCACATATATTCAATATGGGAATGTTGCCATGTAAAAGGATGCGTAAAGAAAATCTATTCCCGTTTCTCAAGAAAATCTATCAAAATTTTAATAATTGAATTGAAAAATGGCAAACCTATAGAGTTGAACGAAATCGATTTTTCTTCAAATTTGATGACTGAAAATCTCCCATTAATGATAAAACATGATAATACATCACACCCCTAAAGCGTGATGCAGTATTACAATTTTGGAGATCAGTGTACATTACTGTGTCTTGTTTTTTTTTCGAATGGAACCACGTTTTGAGTTCAAGATCGGAATTTTAAAGTTAATTTTCCACGCCTGTTTGGCTTTCTATAATCCCATAGCTGATTAGATCAGTCCTGCGTATGGGAGGCACAGCGGTTAGGAGTTCGAGACTTTAAGCAATTGGGCAGAGTTGATTGAACGCCACACAAATGATAATGAAAAAAGGGTGGAAAATCGATAAAGGGTGCTGTATAAAATGTGAAATGAAAACAATGTTAAAAAAAATTACGCGAAAAGAACTAATCTAAGCAATAATATATCCTTGACCTCATGTAAGAATTTGTAGATCAGCACTCGCCATATGCTTTCCCTGCTCTGCCAGCGGCGAGTGTTTGCGCTTGTGAATAAGTGTCGCTGTAATTTAAGGAAGACAAAAGACGTAGGAGGAAATCGTTTCCCCTCCCTGACTTGTCTGTGTGCTGATGTGTGACTTGCTTAAACTAGTTTTAACATATTGCATACGTCAGATCATTCGAACTCGAAATCTTCTCCTTAACTCTACTAACGTGCAACCACATACAGGCGTACTTGTGTGTGGATGCTTCTACTTTTTCTTCGGTGCAGCACCCTTCTTGCTACTTGCTGTTTTGCGTCTCTTCTCCTCCTCCTCCATGCGCATATCCTCCAGATCCTCCAGCAGCCCTATCTTTTTGCTGATGTACTCTTCACGCATCTGTTGCGCGTACGTCGACTCCATGTTAGCGTCATCCTCGTCATAGTATTCGTCCCTGTAGCGTGACCTATCATACCCGAAGATGTCCTTAATCGCGGACGAATAGTCTTCCTCACAGTCATCGTCATCAATAAAATCGTCCATCTCGCTATCGTATTCACTGTCGCTGTCTATAACGCGTCTCTTCTTATTGGTCGATCGTACGCCACCCTGCGGCATTGCTAAGTCCCGTCGTTTGTTCGAACGCTGCACATCCGGCGGTGGGAACTGGCGTGTTTGCGTTACCGGTTCCGGTGGTGGACGTTTGGTCGGTGCAGTAGTTCGCAAGCTTGCACCCGGCATTTGCTTACCGTTTGGCGGTGGTTTCGTTGGGACGGTTCCACCCGAAGGTCGGCTAGATGCGGTGGTCGATTTTCCATTCGCTACTGCCGGCTTTTGCACCGGAGGTGGCAACGATTTACCGTTCAACGTTACAGCACCGGACGTAGATGATGATTTTTGGGACGTACTCACCGTGCCGGATGGTTGTGGATTCTGCTTGCTGGAGGTGCGACCGGTCGACGACGATGAAGACATCGATGGCGTAGAGGTAGTCTTTTGGGTACCGCTTCCGGTAGGTTTCGTAACACCGGCAGTTGGTTTCGGTTTCAGTTCTGGTGTCGACAATGGCATTGTCTTCGTTACAACTGCTGCCACTGGTTTATCTGCGTTCGAAGCTATTTTGGCCGGATCCGCCGCGGTGGACCCTTCAGTGCGCTTGGGAATTTTAAACATCGTACGAGAGCTGTTGCTTGTTGAGCTTACCTGTGCACCGGGTGTTGGTTTTCGGCTTGAAGTAACCGGCAACGGTGGTATCCCCGGTAGTTTTCCCGCCGCTCGCAGCTCATCCAAACGCACCAATCTTCGCTGTTTCTCTTCCTCCGAAAGACTTTCGTTTTGTTTTACCTTATCACGCAAACGTTTCATCTCCATGAATGCTTTTCGCTCTTCATACTCCTTCCTTTCCTTGCTGGTTAGTGGTCGATCATCTTCACGCTTCTTGGCGGCGTTTACCTCGACCTTTATCGGTTCAAACTGCTTTGTTTCGGCAATCTTCAGCAGTGTGGAAAAGTTGGGCGGTGGTGGTACGTTCGGTTTGCGCACCACCGGCACTGAACGCCGTTCCTCGTTTGCGCTGTTTTTCGTTTGCTTGGGATCTTCCCGTTTCGGCTGCAGCTTTGGATCGGCAACGGTAGCGATCACACTGCTGGTGGTCCGGTCGTCACTACCGTCCGCCCTGGATGTGCGTGACTTTCTGGTGCGCGGTGCATGTTGCTCTTCCTGCTCCTTAACGATTGCATTCTTCACACGCGCCTTTGCGCGTGCCAATTCCTCGCTGGACATGCAGCGTTTTTTCGCCTCGGAAAACATCGACTCGGTCGGTGTATTCTTGTACTTGTCCATCATCTTCTCGTAATACTGTGACGCTACCGCCGACGTGTAACCGTAATCATCTTCGAGGCTTTCCGTCCCGAGTGCGCTTTCCTGTGCATCGTTTGCATCGTCCAGGACGGACTTATTCGCCGACTTGATTACCTTCAACATTTTTTCAATCTTTTTCTTACCTTTGCCACCACGCTTGGCCATCAGCTCCTGTGCCTTAAGATGCTTTTCCATCGCTGCCTGCCGCTCCTCTTCCTCCTTTTTGGCGAGAAATTTTCTAATGTTATCCGACAAAACCTTCTTCTCGGGGTTGACCTTTGGTGGAGTGTTGGAACTGACCGACGAGCTGCGTTTCTGTGTCGGTGAAACAAAGAGGAAAACCACCTGTAACATATTGCTTTCGATTGTTCTGGAAACGTATGGTCCCGGAAATGGAACCAAACAGGAATGGATGAAAAGGGACCGTTCGTTTTCATCTGGCCATTTCATCACCGGCCAACTGTTGCATGTAATGACGTACCTAAAACAAACTTCCGCTACTATTACTTACCCCCTTCGACGTCTTTGCCGTTTCGGCGTTTTGCTTCGCAATGTTCAATATATTGCGGTAATCCATCTTCGCTCGTTGTTATTGTTGTTGAATGCAAAGTAATATATCAACGATGTTGCAGCACTATATATTGCACAAATTTGTAAAATTGCACCGGCACGTACCTTCAAAACAGAAAGGTAAGAGTTTCGCTAGGAAAGAACCATGCCGCCTTTTTTACAAATAAAATCCGAAACCAAGCAACACCTTCTGCTTAGCTGTAACACATTCGCACATACGGGCACAACAATCTGTTAGCATGCCACTGCCAAGTCAGATTAAGGAAACAGGATGTTTCTTCCACACTTGGCCAGCTGAACAATAAAACCGGATATACATAGATTAGTTATATTGGTTTTTTTAAGTCGCACAATATTCAAATGCAGAATATTGGTACAATTTTCCAGCAACGGCAGTTAGCTTTGCCTCATGAACGATCTTTTATTTACTTCTAGCACAATTGGTCGGCTGTTACGAAGGTTGGACAATACGGTGCATCGGTTGTATTTTGACAGGATGGCACTTTTCACAGGGCGCCATTTTTTATTCCAGCTTTGCAAAAATTTTCAAAAAAGTAGAACCTATTTTTAATGTGTTTTTTGCTATTGTAATAAAAAAATAAATATTGTACACTATTTACTAGTACTCTTCACTGCTAATCACGTTAATTTTTTATTTTTGTTTTGTTCGGTTAGAACAGTGCTCCCCAACCTTTTTAGTACCGCGGACCACTTTTTGTTCGACATAAGTATATCGCGGCCCACATGTGCCGCATATGAACGGACTCGTAATGTATGCATATCGTTGTGAAGGCATTTTTTGAAATAAAACATTAGTAAAAATTACAATTAATCACAATCTGACACATCGAGAAGCGTAGAATGATTTCGTCACGTAAAAACGCTTGAAATGGTAAACAAAAAGTGTTAAAATAATTGGTCCAACGACCGAAAGTTTCTTCCGCGGACCACTTCTACTTAAGCCACGGACCACAAATGGTCCGCGGACCATAGGTTGGGGACCACTGGGTTAGAAGACCGTATCAAGACTTTTTGGCTAAAGTCTGAAACACGACCCCCCCCACTCACGGGCACTCATTTGAGTGACTTTCTTTCGTGCAGGGTGGTTCGAAATCGGTTGCGTGTTTTTTAATTATGTTTCGAGACACAGACACCTGAGGGCATGGCCGTCGAAGAAGAAAATGTAGCAATTGGTGCCATCTATCGACCACAGGTCAAAGATTGGCGATCCGTTGGAGCATTCGCGAATAGCTCCGGCCACAGACATGGTAGCGATTAGTGGTGCATGGAAGAAATCTAGCCACAAGTGCCATCTAGCCATGGCCAGAAGAAAGTGTGGCGATATCTTGGATACCGGCGGAGCTATGGGGCAAAGTTGGGCCAAAAATGAGGAAAATTTTACGGTTTCACAAACAGCGTATGGAACTTGGTTCCTCGATGAATAAATCACTTTTCACTATGCGAAAACCTCTTTACAATTTAATAGTAATTGTAAAAAAAAAATCAAATTCAGACCACATTGCATAGTCTCCGAACCACCCTGTACGAAAAATTGACACGCAGATGAGTGACCGTGAGTGGGGGGGGTCGTGTTTCAGGCTTTAGCCCAAAGTTGGGCCAAAAATGAGGAAAATTTTACGGTTTCACAAACAGCGTATGGAACTTGGTTCCTCGATGAATAAATCACTTTTCACTATGCGAAAACCTCCTTACAATTTAATAGTAATTGTAAAAAAATCAAATTCAGGCCACATTGCATAGTCTCCGAACCACCCTGTACGAAAAATTGACACGCAGATGAGTTACCGTGAGTGGGGGGGGGGGGGGGGGTCGTGTTTCAGACTTTAGCCCTTTTTTTACCATGCAGCAGGATAGTCAGCCCCCCTCCCTACGGGGAGACGATCCGGATGGGATTGGATCCCCGGTCCCGTCGTGTGGGCCAGCGCCGTTTATCACATACACCACTGGGCCGCTCCACGTTAAATTTAAATTCATTAAAAATATTAAGAATTTTCATAATTTCGACTTTTTATATTTTTTTTACAAACATTTCGCTAAAAAACACAAAACGGCTAAATGCCGTAATAAGTAAATATCAAATAATATAAAAAAAAATCTCTAAAAAATAATATGTAATTTAGTTCAAAATATGTTGAAAATGAAACAACCGCGTATTGTGGGGACTGGCTGTACCGAAAACATTGGATCTTTCAATTTTCAGACAGCAAAGCTGTCGTTTTCAGGGATACGAAGTAAATAAATACATGTCTTTTCGTATGAAATAAGAAAAGCAAAAGGAAAGTGAAAAACAGAAATAGGGTTTGGCTATACAGGCCAAATTCTGTGAAACTTTGCATGGTATTGTAAGCAACACGTCTGCCTCGCGACGAAAAAGGACGTAAACAGAACAATGAATTCTATTGTGTTAGTGTGTCGTTCGATAACTTTTTCATAGAATTTCTTACCCGGGCTCCGGGTTTGTTTGGTAGGGATAGGGACTGCTTATGGCGGTAAAGTTTTTCGAAATGGAGTGTAGGTTCAACATATACATGGCGATAGATCGGGAAAATGATCTAGATAGCGGTGATGGGAAACGCGGTTGTGACAGCGCGGAAGGTAAACAGCGTTGCGCTTTCGGTGGTTCAGGATGGAAAATTATTTGATTGATTTTGCTTCTTTCAAAGATACGGACGAAGCGAGCGAAAACGAGCACAGCGTAGAAGAACGGCTTGAAATTAAGGAGCAAATGTACCAGGACAAGCTCGCCAATCTGTTGGGCCAGCTGGAATTGTGCAAGCAGCGCAAACATCCGGAATACTTGAAGATTGTGGAGGGTTTGCAAAACGAGCTGGACGACCGTTTGCTGTTGAACGAGGTGGAGCGTGATTACCTGCTGGCGTGCGCCGAGCGTGATTGCATCCTGGAGAAGGCCGCTGCGGAGAAGGAGTACGAAGAAAAGAAGGCCGAGCTGATTGAAAACGTGATTGCTGATCTCGAGGACCAGAAGAAAATTATTGAACACGAGTTCACCTCGATGGAGCTGAACGGGGACTCGATTGACGTGAAGCCAACGGTAACCCGGAAGCTGCGGCGTCGACCGAATGAACCACTGCCGGTGCCGGAAAAACGTCGCAAACCCACAACGAATCAGATAACGTTTCTGCTGGACGATAAGGAGATTGAGCACGATTTGAAGCTGATTTCACGCAGCAAACCAAGCTCAGCCAGCCGTACGGCACATCACGCTATAAATGAGGGAGCGAGCGGAAGCGGTGGTTCCACCTCACAGGGCAGGGCGGGCGGTGCTGCTTCCAGCACGCTGTCCAGTTCGGCCGATCAAAATGGTTCCCAGACGGAGGGCTACGCTGGCGGAACAACATCCACCGTAAGTATTCATGTGTGTGGGGCTGTATGTACAGATGTATCGTTATTAAATCATTTTCTGTTTTTAACCCACAATAGGGTCAAGGATCCGGTGGACAATCGAGCCAGCAACCGCTAGCGGATACGCGAATCGAGGACGGCAAGCTGTGGTACGAGCGGCGCTGGTTCCACCGCGGCCAAGCGGTACACGTGGAGGGACGGGACATTTCACGCTTTGCCGCCAACATATCCGCGATCGGTGTTGAGGCAATCTGTGTAAAGAAGACAACCGATGGTCAGAAGGTGCGCATCTTTCTGACCCACTTGCGCCGGGGCAAAGTATCCATTAAGCGTAGAGCAAATTAGTGGGGGGGGGGGGAACGGTTTCGCGCTCATTTAAACATTTACGTTTCATACTTCAGCACGATAATTATGCGTAATATTGTGCTTTCAGTTCATTCAATTATTGCGTGATTATTTATCGAACTCATGTAACTCTCTATCCGCTAGATAAAGCGCATTAGCATTTTTCCCTCACAAAACATCCACATAAGCATTACTTTTTTATGAATTTTGAAGAAGTTTGCGATAAGAAACGATGTATATTTATTAGTAAAGGGTGTTCGGCGTCCTTACTGCAACCATGCCGTAGAAGATAACCTTAGAAATAACAGTTGTAAGCAACCGACTGTATGTACAAATAAACCGAAGACGATAGAGATGGTGAAATGCGAAGTTTATTTCTTTCAATCGAGCCTTTTTCTCAATCCAACGAATATTACATTAACCAAAGAAACTTAAAACTTACCTATTATGTTCTACAACGGACCCTTACATTGTTAACCAGCCGCGGAAGAACAAACCAAGCAAGTGAAATATTTTTGTAAATTCGCGAAATTATTTATTATCCACTCATTACAATTGTACCGCATACATGTTTCCGGTGAAACTCTGCTCGGCTTCGTGTAGCTTTTCTAAATTGGGAAAAAACAAAAAAATCGAACGCCCTTTTAATGATCGTCCGATTTGTCGGAATTCTGGATGAACAAAAAAAAAGAAAAGAAAAAAGAACTATTGTAAATCGCCGCACATTGTCTCAATTTTCGTTCATGTAACACTTACGTTTTCCGAACGTTCCATGAAAATACCGGAAAGGTCGTACACTTCGGATTTCATGTCAGTCAAGTCCATCGAATCCGCCGAGTCACGGCGTCCCCCGGTGGACGCGACCGGATCATCCTCATTCGTCTTTACTTCCGCTTCAGGCTCCTGGTTGGTTTCTTGTTCCGGAGCAGCAGCATCACTTCCCGGTGGGTAAGTGAAACCGGTTATTGCGTTAGATGCGCGCCGCAAAAATCTATCTAACTGGTCACGCACGGTCGTCAAAACCGCCCGATTATGCTCCGCTTCCGCCCGGTTTTTGGCGATCAAGAAAGCAACGAGTGTTTGTAGAAACTCGTTAGGTGGCTGCTCACCTTTGCCATTGTTCTGATCCTTTCCTCCGTTCGGTTCCATCGTAGGTTCTATACTTTTACAACGTGTTTTACAAAAGCAATGAAAATGGAACAAAATTAATGGAAAAAACCACCTTCCCCAATTATTCTAAGATGGCTGCAGGGACGCCACACCAAACTTAACTTACCAGAGAGAGAGAGAGCAGAGGCTACCTGGGTTACAAATTCCAAGGAAACGAGATTGCTAACCAGCTCACTTCAACTGTTAGAACGAGAATGGCTGCTGCTGCTCCAATCTTGCTGTCAAGTAGAGTTGGTGAATGCGCTGAATTTCCGCAAAAACCAAGCCAGAAAGCCCAAGCGACTTTTCCTACCGTGTTCATTTGTTCCGCTGATGTGCTGAAGATGAAGGGTACGTTACACGTGAATATTCTATCTATCAAATCGATTTCGATGCAGATTTGATTGTTAAGGATATTTCCGCATATTGCGCATTTCGTCTGACTGTTCCAATGATTGCCGATAATTTTAAAATTGTCTCCTTATTTTCTCGTCCTAATTCATTACAATTCTTCCTCTTCACGCTGCTCTGTTACGATAAAAATTGTACATAAATAATTGACCAAAAGTTAATAAATTTAAATTATCTAGCGTAGTATAATCACTATACTCCCCTTTCTCTCTCTCTCTCTTAAATATCGTCGAAGACTTAAATGAATACAAAATGTGTTCATGCGTTTCACATTCCGGAATATCTTGGACCCTAGTTATCAACCTCCTTCCTACACAACCCGCTGGCATGTATTTGGATTCGTAAATTCTGAAGCATAGACACTCTCATAGGCTAGCCTAATTCATCTACTCAATCGCACTCTATGAACTTTTCATTTGTCACATCTGTCGTGAACTTCGATCATTTTCGTTTTCACTTTCATTCTTATCTTCTTTTCATTTCCATCTTACGGTTCCTGATCCCTTAGTTCTTCCTTAGTCCTATCTAAACGCTGAATGGCTCCTAATAGTCCTATCTAAACGCTCTTCCTTCTACATTGTATTGATTTCCATCCTCCTTATTATTTGGTTTTTACTAAAATAAATATCTGTTTTCATAATATCCCTCTACTGAAGACAAAACATACATAAAGATTGGAACGGTAATTTCTATCAAAGTATCAATTTCAGAACGGAGGAAATGTAATTATAAAATATTTGTAGCAAATCTCATTCATCCAAAAACATTAAATGTCGTGCCGACTTAAGTCCTTTTTGTTTTCACTCCTTCACAGCCCATTATTACCTTTGTTAACATATTCTACTTTTTACAATATCGATTCATTTTTCACGCTGTTCCATGTTCTAGTATCATTGAATCTTAATATGAACTACGCTGAATGTTTCACACCAAGTGAACACGGTAGGAAAAAGCCGCTTGGGCTATCTGACTTGAGTTTACAGCAGTTTCAGCGGCGTTGTCAGCAGCATGCAGGCGCGCGCAGCATCTAGCATTTGCTTTTTACGGTCACAGCGTGATCTAGTTAGCAGTCGCGTTTCCTTGGAATTTGTAACCGGGTGGCTTTTGTCCTCTGGTGAGTGTATGGTTTGGTGGTGAATAAAATGACGTCCGGTTCTTAGAATAGTTAGAGAACGTAGTTTTTCATTAATTGTGTTCCTTTTTTCATTGCTTTTTAATTACTTTGTAAAAATACAGACCTGCAATGGCATCGAAGCAAGATAACAGTAATCAGAGCGGTAATGGAGAACATCGCAATGGTCGCAAGCGACCGGCAGACGAATTGGTGAAAAAGTTAGCATACATAAAATTATCAGATGAGCCTAAGACGGCTCCTGTGAAGGAGAAGGAAAATCCTTCCCTGGTTCCCGGTAAAAGCGCGCCAAACGCTAAACCTGTTTTTCGCAAAGTGTTTTTGGAGATCGTACCGGCAAAGGAAAAGCCCGTGTTTGCTAGCACTACGGCGGCAGCAAAGAAACGGCTCCGTGTTTCAAGCTGGATGCCGGAAGAATTTGCATCCAGTTCATCTAGCGGTTCCAATTCGGAAGATGAGCGGTTCCAGCCAGAAGAGCAGCACGTTCAAGCTGAGCCGGATAACGTGAGTTTTGCTGTAAGAAAGCTTTGTTAATATTTGCTGATTTTTTTTTTACTATTTTTTTCCTGCTTCATGTAGATGTCGGTTTCCGGTGAGCAATCTGACGATTCTGATACGAATACCGATTATTATACGGACTCTACGTATTCTTATACGTACGATACGGATTCGTATACGGACGATTCGGATTCGTATACGGACGATTCGGATTCTGATACGGACGATACGGAGAGTACACTATGTGCCGAAGATTTGCACCGTTTGTACGTATCGTCGGCATCTTCCGATTCCGAATGACGCGTCTCCGAAGTTGAGGCCCCGTTTTTTTTTTTAAATATTAACCTTCACCACATATAACAAGATATGAAACATATATGAAAGGCGAGCGGACTGATTAGGATTTGTAAAACCAGCATCATCATCATTAATCGTTTGCCGGATAAAAATAGGTGGTAGGAATCTTTCCTTTCAGCAGGGGGTGACAGCGACTCCGTAGCTGAGGATTTTCTTCATAAATATTAACCTTCACCACATATCATAAGATAGGAATCTGATATTATGATGGTATACTTTTGTTCGATTTAAACAATTAAAAAAAAACAAATACGAGCAGGAGCAGATTGATTAGGATTAGTAAAATCAGCATCGTTTGCCGGATGAAAACGTTGTGGTAGGAATCTTTCCTTTCAGCAGGAGGTGACAGCGGCTCCGAAGCTGAGGTTTTTCTTCTTAAATATAAACCGTCACCACATATCATAAGATAGGAAACTGATGATATACTCTTGATCGATTTAAACAAATAAAAAGAACATAACAGGAGCAGGAGCAGATTGATTAAGATTAGTAAAACCAGGATCGTTTGACGGATAATAAAGGATCCAACGGACCCATGCGTTGGAGTTGACAGTTTGCGTTGCGACTTTGTACAGCTCATTAGTGTTCGGGGCATGCATCGGTTTCATCCGCTTTACGATTAATAAAATAATATAATGTGTTGGTTGTATTGTTCTACCCCGATAAAATTGATTCGATATTCAACAACGAACCAGAATAGACCAGTGCAGAACAATATCACAGTGTTCACGTCAGTCAATGCAATTTTCACATCAATTGAACAGTTTGTTCAGAATCAGTACTCAACGCGGATGATTTTGTTTAGGTAAGGGTGGATACATATTTACCGATAGATTCAGTCAGTCGAGTTGATTTGTGTGGTGGATTGATTGAAGATGCAACGACTTTGATGGAAGACAATTCCCCTGTCATTTTTGCAACGAAAAGGCACTTGTTCGCGTGCGAGAGAGGAAACGTAACGTGATCCCGTAGGAACAAAATACTATGAACAGTTAGATGTACCAGTTCGTCTTGCCTTTTATTAATCGAAGAACGTTTTCTTGTTTGTCTTTACATGAAAACAAAATGAATTGCAATCGCAACAAAAAAAAAATTATCGTGCACTTGTATAAGACGCTCTCGGTAGTGTTAAGCTTTAGTTAACCGCCACCATCACGTCCTGCTCGACATTCAATCGCATTATGCGCACCGAGCAGTTTCAAACAGTATATCCTTCGACGCGATTACAGCAAAGACGAACTAACCGACGATTGATTGTTGTTGGGTGTTGTGTGTTGTGATCACCGCGCACATTCACATACGGTTACCACGACCGAATCCACCACGCTGAAAACGGCCAACAAAACGCAAAACAGGTATAAGAGGGTAAGTAAAGCTTGGTAAAGAGTTGTAGTTAGTACAATTAAGCGAAACTTACGTATTCTAGCTCGCCGGTACCAACACCGACATCACCCTTCTTATCGGCCGGAGCCGCCTGCTGCATGCGCCGGTACGCCTGACGATCCTCGCCACTCTTCGGACCTTCCGGACGGGGACCAGCTTGGGTGCGGGCGCGCTGTGGTTCCGAACGGGCCGCTCGCTTCAGCGTCGACGGCACGATTTCTGCCGGCAGATGCAGGTACGCACGCAAATACTCAATACCCTCGTTGGTCAGATACCAATAGTAATGGCGCCAGGCGAACTGCTCCTTCACGAAGTTCTTCGACTTGAGCGACTGCATCGTCTTGATGACATGCAGGTTCGGGATGTTCTCCAGCTCTGGATGCTTCGGGGCGTAGAAATCTTTCTGCGCTACCAGCACACCCTCCTTGAAGAGGTACTCGTAGATGGCGACGCGATGCGCTTTTGGCATGAACATCTGCAACGAACAGTGATAGGGGAAGAACAAGAGAAAAAACGTACACAGGATGAGTAACCTGTTCAAGCGATAGTAGTGTGCCTTGCTTTTTCGGACAATTTTTCACTGCGAACACAAACAAACGGGTGCGTTCCAACAACAAAAAAACACTCCGGGGACACTCCAGCAAATCTAACAACCGGATACACGCACGTAAACACGCACACACGACCGATACGGTTCCGAAGCATTCAACGCTTCCCCCAAACTGGTGGCAGGCTGTTCACGAAACAAACACCACTTTTCGCGCTTGCGATCGAAAAATTGGCCGAAAAAGTTTAGCGAAAGTACACGCACAAGCACAGTGCACGCTTGGATACATGTTATTAAGCACAATTAATGCGAGATTTCGTGGAATTATTCGGTCGATTTTTACCTTGGCGAAATGTGTCAATACGGTTCGGTACACTGCCCGGAAGAGAAAGAACGAAAGCACGGCAGTTGGTTGATGACATTGACAGCGCGAAACGATGTAAACGCAGCGACGACAGGCAAACGCACCGAGCGTTTCCGGCCTGTTTGACGTTTGGCAGGAAACGCACACAAGGTGGTCATCTTGGTTTAATATGTGCTATAGCAATCTGGGTACGGTGTAATGTAAAATTAAGAAAATTTAATGTAAATTGTGTTGCAAGAATAGAATAAAATTGTTGAAAAATTATATCGTTTAGAATTTGGAACTGCTTATTTAATTATGGTTTTTTTTTAAAGAAAACTCCATATCAATATTTACAGGGTGGATCATCATGTGAATATCAATGCAAATCCTCTGCTGTCCAGCAGCGGTTCATGTAAATCATGTAAATTCGCTGTATACCATGTAAATCCTCCGCTGTTCTCCGCTCAATATAGGGTGATTGGCGAATTATTTTAAATGTTTTACAATGCCTGTACCAAAATTAAATCAACTAAACATTTCTCACCATCAAAACACATTCAGCAGTGCTACATTTTGCTTATCTATGTATTTGATCAGTTGTTGTATTTGTTTTTACCAATCAGTATAGATTATTATTTTCGTTTCTAGCTTCGCTGTGTTGTGTGTCTGTGTGGAAAATGTAAGTACGTTTTAAGATGCCTTCTATGCATAATGAATTGTATATACTGCGCGCGGTTTTGTTTTTGCGGTTGGTTTATAGGTGAGTAAATTGTTCGGTTAATTGTACACGCTGCAGTTTATCGTTCGATTTCATATAATAATGACACCCTCCTCGTTATAGTATTCACTGTAGTCCGGTAGAACACTTCTGATGCGAATGTTGCCGGTTGGCTCTGGTTGACGATCCGGTTTCACGTCGTGGTTTGGTCGACGTTGCTCGGCTGCGCAGTGTTTAATCTGGAATGCGACATAAACCGAAAGACACCACGTTACGTTAGAGTCTAATGAAAACAGGATAGAATGATAAGATAAACAGAGGAGCGACTACCAATTACCTCTGGCAGGTTTTCCGAACTCCCCGGATGGGGCAGTGGTGCAATAGCGTTAGACTTTGCCACATCTTGCTGGGTTCGGTTGCTGTATTCATGTTGCTCACCCACCAAGTGTATCTGCCGGTTCTGATCATTGTCGGTGCGCAATGACACATCATGTCCTTGCTGTTGTCGCTTGCTATTGGAAGCAGAAAACTCATCGGCACGTACGTAACTATTCGCATTATTGCGGACATTTAAAGGAAGCACTACATTATTGTTTACATTCCGTTGCTGACCATTATCGGTGTTCGGATCGGTTTCGCTGCCAGAATCGGTCAGCCGATGGTTATCCTGGGTGTGCAGTTCTACTACCGAGCTGCGTGACGGTGATGGCGATGAAAGGTACCGTACACGTTGCAGATGCTTACTGCTGTAATCCTGAATTTTGACCGTACTTTTATATCCGGTTAAACAACGTCCGGGTGGTTCGCTGTGTGCGATTGATTTTCTCTCACCAGAAGGTTGCCGTTTGCCGCGTCTACCATCGTCCATACATACCTTTCCTCCATTTGCTGGAGTCGGTAGATGAGGTGGTGGTGGAAGCGGCGGCGGAGGTGGAGGAGGAGGAGGAGGAGGAGGAGGTGGTAATGATGGTGGTGCTGATGATGGTAACGATGGCTTTCCATCCTCCATACTCGCACACGAGAAGGAAGAGGAGGAGAAGCATAGATTGCTGGTGGTGCTGCTGCGATCGATGTACGTGATCTGTTCGCTTAGCTTCACTGTTTTTCGTCCACCGGACTGTTCCGTGCGTTCGGCCGATGTAAACAGTTCATCAAATTCGTCGAAATCACAGTTCGTCTTGCGGAATATATCGACACTACCGTTCGAACCCTGTCGCCGGGTGTTCGCCGATGGGCAATCCACTCCTTCCAGCTCTTCCAGCTGACGGTCCATACGCTGCACAATGTCCAGCTGTGGTACGAACGGTTCAACCGCATTGCTGCCACCGAATTTTGGCATTGGTCCCTCCTCTGGACCATTCGTTTCACTGCCTTGCGATAGAAAGTCATTAATCCATTTACGCTTTAGTTCCGCACTGTCGATCGATTTCCGCAGTACCTCGGCAAGCGGTACGAACTGTCGAACTGTGGATGCATCGGTTTGTACACCGGTTGCATCCGGTTCGGTTTTTGGCACCATACGGCTAGGTGATCCGGCCACTTTTGCCCGATTCGCTGATCCCGTGTCGGTGC
The DNA here is from genome assembly GCF_943734845.2 of Anopheles funestus. Taxonomy (NCBI): domain Eukaryota; kingdom Metazoa; phylum Arthropoda; class Insecta; order Diptera; family Culicidae; genus Anopheles; species Anopheles funestus. The sequence continues at coordinate 15,027,020 of NC_064597.1, read as the reverse complement.
GCCGTAATTGCACTACACGTGGCGGTAGAGGCAAGTTATCCGGATTGGTAGACCTACGCTCTGTGTCATCCAGCTTCACTGCCACGTTGGTGACCGTTTCGCTACTCTCGTCCGTACTGTAACCCTTCCGGAACCGTACCTCAATCTCGTCAGAATTGTTGTCGATGGAAAAGTCGCACGCACGATCCAGTGGGAAGGGATGTGACGGTGTGCCGACCGGTGCCGTTGTCGGTAGTGAGATTGCACCCGACGTTAGTTGTATGTTACGCTGCGGTGCATTGACCAGTTGATGGGTCATAGGTTGATCAGTAGCAACGGATGGAGTGACTTTTCCATTTACAGCCGACGATGTACGCCGGTGATGAATGTGGTGATGGTGTTGATGGATGCGCAACGATTGTGCCTGTCGATCCGATTCACTGTCACTCTCTTCCCGCGCTCTTTCCGGCTCGGCAAATGCTCCCCGGCGGCGGCGATGATATCGCATCGCCAGCAGATTGTCGACCGATTGGGCCTTCACTTGTTCCACCAGCTCTACCACAGCACCGTCGCTGCTGGATGTTGTTGGTCCGTCAAAAAGTGGATTTCTCTTCGGTGGCACAGCCCGATGCGGTTTCTTCGTCAGCATCAAACCAACACCTCCAGCTGATCTAGCACGTGCCGCACTAGCCGACTCACGTTCCACGATACGAAACAACTCGCTGCTGTTCTTCTGCCATCGGCTCAAATCCATGTCCTCCGGTTGCTGTTGGCCTGGTCTCGGTTGATTCATCCGCTGTTCGTTTGCTGGCGGACGTTTTCTTCTTCTCGGGGGTGGTTTAATCACCGGCAGCTCACTAGCGACGATGACCGGACGTCGCTTGCAGGGGGAAAATTTTTCATGCACCATTGTTGCCGGTGGCGGAACACCGGACGGTTCCGAGCCACCGACCGCCTGCGTTATCTTCCGTGGCAGATTCAACAGAATGCCTCGCTTAGCCGCACTACGATCACACTTGAGCGCGTACAGACCGAGATTGTCCCGGTGGCTGTAATCGGCCGGTGTTCTACTGCTTACCGCCGCCGAGATGATCGAAATGTCGGACGAATGGCGTATGTGCTGCTGTTTGCGCGGTGGAGCAGGATGATGTTGCTGGCGTGCGAAATCACCACGTGGTACCGAACTAGCACTGTTTGCTGCTGCAGTACTGGTGGATGCGGATGGAACACCTCCACCACCACTACCAAGATTGAATGCTGCGGGCAGATTTGGGAACTGGTTGAGACTCAACAGTGAGCCACCATTCCATTGGCGTAGTTTTTTCAACTTGGGCAATTTCGGCAACGGTGGCAACACACCTGAAATACAAGGGTGACACGCACGGTGGCAGGTGTTTGTTATAACAACGCACATAAACGCTAACACACATGCTTGTTCAGAGTGGTTAAGAATGTGCAGACACATAAATCGTACAGAGAGATAGCGGTAGGTAGCAAAAACTAGACTACACCAGCTACACACCGGAAAAAGGCCCTTACTTTTAAAGAAATCCATATTGTAAAGCTGTCGTTCAATTGCTCAAATACCGTTGGCGTGCGTGCTCCTCCAAGAACCATTCGATACCGATTGGATCATGTCCGCCAGGGAGTTCTCGTCCACTCACACTACTGGTTCTATAGTTTAATTGAACCTAAACTTTTCACGCCTTGCTTGACCCCTCTCTCAACTTCCATCAGTGCAGTGTGTTTTGATACTGTGATACGAAATCCGACTCCACATCGGAACCATTCGCACCCGCGTCCACTGGTGGAGTTCTGCATCGAAACTCAAACTTTGAACAGCCTAATTAAATTAACGTGGGCGCGTGCGCTACATATGTAGCCTTAATGAAAGTACGTTATCACCAGGTGTCGAGAGAAACAGAGGAGTTGCGTAGCTGAAAAGCTGGAAAGCTGGTGGTCCGAGGAATTTAGGTGATGAGCTGGTTCGAAGGTGAATGCGACAAGTGCTAGAAACGGACATAACAAACATGGTTGCATATAGACATAACAACATAAAATACATACATACACACACACATACATACACAAACACATGTAACATTGATAAACCGTATGAATATTATTTCTCTTTTCTATCTAGATTTGTTTTGTTCCTTTTCAAGTTCTGGAAGATCCACAGATTTAACTTAACTGGTGGCTACATTAAATTCAATAGGAAGCATCTGGTCTTAAAGCTACGCATGAACGAACGAACGGAGCAGGGTAAATGGTGTTGGTCGCTGGAAGAACTAAAGACGTGTTTTTTGCGCCTACATCTCAATCGTACAGATGATAGGTATCTCCGGAGGTTTTCACTTTGCTTGTTTGCGCACCAAACTATAGCAAACATGTTGTGAGTGTCGCTGTAAGTATAGTTGGCAAGCCGTAATTGCAGGCTTCAGCAGCGTGCAGCTCATATTAAATTGTGAATATTAGCCAACATAAATTTGGCTGACGTATTAGCTCATTGTTGCTGTTGTTCCAATGTCTGACTATTCTATTTATCGGCTTTATAGACAATAATGCCCCTGATCAACCCTGATTGTGTGTAGGCGTCTACAACAACAGCAATAACAACATAAAAACGCACACGGAGAAGCCTTATCGTCAATAACAAAAAACAAAAAAAAAGTCCAAATGGAAACGCGAAACGAGCTAGAGAACGGGCTAATGCTGCTTACACAATGCGACACGACGCGTACTACTGCTACGCAACCTCAAAAACGTTACAGTAACAAAACAGAACAGTAACTGCCTTCAAACTGCGCTATACTCTTTTGCTTTTTTTGTTATGCTCTATCTGGCTTGCCTTCGTTTGATTTTTTTTATTTACTAGGCCTTTCTTTCTAGTAACCGGGTGGGACATTAACACTGTCTTCTGCAAAAAGGAAAGGTTACTAAAGCTACTTGCTGGCTGTTGTGCCATATACGTGTATATATATGTTTGGACGCCTTTCTTTAATGTGGCAAGCGACCCTGAGCTTCAAGAAGTTTTGGGGATTTTGGTATATTGGTTTATTTGCGGGTTGTTGTTCCTTTCGCGCGTGTCGTTATCCTTATTTTCTGTATCTATCTATTAAACGAAAGCATACAAGCAAACACACATACACACACAACACACGGCACACGGACAAGATTGAGAGAGAGATATAGAGAGAAATGAGGGAGAAAGAAGAAACAATAATCGACACAATAATACAACGATAAACATAATTAAGGACATTCATATAATAGGAAAGGGAAAGACATACTACGTCTTTTCCTCATTCTTTCTCTCTCTCTCTCTTTCTCAATCTCTTTCTCTCTCTCTCTCTCTCTCTCTCTCTCTCTCTCGATTTATCTAATCTTCTATCTGTCTGCTTTATGTTTCATCTGGATTTGTGCACTTGGATTAAGATTAGATGAACACCTGCTCGTCCTCGGAAGCGTTAGAGAGGGACAGCTGCGTCCGGATGGGACCGACGGTAGTTTTGAACGTGTCCTTCGCCGGTGTCACGGGATACTTTGTCGGGCCGGTATACTTGCGGGACATTGTTGTACACTGGTGTCCCGGGAGCTTCACCGATGATCCTAGTCGTGTGCTGTTCCGCACCGGACCAACCACACCTGCCGGCAGCAGTATACCACCGAACGTTGGCGGTTGTTTGCTGTACGCCTGAAGAATCTGCGAAATTTTAAAGGTCGAAACGGGTTGATCAGAACCGTGTGGAGTTTTTAAAAGTAAAAGCTTTTAAGCTTTAGCGCACATACCTTCGGTAAGTCGGGCATGCTTTTCGAGGCACTGAGGCCAGCGTATGCGGGAGGTGGTTGTTGTTGCTGTTGGGAAGTTTGCTGACTCCGTTCGGCAAGCGCAATTCGATTACGCGTACGGAGAATATCGGCGACGTTTTTCGTGTACCGCTGGCTCACACTGTCACCCCCGGTCCGTTGGACAGTGGCTCCATCACCGATTCCTTCCACATGCTGTTTACGTTGATGTGTGTGCTGTTGGGGATGTTGGGAGTAAAATTTGGCCAGTCGGTCACCATCCTCGTAATGTTTCGTGTAGCTCGGAGGCGGTGGTAAGGTTTGCTGGTGCGAATCCAGCAGGGGCGTGTTAGTAGCTGATCGACTACCATTCTTAATGTACAGACTGTTCGACTTGGTTACGGTCGGTGGACGCGGCTGTTGAAGTTGTTGTTGCTGCTGTTCCTCTACCGGTGGTGATGGTTGTGACCGTTGAAAGATTTGTGACAGTACAAGCTCAACCGTTCGGCCTGTTTGCTGCAGTATGCTCAGCGACTCGGTGTACGGTAGGTTAAGCAATGATTTCCCGTTCACTGCAATGATCTGTATACAAAAAAAAACCTTTTTAAGGGGATGTCTGTATGGGATGACTATCTTGCAGAGTTTAAAAAGTCAATTTTTAATGTTTGTACTAGAGGTGTGGGGGCGGTCCGGTGGTGCATGTGATAAACGGCGCCGGTCCACACGGCAGGACCGGGTTCAAATCCCATTCGGATCGTTCCCCCGTAGCAAGGACTGACTATCCGGCTACGTGGTAAAATAAGTCTAGTAAGCCAGAAATGGCCGGCGTGACCTGTATGGTCGTTAAGCCAAGAAGAAGAAGACTAGAGGTGTTCTTAAAGAATCAGAATTGTACGGTTCGTTCAGTTCATTGCAAAGAACAAACGATCTACGTTCATTTGATCAAGGTATAACAGTTCTTCAGTTCACAGTAGGTCGTTCAATCAATGAGCGACCTGTCCGTCGAATTTCGTCGAAAGATCGGTCTTCTCGCCAGTTCTTCAGTTCAACAGTTCAAAATAGGTCGTTCAATGAATGAGCGACCTCTACCCGTCGAATTTAAGAACGTCATGTATTACTAGGTCGTGAATGAATCGCGATTCACGCTCAGTTCATTTAATTGAAAGAACTGGTTCGCTCACGTTCATGAGAAAGAACCGAATTGCCCAAGCCTAAAAACTTTATACCTTTAAATCGTTTGTAATGCATTTAATAAACATTTAAAATTGACTTGTAAAAACTTATATTACGCAAAAGAAAATATTAACGTTACCTGATCGCCCACTCGTACACCATTGCGTGCTCCTGGTCCGTTGGGTGCAAGATCCTTCACGTACACATTATTGTCGTTCCCTTGCACGATGCTAATGCCGAGCGTGTATCTCGTGGCGGTGTTGCCGTGCTGCTCACGGTTTCTTTTCCGCACACCCATCGTGGCGTACGGGAAACGTTCGTCAAATTCATCACCGTGGGTGGTGTTGGCGATGCTGGACGCTGTTAGTGACCACTTGCCTGGCAGGGCAATCGATTCCTGGCTGCGCGATAAAAACTGCCGCTGGCTGGGACCCATCTCGTGCTCCATACCGATGACGGCATCCTTCACGATGAGCACCGTTGCCAGGATGCGATCGTTTGACGCACCGCCACACTGGCTAATGTTGTTAAACTTCTCCAGCAGCGTATCGGAAATTGTTTCGTCCGTCATCGGAAGCTCGAACTGGCAGCTTTCACTGCGGATGCTTGATTCTGCAATGATCGAAAAGATGAATGGAAGTTTGTAAATTGTGTTGCATTGGAACAAAAACGTATTCCATTCCGTTCCCATCGCACTCACGTATGACACACGCTTTCGGGGAGAGTAACGTTTCGGCACTTCCGCCAACGGATTGTTCGTCGATCTTTTCCATAAAGTAAACCGAACCCATACTGCTCTTGACCGATAGCACCTCATCAACACTGCTTTCGATCAGCTGATGTGATGGTGGCGGTTGATGTGCGTTGCTGTGCGTTCCCTCAACCGTTTCGCCTTCGTCCTCGTGCAGCAGAAAGCCGCTACTGCTGCGGCTAATGTTTGCCACGTTTTGGAAGGAGACCGCACCGGTTAAGCCGTGCATTGCACCAGTACCACCCGCGGCAGCAGCAAGATTATCGAACGATTTGTTCAAAAACTGGGCCGAAAACACCTTCGTGCCCATCTTTACCTTGTTGCGGTTCATACTGTGTGTGGTTTTCGGTGAATCCTCCGGTGATAGTAGCTGCTGTTGTTGCTGTTCGTATCCGTACGATGAACTACTGCCCGATTGGTGCGACCGAAGTGTGGTGCCCGATTGTGTCAGGTCGCTAGCACCGGGAGAAGAAACAGTTGTGTGAATGCCACCACCATCCACTGTCTCTAGTTCATCGCCGAGAAATGGGTTTTCATTCTCCTTGTTCTGGTTCTGCTGGTTGGTAATCTCCACCGTGAGATTCAGTGCGGACGTACCGGCACTACCCTGCTCGACGGTTGATTTCGAGCGCTTGAGCAGAAAGCGCTGACGTAGTCGGGCCAACCGGTTATCGTTGAGCATCGATTTTTTCAGATTGCGTACCCGCAATCCGGTCGTCTTGAATGGTTTGTCAATCTTTTCGATATTTTTCGCATCGAACCCGGCCGGATCCGGTGATGGACGGTTAGCGTCTATCAGTTCGCTTACGGTTCGCTTCTTGCGACCATCCTCATCCGTTGCTGTGGCGATGCCACCGTTTGACTGCTGCTCGATCGGGATGTTCAGCTCGCTGGCAAGCGTTTTTATCGAGATGAACGAGTTGCGTAACTTCATGTAAAATTTGTGATGTTCTGACGCTAGGTTGAAGGCAAAATAGCTCCTACAAACACCATCGAAAGTGAAAAATGTGAAAGAAAGAAGAATGTTAGGTGGAATTGTGGTGATAGAATACAAAAAAACACGAGATTTTACGACGTACTTTCTACCATCCATACGCAGCTTGTACTTCACCAGATTTTTGTCACTCTTCGAACCGAGCGTTTCGCTGCGCCGGACCACGACACAGAATGCATGCTTCGAGAAGCAAATGTTTTCGATCTCGAGCCAATCGAAAAATGCGTACAGATGGCGCATGAAGCTGTTCTTGCCGTTACGGCACTCCTGCTGCTCCTGGCTGGCACGTGGCTGATAACGCACGTTACGCTCGAAGATGGCAACACCCGCGAGCGAAATGGCGACGTACACGTCGAGCGTCATACCTTCGCCGGTTGCCCAGGACGCACTGTACAGATGAAGCCCGTACTCCTTCAGCTCCTGCACGTACCGGATGAAGTTGTGTTCCGCTTCGCGCTGGTGTAGACCACGCTTGTGAAAGTGAGCATTGCGCAGATAGCGTGCCAGTTCGCGTTTCTTTCGGTACACCTCCTCCGGAAGGTAGTGCGAGATGGTGAAATATTCCGAGTACTTCATCTACAAACAGTTGATAGACGAGAAACATGGAAGCAGTTATTAGATAATCGCTTTTCTTTTGTCACTGTTAAAACATGATTCTTACGTGCTCTTTGAAGCTGCCAATCTCGGACTGTAACGCTAACCCACCGAGCGCGATCAGATCATCCTCGGCGCACAGTATTTGCCGCTCGAGGATGCTTTTACGCAGCTGTAGATACAGTAGATGCCGCGACTCGACACAGCTGTAAACGGAAATATTCGGTCGATAAGTAACGGGGGAAAAATTAGATTCTGATGTTCACTGCAAACAACAGTAAAATTTCTTCACTTACCTTACACCACGTAACGTGGGCAGGAAAAATTTAATTCGCACGTACAACATAAACACAACGTTTTCCACCATTGGTGTGGACTTTTTGGACGTGTTGATCCATATTTGTGGCGCCACCTGCAATAAAACCAAATTAGTATTAGTGAGAAGGAGAGAATGCTCGTAGTTAAACCTCTTTTAACGAGTTTAAACCTTGTTATCGTCCATATAATGTCCATATAAAGTCGTTGCACGAAAGGATCTTTTCGATACAATTTATATGAAAAACAAAATAGTCTGTTCCACACATAAATCGTTTATCAACCTGATAAAATTAAGTTATATTGTAATAAAAATATTCTCTGCTCTCGCTCTGTCTTTGTTCACGCGAAACGACATGTACGTAAAGCGTACGGAGACATATTCGTCAAAAAATGTGATTTTGCTTGTTAAACTAGGATGCTCGTTAATGAAGGGATTTGATACCGTTTGCTTTGCCTGTTACCTTATAGATCTTAAGATCAAGCGGCAGAAAGACGAAATCGCCACCGATAAGGGCGCACAGTCCGAGGAAGAAGTTTTCGCCCAATCCTTCCAGCCGTAGAATCGCTTCAAAGATGTGGCGGGCGAGTGTGGTCGTTGGATTGCACGTGACGTTCACTTTGGTACCGTTTAGCAGTAGAATCGTTACAATTCTGCGATGCTGTGTCTATAAGTAAGGTATCAAAAAGGGTGCAAAAACAAGTGTTTGGTTACTTTTTCGTTTCGACAAAACAAAGCACACGAGGAACCGTACCTTTGCGTCGGTGAGATCAATAGACTTTGGTGCTGAGTGGGAATTTACAATGAACTCCGGTCCCTTGTGGGTTGTTGCCGGTTCGATACCATCGTTTGTGTGGGTAAGTTCCGGCTGCTTTCGACTATTGCACTGAGCGGTCTGCGTGGCGATCGAAACCGTCGTCGTCAGCGGTATACCGAGATCTGGACAATAGAAAGAAAGAGTTTTTTATTGCTGTACCGGGGGTTTTTGTTGCTCACTACTCACTGGGCATAGAGGTGGCATTGAAGCTGCTCTGGTCGAGTGGAGCGGATGCATCACATCCACCACTGGCAAGACTCGCCAGATGATTGATCGACTTGGACGGGATCAATCGGCCCGGGCCGGTCAGATAGGATGATTGCTGGTGGTGCACTGCATGCTGTTGACGTTCTGCTGCCGCTTCCGCCATCTTTACCTCCACCATCGTTACGTCGATGGTGTTCCGGCGGTAGTCGGCTCTTCTTCGGGCCGCCAGCAGTTCCGCATTGTGTCGCCGCCGTACCGTAACGCCCTGGGGCTGCTGTTCCGGTTGCTGTCCGGTGCTGTCAGTCGGCCGCGGCACACTCTTGGTGTAGGAGATGGTGTGGTAGTTGGGATACGGTTCGGGAACCAGCGTACCGGGTTGCTGCTGATGCCTGTCGTAGGGTGGTCTCGGCAACGAGCAGAACCTCTGCTCGGCCGGATTGTTAACCGTTGGTGGCCGTTTTACCTTTAGCAGTGTTGCTGCCGTGGTTTGGCCGTACTCGCGGTAATCTTCACTGGAGCAGACGACTGGGCCATAGCTTTGCTGCTGTTGCTGTTGACCAGCTGCGTTTAGCTGCATCCGGACACCTGGCGGTTCCTTTTTCCGGTGCACCTCCAGCAACTCACCATGGTCAGACGAACGACCCGAATCGGTGTCGCTTCTGTGGAGGTGAAATGAGATTTTTAAACGATTCTTCTATAGTAAAAGAAGGAAAAAAGAAAATGATTTCATTGTAAAGCTTTCAACGTACTTCTGCTCTTCGAACGACTCGATCGAACGCTTGATTTTCAGCTCCGGAGGTTGTCCGATGGGCGATGGGCGATTTGGTTCCGCTGATGAGACAACCTCACGGAACAGGTCGATCAGCATGTGGGAAAACGGCTTGTACAGATGATGGTTCTTGCAGTAGTCCGATATGATCTGAAACGAGCATTGTGTTAAAAAATAATCAATACTTCAAAGCTTCTATTGGAAAAATGATGATGTCGAAGAAAATTCAACAACGTATAGCAACCTTGTGTAGTATCAAATTAACCTATTCTCAGTAATACAGTAACTCAGTATCTCAGTAATTCTCTAACGTTCTTTGCATACAGGGTTACTCGAAAGCTGTGTGTTTAAACTGTGACTCATAGCATGTTGAAGACGTGTCCTACATACACACTGTCCAGCTCACTGGAAGATGCATGTGCTGATCCCCAATTACAGCGTCTGTTAGAAACAACCTGGTCCGAAAGACATGATGCCGGTGTCGGCTTTCGCTACCATCTTAACATCGAACGTGAGCGAGTGGCTGACGGAAAGTTTGGTTTTCTCATTTTGGTAAGCTGTTAAACGCTTTTTGGTCCTTCTTCAATCCACGAACCTAAATAATTCTTTGCCACTGCCAGCTTAACCGGGAACGACTGACAGAACGTCGGCAGCCGCATGCATTTCTGCTGGATGCACCCTTCGACGCATCCCGGTTCAACTTTAACCGTGTAGATCCAGCCGAGATACAGCTGGAACTGTTCTGTCCATTCCCGACAACGGTACTGATCAACAACAGTCCGGTGACGGTGTACCATTCGCTGGTGGTACCGAACCGACAGGGTTCCCATTCGCAGCTACTCACACCGGAAGGGATACGTGTGGCGTTCGAGCTATTGCTACGCCTGCCGGACCGCCGCTACCGGATCGGTTACAACAGTCCCGGTGCACAGGCCTCCGTCAATCATCTCCATCTACATCTGCTTCGCATCGATACGGATCTCTACGTGCAGCGTACGGTATATAAGACCACCGAACGATAAACGCAATAGAGCATCAATTCCTAAACTAATTTCCCCATTCTTCATCCTCAGGAGCTGATAGCGGTACGTGGTATGCCGCTGCTGTATCGCTTACCGGACCATGTTCCCGCCCAAGGTTATTGTTTCGTACTGCGTGATCCAGCCCGTGACCTTGAGCGTGTTTGTAGCGGATTGCAGAAGCTGATCGATACACTGCTGGACCGTAAGATGGCACATAACCTTTTCTGGACCTGGGACCATCTGCAGCACGGTGTAGAAATACGTGCGTTTGTGTTTCCCCGGTCGAAGCAGTGCGTTAATAAGGTCGCCTGTTCGTTCAATGCCGCGTTTCTCGAACTGTGCGGGTTCGTGTCCGTCGGCGAGGTAAACGATTTCGAACAGCTGACGGAGGCTACGATTGTGCAGGCACTGCGGGAAGCACAGGGCGATGTGTACGGTGCATTAGGTGACCTATTTCCGATAGTTACTGCTGATGATTCTTAACCGAATTGTCCTGTTGTTTAGGAACTACTTAGTGACAGGTATATGCACGTATATAAGAAAAACAGATTGTGATGGCACTAGTGATGGGAACTCCGACTCCGACGTATAAACACCGGATTCAACACCAAGATAAATTCGGAGCTTATTCTGGAGTTTACTCCGAATTACTCTGGAGTTGATACCGGATTACTTCGAAGCTGACTCTGGAGTTGAACTCTGGAGTTAACTCTGGAGAGTTAATTCCGGAGTAATCTCCGATTTTAAATTCGGATTCAACTCCGGGAAAAATCCGGAGCTTATTCTGGAGTAATCCGGAGTTGATATCGAATTACTCCGAAGTTGTCGCCGGAGCTGAATCCTGAGTTAACTACGGAGTAATCTCCGATTTTAACTTCGGATTCAACTTAGGTCACTGGGCGGGCGCACTCCCCCCACCCCCCATTCCCGTTACAGCACCCCCTCCCCGTCGTTAATAATGCCAGAGTCACTCTGGAGTTACTTCGGAGTTAACTCCGGAATGATCCAACTCCGGGTGAAATTGAGTATTTCTCCATCATTAGAAGGCACTTGGGAAGAAAATTCCTAGAATAAGACTACGGTACCTGTGTAACAGGTGTAAGAAAAGAAGGCAAAAATTGTAACAGCCTGTCACCAGCACACGCGTTCTGATACTAAATTGAGTTCCTGCTATTTTTACTAGAACTGAAGCTAGAAGATTAAGGTTCGAACTGAAGGTACTCCTAAATAAAACTTACTCATCCTAGAAATGGAAGGATAGGGTAAGAATTTTACTCACCACCAACAATAAAGTAGGAGTAACAAACTAGACACATTCCAACTGTTCAAAAAGGCGTATCAAACCAAAATAACATCCAAACCGAGCGGCAGACTTGTTCAAAATGCCTCAAGACAAATATGTTTCTTTTTCGTTTTCTTGTTTTTTTGTCTTTGTGTGTCGCCCAAAGAAAGAAGAAAAAAAAACAATCGAAAAAATGGACAGATGACGCCCTCCTGTGTGTATGTTTGGGGAGCAATATCTTATTCATGCGTCTTTTCACTCACGCTCGGCCCACCCACTTCAAAAGTCTTCATTCATCTCGTTTGCACCATCGAAGAACTGTTGCGCCAACGAGGATTAGATTAAAGGATGATCGTTTTACGATTAGCTGCGGGAAATTGGAAAGGAAAACCGAACCCACACCAAAGGACCCCACACTCTGTCTCCTTCAGGAGCTCTCTTTCTCCCACCCGGGTAGACAGTCAACCAAGCAAGCTTTGAAAGTTGTGGAAAGGTTTTTGTATTTCTCTTTTTTTGTTGAATGGGTTGTGATTTGCATTTTCCGATCATTAATCAAGAACAAGATGAGCCATAACCCTTTTCCATTCCACCCTCTATCCTCCGCCCCCCCTCCTGCTCCCACATTCTTAAGGATAGCGTTGTGGCTTCGTATTTGTTGGGGGAAAGTAAAGTGATACACAAAGAACGGACCCGTTCGGTTCGGACCGTAAGGTAATAGCTGTCAAATTTTCTGTGAAAATGTGACAGCCAACACAGTTTGTGTTTTCCTCCATTTTTCTTAGTACAGGGAAAGAAAAAAAAGCTTCCTCTTGCCGCGAGAAGGTGAGGGTTGATTGGTCTTTTGCGGATGGTTAGAAGATTACGCAGCAACATGTTGAACTCTCCACTCCATCACACACATCTGCCATTCCGCACATCCTTCCCTTGCCCTGGGTTATGTGACAACAGGCAAACCGTATTACTTTTTCAGTAACAATCAACATGAATTACTTCATGGTGACCATTTTGTTTTCCTAACTTTCTTTCACTTCTTCACACCGTTCTCCTTTCTTCGTCCTTGTTTGTTATTTTTCTAATTCACAAAAGGCACAAAAGTAAGATAAATGGAAATTCCACTTCAACTTCAGCACTGTAAGTTTAAGAAGGGGTTGTTCAATTTCTCCCATTTTAGTCCTTCGAGTTGTGCTGTGCGGTTTTGGGTGGCGCTACATCATCAACAGGCCATCAATTTCCACAGAACACATACACACACACAAAAGGCCGCGTGTTACCACCATTTGTATTCGTTCGAAGAGCGCGCGTATTTGTCACGGCACTGTCAGCTGATGGAGCAGGCCGTGCGCCAAAGGTTCGCAAATGGTTTCGCCATCCATTTGATGGGAAAAATGGTTGTGTGTGGGAAGGAAAATTAAACGTTTTTAATGTGATGCCGCGGGATCAGCACCAGTCGCGCGGGGGGAAAGGGTCAAAGAAAACGCCCAGCACGTGAGTGGCAGCCCGATTACGGGGACAAAACGCTTCTTTTTTTTTTGTTTCGCTTCCTTGCCATCTTGTATCTCTCGTTATTGTTCAGGTCGTTATTCTTCCATTTTAGTGAACCCGTGGTCGAAAATCGAGCAAAAAAAAAAGGAAAGCAATAAGTTGTTGAATGGTGTTTCCCGAGCGGGACTGAGAACTTGACTCATAATTTTAGTCAGTTTTGGATTGTGTGGCAATGGAAGAAAAAAACTGCACGATGTCGTTGGGATATAGCTTTTCCATGTTTGGTTGTCCATCAGGATGTATTAAGGGAGCAGGAGGACGGGTAGTAAGGTCACTCTCTTTAATGCTGATTGGTCCTTACTTGGGTGCTCTGTCCCAAAAAGGTAAGGCGGCCAGAAATCGTTCACATGAAAAATGGATTCATCGACGGACCGGCAACACATCTCATTTGAAGTAGAAACATATTGGCGGGCAACCACACCGGTACCGGGTTATAGAGAACGATGTTCGTGGAAAAAAACCGACCTCTTTCACATTTCCCTTTAACGGCATGAAATGAAGAGAGAAAAAAATGACGAAAACTTCTTCCAAAATGGAGGGGAAAAACGATTGGGGGGGGGGGGGGGGGGGTCCTAGAAGGGGGAAAACTACTCTTCTTACCATGCGGGTTCAGGAATGTGTGTGCTAAAATTGCCGTTCCCACAAAGGATTAACGGGCGATACTTGCCGGCCATGATTGCAAAACACGTCCCGATGTTCAAGCAACTCCATTCTCTCCCTTTCCTTCCTTCCTGTTCATGCACCAGCTTGCAAGAGGTACCATTTTTCGTGCACAGAACACTTCCTATTCAATTGGAAGTTATTTATTATATTTGAAACTAACCTCGAACCACCATACTTCGGCCGGTTTCGTACAATTCTAACATCCACCCGTTCCTCACACCACTACAGGGAAAACTATTTCTTTCCCTTCTGTACGCTATATCCTTCTCTCTCTATCTCTCTCTCTCTTTTTTTAGCGTTCAAATGCTTCGACAGCCTCTTCCAGAAGTGTCCGGAAATATCGAGCTGGTAACTGCTGGAAAAGCGATCCTATATTCACATACACACACACACACCCATATATATACATGCATACACACTGGGTAACGCTATTTGACATTCGAAGCAAACGTTCCGAGGCATGGTCCTATGAGGCGCAAACTTAGGAAGCCATGGGAAACAATAAATCAGTTTCAGTGGTGCTGTGTTACGAGTGTGAGAGGAATGTAAAGAAAGGATGGGGATGGAGGCGAGATGGCGAATGGGGTGGGAAGGGGGGGGGAGGGGGAAGTGACCAAAGCGAGAACCTTGCCTCGCTCGGGCTTAGCCCGATAAACCACAGACCCCCACACCTCAACGGAGAGAGAGGGGGTGTTCGGTTGGGAGGGAAGGAAAAAGGTGGAAAAACAACAGCCAGGCTCAAAGTGAAAAGTGAAACCTTATGAAGTGGAAAATGATTTTCCGATACGTGGGTGTTTATGTGTGTGTGTGTGCATGCCAGTATGAACGACAGACGAGGTTTTCCCGTAGAAGAAGAAAATGCCCGCCTTGTTTTCTGTTTTTCTGGCCAGTGGCCAATCGATGTGGCTTTTTTTCTTTTTTTTCCGATGGAAAAAAGACTTTAGAAAACGGGGCAGGGAGAAGAGGGTTTGTAAAGTATGAATCAATTTTCCAACATACACACACACACACACACATGGGATTGGGTAACTGGATCGAACGCATTCGATGGAGGCCAATTCACCAATTTTTCCCGCTTTCTTTTGTTTTCATGCGAGCCCTATTGTTTAGTGCTTAAAATGGTTTTCCCCCTGCCCACAACGATAACGTGGTGGTGGTGGTGCATTTTCCAAACGAATATCTTATCAATGGCGACTACAATGGCACAGCCCGAAAGTACCGTGCTGGTGCGCTTTATATCATCATCATCATGCCAAATGCATTTTCCCAGTCATATTTTGGGTGCCGGAGAACGAAAGAAAACAAAAATTCAACGGAAAACGCATAATTTTTCCCAAAAAAGTTTTGCTACATTCAAACAGGATTAAGTGTGAACGAGTGTTGGGTTCGTATTGTTTTGTTGGGATAGATAGATAGAAAGAGAGAGAAAAAAGAGAGAGAAAGAGATAGAGAGAGAGAGAGAGAAAGAGGAGATCTAGCGGGAAATAAATCTGTCACTAAATTTTCCCAACCCGTGTGACAAGTGTTGCATGTTATGGAGTCATGCATGTGTTTTCCGGGGAAGGGAAAAAAGTAATATTTAGCGTTCCGTTGCGATCGTTTCCGTACGTTTTAAAATTGTAACCTTGTGTGCTGCGTACATAGGCGATACCGTCGGCCATGATAGCTTTTCATTGTTTTTTGCTATGAAAAAGCCTCCCCTGTTGTGTATGTTAGAAGGGTAAAATAAAAAAAAAAACACACACACAGAGTAACATCAAACGAGCTAAAATCAATTCAGCGTATATTTTACAACTCTCTTTGTCATGTTATTGTTTTTCCTTTTTTTCTCTAACCGGTGTCATTTTATTAAGTTTGCTATGGGTTTTATATTTTCCATTCGGTATGAGTTGACATTTTCAAGCGAATTTCTAATTTATACACGGGAAAAATGCCACTTTGCATTGTATGCATGCACGTCCCCTTCCTGTGTTTTTTTTCAAATAAAAAAAAGGAAGTAGAGCAAATCGAACTCTCGAACAATCGAAATGAAAATGGGAGACACATTTGATTGGAACCATCATCCTGAACGGAAAAGTCTCACCCCCCACTCCTTTCTTGTTTCCCCTTTTTCCCGCTTTTCCTCCATCCTTTGATGGATTTGACATGCAGAAATTTCTATCGCGCCTTTGACTTCATTTTGTGTGTGTGTGTGTGTGTGTGTGTGTGTGTGTGTGTGGGCCGACAACCAAAAACCGAAAACGAGTGCGAAACTAAATTAAAGTTTTTAATTAACGGCCGCGGACCGCATTGAAATGCGTCCATTTGATTCATCAGTGCCCAGGCACAAAATGACCTCCATTTTGGGGGGGTGTGGGGAGGAGGGGGAGGGCGGATTTTTTGCTTATTGTTTCCAACGCGCATTTGTATGTGTTCCTTTTCTCGCTCGTTCCTTTTTCGCTCATCTCGTACAATTGGTTTCCCTTACAATTTTGAATAAGGGCAGCGCGAAAGGGCGAGAAACGGAGGTAGTGAATGAAATGTTCAATGTGGTACAAGGCTAATTTCGAAAATGTATACACCGGCCTGCGAGTCCTTCCCTACGGTCAAAGAAACGGAACGGTTTAATATTGCTGATGCTGAAAAGTGCATTGACCGCGGGGACGCGGGGGTAAGACATGATGAGGGGGTGGGGATCAGGGTAGAAGGAGAATGTTTTTGCTTTTCCGTAATTGCTGTGAATTTTGTTGTTATTATTATGCTGATTACGAAAAATTTCACAATCGAACGTTAGCTGCAGTAACATGTGAGCAAGGTGGTACTGTAAATGAATATTTTCTTTTAGATCTCCTTTTTTGAAAGGACGGCCTGTTGAATGTATGACGAAAAAGAAAAAAAAACAAGAGAGAGAAAATGAGCGAAAACAGCTCATTTCCCACCATGTACTAATGACGAATTTTTAATGAAATTTAACGAACACAAAATTAGCCACTCTGTAATTGTGATCAGCTTCTACGTGGGTGCATGGTGCCCACGCTAGGCTACATGGCGTGTCAGGAAGGCATTTTAAATAGCAAAAAAAAAAAAACAGAAGCTCAATATTTGCTCCTTTTGCTCCTAAAAGAATTAATTAGTAAACCAGTTGTGCATAACTGAGTGGGCAACATGTTTAACTTTTAGCCCGTTTTCTTGAGCACGGTCCAAAAATATAGACACTAGGTACATCTTCAGTTCGGGACTAGCTATTCGGCCGGATATGGATGTTTTGCACTCTGCTAACATTCCGCCATTTATCAAAACACCAAAAGATTGCTCCACTGCCATCTTTCGCCCACGTCTTCTATATGATAGTGATAGAAGGAACTCTTTAACGTTTTCCCCCCCTTCTCCAAAATGTTGACTATCCAAACGAACGAGTTCCGGCACATCCTGGTATCGGTAAAAACACACAACAATTTTACCATTTCGACAGCATTCTTCACTCAAACACATTGGAATGTGTTGAGATGTTTGGCAAGCTGCAGCTGCAGCGTTTGCAGCTTTGGTGCATTTGAACGTACAGGCGAGGGAAGAATGTCTCACCACGGATATGTTTAGCTTCGTGTTAAGCTGTGCGCGATAGTGCTTCGTAGTGTAAGGTGGCATATTTCCGTGTAGTGTACGAAGTTATTAGCAGACTCGGAGTATGCGGAATGTTGCTTATTAGTTTGCGTATTCCCCGATACCCGGTAGAGACGGTACAGCGGAACACATTCTATCCGTTGGTCTAATGTATCGCTCCCCCGGATGGGTAAACATAATCGAACAATAAGGGTAGATCAAGCTCAAGCCTGGAAGTGGAATACTTCCTGCAGGAAATTAGTCAAGCGTCGTCTCCATTTTGCAGGGTTTCTCAACATGTTGAATTCTTTTTTTGTAATGGAAGCTGGAGAAATATGTAACGTTCACCGCTCATTGGCAGCACTTACATCGAGCAGAAACATCAAGCTGGCACGTTGGTATAGGTTCGCTTCGCACATCGCCAACACGACGTGATCGAGCGGTGTGAGCGTATCCTCGGTCTGCAGATGAAGGGCTCCATCGTATTCCTGCTGCTGTTGCTGTCGGTGCTGATGCTGCTGATGGTTGACGGCAAACGATGACACAGTGCGCTGCAGTGTCACACCGAGCGAGTAAATCCACATCTACAAAGAGAGAGAGAGAGACAGTAACAGAAAAGAGAATAAGCGTCATGATTGAAAGACAGCTTCCGATAAAAATTTCAAACTTGCAGTGCGCAGTGACTCGATTAAGGAAAAGTGATTGGTTTATTGGCAGGACAGCACGGACAATACCGTTGCTGTCACTTTTTTTTGACAAGTCTTATGTCAAATCGTGTCGAATTAGTGTTCGGACCGGACGATCATACACAACAACAACAAAAAAAGTGTAAAAAACAGAAAAACAGAAAATCGGACAAAATTTTAATCGAATGTCCATTACTATTGCTGGCTTTAACCGAAAGCGTTTCGAAGCCGATGCTCCTGCTGGATGATGGATGACGGACATGATTGGACAGCTTTCCTACCACTGCGACTCTTGTCACCTTGAACGGTACGCTTGCAAATGGAAAACAAGCGACAAGCAGCATAAAAAAGGCAAAACAAAAAAAAAACGAATTGAATTGAAATGCAATTATTGTTATTGTATTGGATGAGAGCGAGATTTTACCGCTGAAAACAATCACCCTAACAGCGCGCATTGCGGGTTGTTTTCCTCCTCTTCATTCGCCTTGTTCTTCCCTTGTTCTCTGCTACGCCGTTGCGCTACGTTTAAATGGATTGCTGAACTGTTCTTCAAAATGCATCGCATCAAAATGGCGAATAAAAAAAAATTGCTCTCAACCTCATGCTTTTCCCTGCAACAGGTTAGTGTTGCGTTCATTTCCATGCTTCTCCACCCCGCCCCCCCCCCCCCTCCCCCATTTTTCCGCATCCTCGTAACCACGTTACTTACCTTTTCGACATCGGATTCACTGAACTGGATGGTTTTGCCGAGTGAATTGATGTACTCGGGCGATAGGAAAGGTTCCTCGGTAGCGTCCGGTGCCTCTTGTCCCGCTGACGTTTCGTGCGTTTGGTGCTGCTGCCCACCTGTCGCTGGCACGATACTAAAGACGACGCGGCCTCGTGAGCTGACCTGCAGACTGGCGGGTGTTATCAACGGTCGAACTTTGCTGATTGATGGTGTTTCTGTGGGATGTGGTAGGGAAGAAAAACGGAAAGCAAAGGTAAGTAAACGAACAATTTTAGTTACTGGTGTACGTAAAACACAGCGCTCTATCAACAATGCTGCCGACAGTGCACGGAGAAGGACGTACGGAGGATGTCCTTGGGCGCTTAATGATAATTAATAGAATTGAGTAAGATATATTCGCTTCCGTATGGTATTCAGACACGTGTGAGTGTGTTTTTGTATTTCTAAATGTCTTTTTTGTTTTTATTTGATGCTGCTGTTGTATTCTACTAAAAATACAATGAGTTAGAACAGTGAAAATATATCTTAATCCCCATTTTCATATTGTGCCATATGAAACTTCAACAAACCTGCCAGGAAATTTAATTTAAGCACACTAAAAATAAACGACTTTATACAAGCGGGGAACCTCAATTACATCGAATAAAAAAAAACATGGCGTCATTTAATATTTCTTCGTACTTGTTGCTTTCTACTATTTTCCCAGAATTGTTTAATTCGCAAACAGAGTAGAATGTCTAAATTTTTCCGGACAGTCACTGTGCGTCACTTTGCGATAACTGTACTGTGTCTGATCTTTCGCTTGATTTTCTCGCCTGAGACGGTTGTGGTAGGTGTGCGCACGTATCGGCGTTTTCTCGATTGTCGGTGTTTCGCTCTAAAGGCACAGAAACGGGGCGGAAGGAAGGTACACACGGGTAGAACGGGGCACATTGCGCTCGCACTGCGCTTGACGTTAATTAATTGAATTAATTAGCGAAAGCTCACCCTTGGCGGACGTAAGCGACGGACCAAGCGACGAACCTTAATGAGCTTGTTAGACCCGGCCCAAAATCGCATGCCTGGCCTGCGCCGTCAAGGATATATGGTGTTCGTAGAATTTACCTTTCCCAATACTCAATCTGTTTCTCGGTTTCTGAAGGATGTTCGGAACCACGAACGGCAAAACGGTTCAGCTTTTCCTCTTAATCTTCCCCACAAACACAAACAATACGAAAAGTTTGCAGAGATTGAACGAGAGAGAGGGAAAAGGGGGGAAAGGAGGGGTTGGTGTGGGGGGTTTAAGAGAATTCGTTTGATCTTATCTTATCTTTATCTCTAGCTACCTGCAAATAGGAAAAAAAACTTTTCGACTGCACAAACATTTGAGGTTAAGCTCACGAATGCAATTGAGCTTTTGTTGTTTGTGCGTCATCGGTTTAACAAGCAAATATTTGAAGACATTGAAACCATTCATGAAACTGGTTTCCCTTTTTGTATTTGTAGAAATCCGGAAATTGACTTATATAGTATAATAAACTTTTGCAACTGTATGGTTTAATTTAAAGGTTTTTTTTATTTTTTTTTGTTTAAAGGAGACTTTTTATGTTTTAAGGAGAAAAAGCCATGAAGAGGAATTATGTGAAAAAAAAAAATAGGAAAGAAAATTGTTGTTCTTTAAAGTGGGAAATGCGATGAAAAGTTAGACATTTTGCCATTCTTCTTTTCCATGAAACAAGCGAAGTAAAAATTTGTACATTCATAAAACTTTACAGCAAAGAAACATAAGGATAACAGTGTGCGAGTGAGATGAAAAAAAAACCAGGAATGCAAGAAATCAACCTCGCGCAGCAGATTTGCAACAAAACGTTACAAAAGCAAATGGAGAAAAAGCTTCACCGCCATTCGACAAAATGAGGAGGGGGGGGGGGAGGGGTGGGAAAGTGCCCGTAAGCAAATAAGGCACTTGGGATATTTTCTTCCATTTAATCCTCGCGCTTTTATTTTTCACATTCTTTTATTTGCAACTGTCGTGTTCGCTTCGTATGCGGGACACAAAGAAGATAAATGAATGCCAAAGACCTGAATGATCGAATGGTATACACGGACAGAAAAAGGAGAGGCAAAAAAAAATACAACAAAAGCATTGGCGAGAATGCGTGTGGGGGCGAGAAGGAGAAAGAAAACCAAGCGGAGAAGAAAGCGAAGTGGATTGGAAAGGGGGGAGGGAAACGTGTAACAAATATTATTATTTATCATGATTTTGTGTTTGTGTGCCTGTGTGTGTAACGAGAGTAAGAAAAGAAATGAGAATGAAATGTCGGTCTACTCATTTTCTTTTATTTTTACTGTTGTTCTTATGTCCCTTCCTTCCTATTGATGGGAACGTACGAGACTTTTTAAGGGAGGAGAAGCTAAAAAAGGAAGGGAAGAGAGAGCGGTAGGGGGAATGAATCAAAAGGCAAATAAGTGGAAAATCTTGAGCGCAAACTTCTTTTTCGGTTTTTGTTCCACTTTATCTCGAAACCCGATTATTGGTCCCCTGTCTCTTTCATTCTGGGTGTTAGCTTTTTGTTTTGGTTTTCTCTCTCTCTCTCTCTCTTCCTCTCTCTATCTCTCTCTCTCGGTATACAGAAAAGAAAACTCACATCGCACAGGTGGGAAAGCACGGTGAAGGAAGTGCCAATATCCGGATGAAGGGTGACCAGGGGGTTACCAACCCTTGGTGGTTAAGGGGAATAGGGGAGGAAGGCGGGTGATTTGTGTGGTGTGGGTTGGGATTATAATTCTGTTTCCTGCTACTTCACGGTTTAACAATAGACACGGTAAAGTTCGTTAAATTCGTTCCTCCAACAACCTCCCCCCCCCCCCCCCCCCCTCTCGCATCAAGGGTTTTTTCCTCACTGAACCCTCTGTACTTGATTTTCCCGGAAAATATTTCCCGCTTGTCTGTCTCATTTTGGGCAAGCGTTGGTTGCTGCGATGATAATGTTGCGGCTGCTACCTCTTGATTAACATAATGAATATTTGTTGCTTTGGTAGCACCGTCTAGGGAAAACGTATCTGTGGGTGTTTCTCTTTTTCTGTGTGTGTGTGTATGGCGAGTGTTTTAATAGTACCTAGGGCATATCCTGTACCAGTACTTCTCACGTGCTTTTTCATACTAAACGAATGAAAGATTGAAATTACTTCGAACAATCGAAAAGCGGCGATGACGAAAAAAAAAGAGGGAGGGGGAGGTGGGGTTGGGAAAATAATATTCCCACGTACTTACGACAAAAGCGGGGTAGAAAGGAGGAGGGAAAGTGGGTGGAAAATTTAGGGAGCAAAATTCAACTGTTGCTTAGCTGGCGTTCGGTTGCAAAAATGAGGAAAGAAAAACACACCCATACACACACACACTAACAAAATGAGAAATAAATAATCAAATCAAATCAGCCACACCGCACCGCCACGAGGATGGGGTTAGGGACGAAATTGAAAGGAACTTCTTCACACAACATGTGTAATTTAGCGCTTGAATGTTGTAAGGATCTATATATATGTATGTGTGTGTGTGTGTTGGTGTGGTTTCGGAGAACAATGTGCAACAGTGCGGAAAGGGTGCAACCTCCCCCCCCTACCCCCCACTCTCCCCCGCTTTTAACGATGGTGGAATCATATTTTCATGTATCCGTTTTTAAGACCTTTTGCTCCACTCTCTAAACGTTACCCTGCCGTCAAGCGTTACGCGTCAAATTGGTAACTGCTGCCAGTGACAGTGAGTAGTATACTTCATCTTTTTTTTCCCGCCATTCCAACCCCAACCCTCTCCCCCGCCCCCCCTTTCTCCCTACTCTTCTATATTTATGCCGTTTGCGCGTGGCTGTGTGTATAAAGGTTCGAAATCACAATCAGCATAAAAACTGCCTGGAACTATTGTTGTGTGCACGGTGTGCAAGGCTTTGGTGAAATGATTGAGAGACAACAGCATCGCCGTCGTTGTCGTCCTTGGCGTGCACGTTCGCGTCCTTGCGCCAGCCGGTGCACGTCCGTGTGTCTTTTGCGCGTTGTGCAATTCCTTGTACCGTCCGCCCATCCCCCCCTTCCCTCCCCCTCCCCTTCCTTCTCACCCGTGCAAAGCTTTCCTTCCAACCACCCAGAAGATTTCCCTTCAACAATGATGAATGGTAAGGAAGTAAAAATTGGGAATGATGAGGGGGTGACGTGAGGAAGGGGAGTTTGGGGCGGAAACCGCGTCATTCCACGCTGCGCCAGCAGCGAATGCTGACAAGCGTGAATTGAACCGCAAAAGGATGCAGCTTGGAAAAAGACTTTTCCCATTTTATTTACCCACCCCCGCAATCCCCCCCTTTTTGTTTCTGCCTATGTGGGGGGGTGCGTTTTTTTTGTATTCCTCCATCTTTTCGTTTAGCAAAGAGATAGTGATGCACTATCTTGCCTGTGTATTGCGAGGGTTGACATTTTCCCATCTGCCTGGAAGGATTGAAAATGAACTGAAGAGAAATGTTTGAAACAACAACAACAACAAAAATTGTTGAACAAGCAACGCTAGGATAGGACAGAGAGATGGTAGTTTGAGGAGCGAGGGAGAGAAGGAGGGGAGAGGTAAAATGAGGCCAACGCATTTATGTGCCGGGTACCGTGCCCGGGCTTGGTGTTGTGTTCGTCAAATAACAAAACCGAATTGTTTGATTTGCCCGTTGCTTCTCTCGCTAGCTAAAGGCGCGCGCACTCGTTGGGTTGTACAAACAATTCAAGCGTTGATTTAATATACCCGATACCCGATTGCCGGTAACGGATGTTTTTTTTTTCGTTTTTGGCGCTTTTGCATAACCGCGTTTCCATTCGTGGTTGGAATAAAACGAATAGCCAACATCCTACGCTAGTTGTGCACTGTGCGTTTTTTTTTTCAAAAATGATGACAGCAGAAGAAAAATAAAACATCTTTTACGTCGTGTACGCTGCATTTGTAGTGTTCTTTTATGGTGAAGCAACCCATTTGACGAGGTTCTTCTGACGGTTTAGTTTAGGAAGTAGAAAAGCTCTTACATAAATAAATGTAACACATTTTGTTGTGCCGATTGCATATCTCCAGGCAAATGTGATACCAGTACTAAGTTTACTAAGTATTTTAGACTTAACCGTTTGCAATGGATGTAGCAAATGAAATAAACTTTAAATAGTTTTTTTTGTTGGAGTTGAAATTATTTTTCGTTCACTAATAAAGATACCCACCAAGGACCATCCCGCAGAAGAGGTGAATCCTGATGGATGGGTTGGAAGTAGTAATGGGTCATACGGTTCGGGCCGATCCGTAAATATAAGTAGGGTCAATAGTTCCGACCCGAACTCGCAGCACCTAGAGGTCGGAGTCGCTTATGGTAGTTTGCACCTCCTGGACCTACTGAACCTACATCGACCCGAGTCCGTTCCGAACTCTTTGCACCCACGGGTCGGAGTCACTTATGGTAGCTTGCACCTCCTGAACCTACTGAATCTACATCGACCCGAGTCCGTTCCGAATTCATTGCATCCACGGGTCGGAGTTGCTTATGGTAGCTTGCACCTCCTGAACCTACTGAACCTACTTTGATCCGAGTCCGTTCCGAACTCTCTGCACACACTGGTAGGAGTGACTTGCATCTAGTAGTGATGGGAAAATTGGAAACAAATAGGAACGGAACGGAACTGGGTTCTTTTTGAAAAGGAACGGAACGGAACGGAACTGGTAGGTTAATCGGTTTCTGGTTCTGGTAAGTCCTAATGGCAGATGAAATTGAATTGATCGCGACGGGGGGGGGGTGGTCGTAATGGCGGATGAAATTGAATTTATAGCGCGGGCGGAGTTGGAGGTGGGGATTAGTTTTAGATGCTCTCTAGATGTAACTCGTAATTGGAACGGAAATGTACACCTATTCTATACAAGTTCTGTAAACCTAGCAGGTTCATAATTTCGAACCTAGCAGGTTCAAAATTTTGAACCTAGCTCCGATCGTTCATCTTAAGGAACGGAACGAACCTACCAGCTTCATTCCGGAGCGCACATCACTAGCAACTACCGGTATCGTTGCACCTACTGGACCTACTGAACCTACATCGATCCGAGTCCTATCCGAACCTGCTGCACCCACGGGTCGGAATCGCTTATGGATGGCTCCAACCCAGTAGGTTCGGGTCGACCCGCCCATCACTAGTTGGAAGGATCCATACACAAGCTGCTGCATAAGATCACAGTCATATTTTACTTTCTTTGTTTTTCCTGTTTTCTCGCTTTCTCGCTCTTCGTTCGTATGCACCCTGTGATCATACTTGCAACAATATTTGCATGGTGAGCAAGGAACACACTGTTGCAAAGCATACCATTTGTGTCATTCTCGGGCTGCAGTTTAGTACCGCAGATGATGAGGTTGACAACGAGTGGCGTCGATAACGGTCCACAGCAGCAGCGTTGAAGAATGATTGTTTCCCCGGGTTCGATAGGGCGCGACTTGTCACCTTGTACTGAATGAACATTACCGTATCGTTCACAGTGCCACCGGTTACCATGAGTGAAGTGAGCGTAATTTTCTTCCCATCGATTGGTAGAAAAACGAAGGGGCGAAACGGAGGGAAAGGGACGGATGACAAGTTGGTTAGGGTTCATGTTTCACCCTATCTATCCCTTCGGTTTAGTTTGAATGCTTTTCTTTCCTACGGAAAGGAAACGAGCAAAAATTTGCAAAACTGAACTCCATTGCGCATCGTTCCTCATTATTGTGCCCGGTGCGCAATTGCTCTTAGTTTCAAATACATTTTTGCTCAGCACACCTGGACAAACACAGCACAACATGGAGAAACTGACAAGGTGAAAGTATTTGTTTGTCCGTTTGTTTGTTCGTGGTTGGCGCGTTCTATCCGATCGACCAGCCACGGCATTTGCAATCATAATTGTTTTTCTTCTGTAAACTATCGATAGAAAACTACGCTTCGAATGCGTAACCGTTATAATGAGCATAGTACATTGGTTGGCACACAATAATCATGAGTTGAAGCACTGTAATAACAAGCAGAACAGGGGTTTTGAAAAAAACGCCTGAAGTTATGCAATACAAAGCAAATGTAGCTTTTTTCTCGCTCTCTAGTTCTATGCGGTCGAGATACTGTTACTAGTTGACAATAATGAGAAACAAAGTTTAACAAGTTACCAGCTTGCTCATTAAAAATTGTGCACAATGGTGGAAACCGAGTGAAATGGAGGCGCCCAGTTATTGTTTATCGACGGTTTTAGATTGACTTCCAAACGGTACGACCCCTTGGGTACGACTTCTGTTCGGTTTGTGGTAAACGATTGCAATCGATTAACCTGTCGGCAGGAAGTGTGGCGTTGGCTGCCAGATGAAAGACGTTGCTTCACCCTTAACCGGGGGTTTGTCGATACAATCTGGCGCAGCGAAACCGAGACCGAGGTGAGGCATCGCAAGTGTGTGCACGAAACAGTAGCGGCGAATCTGCGGATAAAATATTCAGCTTCTGGGAATTTTGCTTTTCCGCACGGTGAGGATTTCGATACGCCAAAAAAAGAGAAAAGGAAGAACGTGAACGAGCACAAAAGGGTGCGTTTGTTGTGGGTTGAGTATGTAGTGAGTTATGTTTGATGGCTGCCGGGTTTTGTCTTCAAACCAAATTCAACTCTTCCAACGAGTTATACCTGTCTTGCTTGTTTCGATTAAAGTTTTTGCCGGTCAGCAAAAGGACAAAAGTGTCAAAAGAAGAAAATTTAGGAAGATATAGTAACACTAGCTGGCTCATAAATAAACCAAAAAAAAAACCGGATAAGTGCCATGGAGTGTTTAAAAAAAAAACTTGAGACACCGAGATGTATAATTACATTTTTCGGCTATACATCACCATCTTAAACTCGACACACACACATCATTTGGAGGTCGGCACACTCGGACGCGGCTCCTCTATAAACAGTGGCCGGTATGATTAATGAACCTTCAAATCCAGTGCGTCCGTCACACGCACAAACCGCGTACGGAACCGTCGTACAGCTCTGGAGAAGCAGGCAAGATTAAGGCGGGGTTTGTAGTGGTTTATTTTTCGATTAATACCAACCCAACACTGCTACAACGTTCCGTATGCGCTTCTGATCTACTGCTGTGCCTTCTAGTGCCCCGTGTATATGTGTGCGTTTGTTGGTGGAATTTGTAATTGAAAGTCCAAGGAGGGTGGGGAAGGGGGAGGTTGGTCTGGGAGAGGATTTTTGCCCCGGTGGCATTCAAGAACCGTGCGGAGAAGCGAAGCAAATGAAGAACAAATTTCTGCACGGACCTAAGCAAACACACATTCGTCCGGCAAACCCGGTCAGAGCCACCGGGTATTCGTTGGTTTTTCCGAGGTGTCTCAACAGTAGCACACGTGACGAAACGACCGTGCAGTATGCGTGTGTGTGTGTGTATGTTAGAAGAGATTTATTTGATTTGAAGATTGACCGAAACATTAAAATTACACGCGCGTGAGGGAGAGAGAGGGATTCGTTGGATCAAGGATCATCATGACGTAATCATATTTCTAAAAGTGACCGCAAACCGATCCTTCGCTTTAACGTCCTTCGCCACGACAAACGCATCGAGGTGTACATAATACCCACGCGTGACACGATAGACGCAATTTTTGCTGATAGCTAGCAAGCGTATTACTACCGCTGCCTTGAGTGTAGTGCTTTTTTTTTGCTTGTTCCTCTATTCCTTGCTACCTACTCTACCTGCCAGCAGAACGAACAATAGATTTCTTCGTGACATGTCGTCTCCCATTTGAGGCGCTTTGTGCTTCAAGAGTTTCATCTACAAGCTCCTAGTCTATTTACACTGTGCGTCCTGTCCTCTGGCAGTACGGGTGAATGGGAATGTATAGTTAACCTGGTACTTAACGTGTACGTGGTGTGTCGGCACGAACGCGTATACCCCGTGATTGGTATTGCGTGATCTTTGCCATCCCTCCGTTCGAACCAGCCAGTTTCACCTTTTGTAACCGTTTAACCTTAAAACCCCACTGTTACAGGGTACGACACTATTCCCAGCAGAGTTTCACTTTGCGCGGGCAAGAGGAGAAAATTAATCGCAAAACCCGAAACGGAACAAGGCTCGGGTGACACGTGGCACAAAGCAGGAACGGTGGTGAAGGAGACGCATTTGCTATTTCAAAGCGGTACCGAAAATTGAAACCACGTTCACGCAATGGAGGCGCCTGGTGCTTGCTCGACCACTTGGCGATGGAGACGCCCGGTACGTTTCAACTGGTTCGATGGAGACGCCCGGTGGTTTACTAAAAGTAGCCGCAGCAAACTTTAGGCTTTCAATCGGTTTCACCCAGTACGGCGAGTTTACGCATAATTCGATTTCAATTCGGCAAAGGACAAGAGCAAATAATAACACAACGCCCTTTCATACCCCTTTTTCCCAAACGTTCCTAACCATTCCGCGCATTTAGTTTGTCGTTTGCCAACGTGAAGATGGATACGGCAATTCGACAAGATCAAACAACCGGCGGAAGGATTTCTATTTCTCAACCTTAGAGAAAAAGCAATAACAACAACAAAAAAAACACAGCCTTACCCGTGTTATTGCAACAGGTGACGGTGACCCTGCAGGGAAGGATTATTAAACGCGGTTTAAGCGGCGGCAGCTTAGCGCAAGTCGCAAACCAACCGAATCCAATCCACGGATTCCATTTTCTGAAAGGTAAACAACACGGGGCGAAGTCCTGCACACGAAAGGCAGGCAGCAAAAAGGGTGGTGGATTTGGAGAGATGAAAAAAAAAATTTTAGACGAAACTTGAACCGACTTTGTGATCGTATTGCTGGCAAAACAGAGAGGAAGCAAATGGAAAAGGAAAAAGGATGCTTCGCTACACGCTCATTGCTTCATTTAAATGGTCTGTGTTTATCTCGTTTTCATCGCCACCCGGCATTCGGCGGTACGGTGAGAGGAACCGGCGTTTCTTTTTTTGGGCTAGGGAAACACTAAAAGATACTCAAAAAAAAAAGAAATACACCGAAAAAAAACGAAATGTGAACAGGGGCAGGTTAAACAGCAACTGGAAAGGCCCATTAACCGCTTGAGTGGTCATGCTTTATGGACCCCCACTTCCAGCCGTAATTTCCCGTCTTTTAGAAATAAAACCTGTAATAAAGAGGGGGGGGGGGGGGTGGGCGGCTGGGTGATATGCTAAAGGACAGACCAACCACAATCAAACACACACGCGCGCGCACGGCTATACACACCCGAATAAATGGCGAACAAACAGCCCAATTTGTTCGTATCCAAAAAGCGGCATCATCATTAGGTGAAATTCCACAATCTCGAGCCAATTCTAGGCCGGACACAAAATCGTATCGCTTCACGAAGCGGCGTAAGAGAGAGAGAGAGAGAGAGAGAGGGAGGGAGGGAGAAAGAGTGAACGGGCGAAATGCGAGATAATTTTCAGCTTTAATCTATTATGTAATATTTCGCTGTCCGCTGCAGATGAACGTAACAGCAAAACCGCGTGGTTGTGCCTGCGAACGACGCTAAAGACGTTAACACACACCGCACCAGAAATGGAAATATAGCGCGCACAAAAAAAACTGAAACAACTAAAACGGGAGACCGAAGGAAGAAACAAAAAAAAAACAATGATAGCAAGCTCCCAAATTAAGTGCGCATAATGCAAAAAAGAAACAACAAAGTATGAGAGAAACAGATAAAACACAAGGTTTAAGAAATAATGGAATGGGGGCACCAGCACGGAGGAAACAAATCAAGCAGAAAAATACACACTCACACACACACATACAGCGATGGAAAGTTGCGGTCCCGCTTTAATTCCGGTGAGAAATACACACACTCCAACACACGTGAATGTTTATATCGGATATGAAGAAAAAAGTTGCTTCGATCAAGCAGCTTCACGCAAGTACACCGGGGCTAGCGGGAGTTTCCATTTTTTTTTGAACCCAACACAGAAGTTGAATGGGGGAAAAAAAAGATTCATAAGGGAGAGGTGTGCGGGGAAGGGAACATGTCGGTTCAGATTCGTTACACCCAGAACGTGCTAAATGGTACAGTGCAAAGTACCAAGTTGGAAAGTGGCGTCGGAAAAGCGCACAAGCTGGAAAAGCTGGGAAAAAATGCCGAGGAGGGGAAAACATTTGGCACGCGGCCCTGCAAAAGCGTAGAAAGAAGTTTGAACGTTTTTGGTCATGTCCGAGAAAGTGCGATGTGCGAAGTGGAAATAGGCCCGGAGCGTCCGTCATTGGTTCTCACGCCTGCTCCTCCGCCGCTACTCCCCCCAAAAAAATTCACCTTAGTCGGGTTGGTGTGTGTGATAATAAATCGCGGTTGAAACGGAGAACATGATATAGCGGAAAAATAAAACTATCTCTCGCTTTCTTTTCTTTCTTTTTTTTTTTGGGTACACCCTGTATTCTATCTTTTACGATTATTGTGTAGTACTTGAATTTCCCAACCCAACTCCTAATCCTAAACCACAAAACCCAAACTTCGACCGCAGACCGATGGGACCAACCTGTCCCAAAAAGAAAAACATATAGAAAACTTTATAAGAAGCTCAGCGGTAAGGCACTGAGACAGGCCGATCTCCAGACCAGACGGAAGGATTCCTTTGCGTGAGATTCGGGAAAAGAAATTAAATTTGCGAACACAGTTAAGGCTTCCCTACCTTCCTCTTATCCGTCACAAGTGGGACACAAGATTGTGTAGGACAAATGTCTGGACTTAAGGAGGTGGCTGGGGGAGGGGAAGGGACTTTTAGACAAAACGGAGCACAAAATGGTGGAACGTGTGATATGGTTAGGCTGGAATTTTCATTTCCTCGTCAATCAAGATGCGTTCGAAAGAGGGGAAGATGGCGTACCGTGGACAAAAAGGGCGGAGGGGGCGGAAGAGTACTATGTGTGCCAAAGCGAAAAATCTAACCTTAAGCGGCGGTGGTCCTTCTATTCCCTTTTTGGCAGGAAGATACAGTGCACACACACAGGTGGGCAGAAGCAGTTTAATGGCGGATTTGGTTTTTTCTTTTCTTTTGCTGCTTTTTGTCCTTTTTTGTGCCATCAACCATAACAAGCAAAAAACAAAACGAAGAAGAAAATGGTATGAAAATGATCGATGTTTTAATGATTTACAAAGAGAAGCCGGATGCACGAGCTGCTTTCCTTTACGGTGCAGCAAGGCACACGCGCACACCTACGCTTTAGCATACACGGAAGGAGGGGGAGGGGGACGAACGGAGCGGTGGGAGGGAGGGCGGTGGCAACACAGGCAGTGACACAGGTTGAAGCTACACTTGATTTAATTACAAGTTTTTGAAGTGCGCCGTGTCCTGATCCTTTGTGTCAAACCGAGTTTTCTCGCAAGTATAACGACACCTGAGATCCATCTTCATTATCGGCATGGGTACGGTGAATGAACGTACACACACACACACGTATACACAGGAAACGCATCAATTACCGGCAAAGAGCGGGGGCGCAACCGGCACGAAACAAAGCAAAACACGCTTAAAGCTCATTGCGTTGTCAATTAAAACGCTCGACAGCTTTCGGTACGGTAAAGGCGAACAGGTAAAAGTTATCTGGTAGCTAATTAATTGATATCCTTTGCCTTTTGTTGCGCACTCCGGCAAACGGGTCGTGCCCTGCATGTGTGAGTAAGCATGGGTGAGCGCGGGTCGTTTCCATCTCACAGTGGGCGTTTTTCGACAGTGACATTCACTTACCTCCAAGAAAAAGGTCCTGCAGCGCTTGCACCGATTGGCAGAGCAGTGCCCATCCCTCCGCCTGGCTCGGCCGCTTCAAGCTGATTACGTTCGTGAGCGAAACCGCACTACCGATGGCCGGTGTTGCTGGGCGAAAGTATTCGCTCCCACCACCGTCCGACGACGGTTGATGGCCGACCGTTGCCGTTGTTGATGGATGTTGATAGTGGTGTTGATGGTGGTGGTGATGGTGCTGCTGTTGCGCAACGGTTGCACTATCCTTGTAGTGCAGCTGTTGCTGCGATACGTTGCTGGCATGGCGCTGCTGGATGGTTCTTTCCTTGCTTGCGTAAGCACCGCCGTTGTTACCATCCCGCTCATGGTGCTGCGACTGACGCCATTGCTGTTGATGAAAACCCCCCTCAGCAACCGGATGGCGTTGGTTCGGTTCGTTCATCCCACTGTACGCAAGCGTGTCCCGCCGTTCCCATCCTTGCTCGTCCTGATTTACCAACGACAACGCATCAGCCGCCCGTTGATAGTCGTGCTGTCGTGCAGTGTACTGTTGTTGGCGGTGCATCACACGTTGATAATCCTTTGTGCGTGCCATTGTATCGTCTGCTGCATCTCCCTGCTGCTGCTCCACTTCACTGGCCGGCTGGGTGCGTTTAAAACGTGAAATCATTTCCAGCACGTCACTGCTACGCAACGGTTGCCGATGCTGTTGCGACAGTTGCTGATGATGTTGCTGTTGCTGCTGTTGTTGCGATTGTTGTTGATGGTTGCTGTAAGTGTGATGATGATGCTGTTGCCGATACGGTTGCGTTTGCTGTTGTGCGGATGCATGTGGATGATGCTGCTGAGCCAGTGGATGATGATGCTGGTGTAGTATAAGCTGCTGCGTTTGCGGTTGTTGATGTTCGTTATTGTCCTGGTTGCACGGAACACTACTAATGTTGTTATACTTATACTGAAGATAAGGCCCCCGCGGTAAAGTATTGTTAGTGTAGGCACCATACGTTGGTGGTGGTGCTGTTGCTGCTGCTGATGTTGCTGACTGAGTGCTACCGGTTGCTATGTCGGCTTTTGCCTCCGCAACCGCCGCCTGCTCCGTCGCAGCTTGTGGCATGTCGTCCTGTACTGGTTCCTTCGCTTCCACCCGTTCCGGACCGTTTCCGGGATCACTACTATCACTCTCGGTCGGTATAATGTTGCTGCTAGTGTGATTGTTGCTGTTGTTGTTGTTGTTGTTGTTGTTGTTGTTGTTGCTACTTGCAACAGTTGTTGACATGCTGTTTGCAACCCTCGTACTGTCTGCAGATGTTAATGCGTTGGTCGTTTCAATTGACTGTTCACCTTGCACCAGCGTCGTATTACCAGATGAAAAGGATACCGTTGTTGCTGATGTTGTCGTACCGGTTGCGAATGTGACCGAGAGCAGTGTGACAGATGACGATGATGCACCGGCCGTTGGTGTTGCTCCTGATGGCTCCGTAGAGGCTTGATAGTTTTGATTCTGGTGTAAATGCTGCTGTGCTGCTCCGCTCAGCTGGTTTGCTCCTTTCGACGGTGATGACGATAACGACGACGATGACACTAACGATGACCACACCAACAGAGACGATGGCTGTGTATACATTCTGGCAAATAGAAAAATAGAAGAAGAAAAAAAAATAAAATTAGCATCAAATAATACCGATACGAATATTTTCACTAAACCATGTTCATTTTCTGTTTTTTTTTTATTGTTTTGTTTGGCCATCTCTTTACTTCACAAAATTTATTCCGGTCCCGAACTGAAATGGTACGAAGCGTCGCTTTATTTAATATTTCACGTCAATCAAAGTTGGCAGCTTTAATCGAGCTCGAACGCAACGAGACACACATCAAACCGTGTTAAACGCGACCGAATGAAGGATGAAGTTCACGGACCGGCTGGAACCAAAGGGTGAAAGGGTTTTGCAATCGAATTAAACCTGTTCATTACCTGGCGGATCAACAGGGAAAGGGTCAAATTGGTACACCGGGGTTTTAAGCGGTCTGCTATTGCCAGCTTTTCTCATTCGTTTTTGCTATCCCATTCCGCTTCTTTAGCAAATCAAGAAATTGTTGGTTTGTTGGGTTTTGTTTTTTCTTTCTTTTTCGTTTTTGCATTCCAAACAATCCTGCTTAAGGACGAAACTTTTGGTCGTAGTAGAAAAATGCGCCACCGGAAGATAAATTCCGTCTAATCGTGAAAACATTGGAAAGATATTTCAAACTACGCGATTCGTTTGTACAGCCGACAACGCTTCAAATTAACGTACCCTACGTTTCGTACAATCTGACATTTGATTAGAATTTTTTGCGCTCCCATGTCTCTTTTGAAATTCACCTTTACGCTCCTCCCGGACGATTGACCTTAACTTTCCGAATTACCTTTATTAATTGTGTCGCTCGGTTTGGTTATCTCGCTGCGGGATCCCTCTACTGTCATTATTTGTTCCCAGAAAGGCATTTTTACTTGTAAATGCTAATGCTTTTGAGACCTTTTTTCCTGCTCTTTTTTCTTTATTTAGTAATAGAAGAATAGCCAAGCTCTACTATCGAGTGAAAAAAGCATTGCTTCATTCGGTCTTGTACGTTTTTTTAGGATTTTTTTAAACGTATTTCCTCAAAAACAGGAAAAACATGAAATAATTTCTTTACTTTGAGTATACTTGGACTGGAAATTGATACCCGATCGACAGTTCGCTACCACCACAGAAGTGAGGTTAGAGATTGAAGTAAGGTAAGATCAGTCAAAAGCATCCGGAGTTCAATAGACCACTAGAAGAGGAAAAAAGCGCTTGGGACGAAGTTGATCCTTTTAGTACATCGCAAACCAAACCCGAAAAGGAGGATGAACGCAATAAGCAGAAGGGAAGAATCGGTAGGATGGGAAATGAAAAGCGCGCCTAACCGCATATGTCGACGCACAAATACAACGACGTGCCAAACCATTAAGCCTGCACACAGCCTCGGAATGGGCACACAAATCGAATCGAAAACCGAAACAAAATCAACGCTCAAAAAGTTAATCTAAAATTAATGAGAACGATCCGGGTGCGGTGTTCGCGGCGAAAATCCCGGGAAAACGCGGAGGCACACAAAAAAAAGGATTTATACACAGCCGTGTGGGCGTGGGAGTTATCCGATTGAGTGTGCGACTTACTACTGCCGGAAGGGGGGTGATCTTTTTGCAAACCCTCTTTGTTTGCTCTTGGTGTGTGAACAAATGATGGCTGAAAATTACAGTCGGACAACTTATGTACGGAGGTAGATGATGATGAATTTAACGAATGAATATCGGTAAGTATTTTAAACGGAATTTTTGCACAACTTAAATACATTATATTGCATTAATTATGAGTTATTGAGTGTTGGATGAAGTTTTTTTGTTGTTTACGAGGCTAAATTAGTGATGGGCAAAATGGCTTTTTTGGTAGGAATCGATTCCGAAGCGCTCCAAATTTTCCGGAATCGATTCAGCATAGTAGGTTCAAATCGGTTTCGGAATCGGATTTTGAATCGGTTTCGAAATCGGTTCCACAATCGCATTCGGAATTGCTTCCGGAATCGGATTCGGAATCAGATACGGAATTGCTTCCGGAATCGGTTCCGAAATCGGATTCGGAATCGGTTCAGGAATCGGAATCAGATTCGGAATCGAAATCGGATTCAGAATTGGTAATCGGTCCCGATCTAATCGGTTCGGATCTGGGACCAAATACGATTCCGAAAACGGAATAGTGCCCATCACTAGTCTGAGTGAACCTTCAATTAATTATGTTGAATTATGCTGAATTATGAAGAAATTATGATGAATATTAGCGATACTTTATGCTTAAAATAATAATTTTTCATGC
The DNA here is from genome assembly GCF_943734845.2 of Anopheles funestus. NCBI lineage: Eukaryota > Metazoa > Arthropoda > Insecta > Diptera > Culicidae > Anopheles > Anopheles funestus. The sequence continues at coordinate 14,991,522 of NC_064597.1, read as the reverse complement.
CAATTTTGAACCTCATAAAATAATCTCCTTCGGTCCAGAGCTAATTCACCGGGGGACGAGATTACTTGCGGCACTATAATTTCATTACTTGTCATTGTATTGATTTCTGAGAATTAGGCTTTTAATTTTTTTATTTAAACATAATGACTATTCATCTAACACCAGTGTATCGCTACTATATTAATACAGTGGAAGGCCGATTATCCGTGCTCATCGGGACTCAGCACTTGCCGGATAAGCGAATATCACGAATAATAGGCACAACTATTTTTATTGATAAATATTAGTGTCTAGTGTGTAATGAGTTGACTTTTGTATAAAGCTAGATGTTAATTTTCTTATTTACAATTTCCAAAGTAAATCTGTCCTTTTTTCCGAATTTTTAGTAAATTATATCATTCCCTATTAAAGCTTTTATTTCTTACCATCATCGATTTTGCATTTCTTATGTCAATCCTCCTTCGGAACTGTCATTTCTGAGCTGCACGGATAATGGGACAGCCGGATAAAAGGTACCCGGATAATCGGCGCTCTACTGTATTTTAATAAAGAAATACAGTGTGTCTCAAATGATTTGGTAATGTCATCAACATTTTTTCCAATGGCTTTATATGAAAAGGTAAACAAATCTGGATGACATTGCAAATCCCTGCAAGCGTTTATACCTGCAGGTTGCACACTTTCTGGAGCGCTGCAAAACTTGTGTACAATTTCATCAGTTACGAATGTCAAATCATGTGATAGCAATATAATAAACCGTACATGCCCTACTTGTAGGGCTCGTAGAACTCACTGCAGTACAATGTCATCCAAATGTGTTTACCATTTCATATAAAGCCATTCGAAAAAATGACGATGACGTTACAAAATCATCTGAGAAACGCTGTAATAATATTTCATACAAAATGCAGTGAAACGTCACTTATCCTTCACGTTTGAAGCGTTTTAATGTTATTATCCTCAGAAAAAAATAGTATACCACTACGCCTGAACCATACTTCGCAGAAAAAAAAATCAGCAAGAAAATAATTAATTTGTCACTACCACATCAAACTACTCACACCAACCGCACCACTTACTTCCAACGTTTGTGGTTTAATTGAATCAAAGTGATCAAATTTTCGGCTCGCACCATTTTGCATGCATAGTCCACCCGCACACAGTAGTGTGGTTTGCGATTTAATTGGATTGCAACTGTCTTTGTCGAAAAACCTCATTTCACCAGCATCAGTATATGAAAGCCCATTTTGTGTGTTTTTGCCAACAAAGAAAAATCTCAAAAAAAGAGCAACAAAAAAAATAATACGAAGTTTTTTTTTCTCGCAACACTTACTACCTGTAGTAACGAAATAATTAACACTGGTGAACAAGTTTCCTTAGTTCGGGCATTTTCTGATGCCTGCAACATAGTACCACTTTGCCGTCATTTAGTACGTTAAAATCTGACAGCATGTCATCTGTAAATCCCTTTCATTTGGTTGGCTTCATCTTGCCACGTCTTGCCGTCATAATGCGAAATTATAAATAATGATAATGAAAATAACAAACGCGGTGGCGACACAGTTTCTTGTCATCATGCGATCCTTCCTTCGCCGTGGTTCGAAAGCAAACAAGTAAATTGTGCAATCTTCCGGTGCACTTGTGCATCGCATTTTCACATCCCACGTACATTCATTTCCGTTCATTGTGATCCATTAAAGGCAACAAAAAATGGCTGACATCGCTTCCGTTGGCAGATGATTTCATTACCACCTGATCACCCACGCCCACGGCAAACGGAAATGTGAATTTAGTTAGATATTCTCTCCAACGAACCTGACCTTCACAGCCCGGGGTCCTGAATGGGTTTGAATAAAACACCCATTATCACCATGGCTGCCATTTGCCAGCTCTGGTTTTCTTCAACCTCGGCCAATAGTTGATGTTTTATAATACCATTCCTTCATTTTGCGCTTAAGTGGTTCGGTGTTGTGAAACCATTATGTTGTCTTACGGAGCACAGCACACCCAGAATGTGTGCACCTGTTCGGTAAAGTGGCAAAACATGCACATTACTTCCACTCGCATCCCCTCGCACCGCAACTGCACTTTCGTTTCGCAACCTTCTAAAATCTACTCCACTAACCCGGCAGCACAAAAAACTCTTCATTACCGTTCGAAACGTTCGTCTATTAGCAAGTATGTAGCGAGAGAAGAGGAAGAGACAAAAAAACGAGGGAAAAAACATCATCCACGCGAAACCTAATTACTTCCATAATGACGCGCTTCGCGCGCAGTTTGCTCTTCCTAGACGGTAACGGCACCAGGCGCCTCCATCGGTGTTGAATGCGCCACCGGGCGTCTCCATCACACACAATTCTTGGACGCGCGCCGTTTGCGGATGACACGTGACAAATGCTGTATGCTGGCCGACTGACACATTACCGATCCTTCATTTCCGTTCACCGTACACTCGCTTCCTTCGCCGCGATATCTCACCCTTCTTTCCTTGCGACGGACAAACACACTCACACAGGCCAACATCGTTCGGCCAGTTGGTGTTGCGCCCGATACTGCATTCTACATCACGCTCCCTTCACTATCTCCACTGCAATTAATCATCATTAATCTCGTACTCGGGAGGAAATCATTCGAGAATGAGCGCACTCCGTAATTCGCACTAGTTAGTTGCGAAAAGCGCGTTCCGTTGTTACCAAAGTAACGCAACGTGCTACAACAATAGAGAGCAGCAACAAACGCGACTATGTACCCAAAACCGTTGCACTTCTAAAACTGAAACTGGTGTTGATGACACTCATCTTCCCCTCTCCGTCTCTCTCTCGCTCTACACACTCTTCTAACTTCGCTGGTACTTATTTGCAGCGAGCACCATTGTAACATAATACATAGCTTGTTCCTGCAGTGAATGAAATTTGGCATTTTAATTAAATGCTATCCGACCAAATTCGTGCGCCTTGCTCTTGGGGCACACTTTGCCGCTTTGGTACACATTTTGTGTCCTTCAAATTTCATTCTTACGACGAATTTCCGTTGTCACGATAGAGGAATGAAAAATGTGCTGTTAATAACTTCATTACAACATGATATTGTCATTCCGATTGCATTGTTTTAGGCGCTTGTAGTGGCTGTTAACAAGACAAACAGTGTGCAATATAAAACGCCTAAAGTAATGCAATTGAAAACATGAAATTATATTATAATTAACGCAATTTATTTCTTGCATGTTGTTTTTCTACAAACGCTGTCAGCGTTTGTATGGATCTATTCAGCCGAGAATATGTTAAATTATAAAATAAAAAAGAAACAAATATTAATGGTAGTTGAATACTTGGAAATAAGAACAGGATATCCAAAATGCAGGGTGGCCACTCAAATCAGAATTTTAGATTCCCGGTTTTTTCCCGGTTTTCTCCCGGTTTTTTCCAAGTTTTTCCCGGTTTTTGGCGGTTCGCTACATTTAGTTTCTCGGTTGTAAATACACATTGCGCGGTAGTTTAATACCGAAGTTTTTTATCATATATCATTTAACTCAATTCCATGCAAATGGCTGCTTGGGTAGACAAACCGATTTCGATTGCTCATTTCTCCTTAGGGCTCCAGAAATTACGTTCATGTGTGTAAACCACAATCGGGTTTCTCTGCAACTTTAGAGGCTTGTAACTTGTTCATACGTGATTCAATTTCGATGCATTAATCTAATAATCTAATAAATGCATTAATCTAATAAAAAATTAAATAAAATCTTCTGGTTTCAAGTTAGTATAAGCAGTTTACATGTTTTGGTATTTCAAAGTTGACACCATTTTAAAAGAAATGGGAATTTGGGAATTATGAGTATTTGAATAAGTTTAATCAAAACTAAACACAATAGGTATAACATTAACATCCTAAAAATGTTAAATGAAAGTAAATGATACAAGGTGCTGATAGGGTCCGTGATCTTGGCGTTCTGTTAGATGACAAGATTACTTTTCGAAATCACTATGAAAACATAATAAGTAAGACCGATAGGACTTTTGATTTAGTTCGTAAAATGACTAACGAATTCAATGATCCTGTTCGTATAAAAACTCTGCTTGTTAGTCTAGTCCGTCCTTTCCTTGAGTTTGGATCTATTTTAGGGCACTCATGTTCCGAACTATGCATCAAAAGAATCGAAAAAATCTAAAAATACATGTCTAGGTTTGACATAAAGATAGTGACATGCACTAGGACTGGAAACATTAGGAAAGAATAATTTTCCCGGTTTTCCGGAGAAATTCCTGGTGTTTTCCCGGTTTTTCCCGGTTTAAAAAAAATCCCGGCTAATTCCCGGTTTTCCCGATTTCCCGGTTGAGTGGCCACCCTGAAAATGGTTTCACGAATTCTAAGCAAGAAGACTTCGAGAGAAATCTAAAGTAAATTTCGGTGGCCCTAACTGCTCCAGAGTACTCCGAAGTTTTTGAATTACCCTGGATGTCTTTGACTCCCAACTTCTTAGGGATATTTTCCAGCTATTTGTCTTCCAATTTTTCCCGTATATTTCTTCAGATTTTCGGAGCTATCTTGTAGCACTATTTACGGGTTTGCAACATTTGTATCGCCGTTAACCAAGAACATTGTTTACCTTTATTGAATTAACTAGTGTTGAGTGAATCTAATTCAGATTTTTGAATCTGAAAGAATCTTTGAGCTGAATGAATGACTCTGAATCTCTATTCTGAAGATTCATGAATCCTCATTGAATTATGAATCTTTAGAGTTTCGGGACAGCCCAATTATTTATGTGGTTACCCCTCCACCCTCGGTCAGCGAATCAATAAGGATTCATGAATCTTTGTGGATTCATTTGAATTTTTGGAAATTGATTAATATTTTGGGAGTCGGTTCATGATTTGCATGACTCTACACTGAAAATTCATATGAATGACTCTTTTCAAAAGATTCAACACTCTCTCTCTCTCTCTCTCTCTTCTTGGCTTTAACGACCTTACAGGTCACGCCGGCCATTTCTGGCTTACTAGACTTATTTTTACCACGTAGCCGGATAGTCAGTCCTTGCTACGGGGGGACGATCCGGATGGGATTTGAACCCGGTCCGGCCGTGTGGACTGGCGCCGTTTATCACATGCACCATCGGGCCACCCCATTCAACACTAACATTTACGAATCTCTCCGAACCCACAATACAGGAAATGCACGACTCCTTCACATAGCTTGGAGTTTATCCCCGAAATTGATTCCCGAATTTCTCGAAATGGAAACGTTCAAAGTCTAGCGAAATAAGAACTCATATTAATCGCAACTTGGAGCAGAACCCAAGAGAATATCTCTCCCAAAAAAAAAATCACACCACAAAATGGTTCTAATCAAACGGGTACAGGAGGTTCTTTTTTACGGATAATATTCAAATGCATGCAAATTTCTAACCAAGCTCAAAGAAAAAAAAACCAACAACCACATGGCATTAAATATGCGACCCAATAGTCACGACACAAACACGCACCTACCTCCTCTACACATCGTGAATCGGTCCACTGCACGCCCTGATGTCGGTATTCTTCGCCCGGACGTAGCAGCAGGCCGGCATCGACGGTTCGGTGCCGTTGGTGGCATTACATTTGCCGCTAGTGCTCCGTTCGATTTCGATCCGTACGTACTCAACGCGATCACCCTCTTCCTCGTCTTCCTCCTCTTCGTCATCACCTTCCTCCACTGGGTAGTGCAGTTCACCGCGCCGAATGATTCTGGGCGGTGGTGACGGTGGAAGCGGTACGTTCGGTGGCGACGACCATCGGTCAACGCTCGGCTGGTACTGGCAGCAGCAGTTACGGCACGGTTCCGACCCCGACCCTGGTCGCATTTCACCACCGAGCGTTGCCATCCGCCGCAGCGCAATGAGATCCTCCAGGGTGCAGTCGAACAGTAGTACCTCCTGCTCATCCGGTCGCTCCAGTTGGCATCTATCGGTACGGCCGCCCATTCCCATACGGAGCGGATAAGGGTAGAGCTGGGTGGCGGGAGCATCCACCAGGTCGGGATCAGCTCGAACACTGTCAGCTGTCAGAACGCGACCGTATCGCCTCCCTGCTGTTGGCGACCAGTCTTCCTGTTCTGATTCTTGTTGTTGTTGGTTTTGTTGCTGCTGTTGTTGCTGTTGTTGATGTTGTTGTTGTTGCTGTTCTGCTTCACTTCGTACACCGACCAGTATGATGGGTGTACCGCCCTCGCCGGATATACGCCTAGCGGTGGAAGCGCAACCACGTACCAGGGGTCCACCCGAGGCAGGCGAAGGAAACCCCGAACAGGACGAGGGCTGTTGCGGCTGGGTGGACGCGTCGTGCGGTGTAAGCTCGCGGGGCGGCAGATAGTACACCAGGCAGGTGACGCCGACCAGGAACAGGAAAAAGATGAACACGATGTCAAACATGAGCAGTGAGTTGAATGTCATCAGCTGCATACTTTTAGGCGCACTCGGTAACGACCGGTGGATTTATGTTTGCGTTTCGGTTTTTCCTTTTTTTTGTTGTTGTTATTGTTGATGTCTTGTTGTTGTCTTGTTGCGTTACTTCCTTTTTTTTCCTTTATTGTTGTTCCAGCTGATTTTTCATAGCGTTGAGAAGGTGGTACAGCCGAACGGGGTTTAGGGGAAACGGGCGGAAGGAGCTACAGGACTCCTTATACACGCACACACTCACACACTAACACAGCTCAAACCTAGTCCTTACGTGTTGGGTATATTTTCTCTCCACTCTTTCTCTCACATACATGCGCACACACACCAATATGCAAACAATGTTTGTCCAACGGGCAATGTATTGCTGTAAGTCATTCACCTAGAACCGTGCGGATGGCACGCTGGACCCTTTTGTGACACCGCACACCGGAAGACAACGTACTAGCTTCTTCTTCACTTGCACGGAACGATAAATTAATTAAACGAATAAACACACGCACCGACAAGTGCCGTTTAATGCACAACAAAAGGGGGAAAATCGGTTGATAAACCCATTAAGATTGGGAAGGTAAAATGGAGTAAAACTGAACGGATGTCGTTCGTATCGATTTCGTACTGTCACAGTCCCGTTTCCCTTTGTTTAACCTTGTTTTTGTGTACCTACACCTGGTAAAAGGGGAAACGATTAGCGGGTCCGGAAATAATGGTTTCCCAATCTGCTTAATCGTTTCATCATCTTTGTCCCACTATCACCCCCAAACCCCCATCGTTTTGCTCTCCAATGTTTTCATTTCGTTTTACTACCAAAGCACACGGGACCGGTTAGATTATATTATTATTGGCATCGGGAACCTTTCTAGAGACTGTTGCTGAGAGACAGAGAGCAAGACAGTGGACGAGGAAAAGATTTGGAAGATTTTGTTAACCTAGAAACGGAAGACAATCTGTGTGTGTGAGTGTGAAAGTAAGCAGAATAAGCAACTTCTACATAGAAACTTTCATCGGCGGAGAAGAAAAGAATGTGTGTGTGTGAGAGAGAGAGAGACAGGATGAAAGAGAAAAAAACACACTCTCCCAGACACGAAACACAAATATTATGTTAGCATTAAAACTACTACCGTACCGTAACCAGGGTGGGAGGGGGGAATTATTGCCTCCCTGTTATGGGGGTAAAAACCCATTGTAAAGGAAGTTACAAGGAACAATGAGCAAAACCAGCCGGAACGATTCCTAGAGCTTCATGTGGATCGGGTTAACATGGAAAGTGACATCCACTGCTTAAACCATGCTTAAACGGTGAGAAAATCCCAAATCTTTCACTGTGTCTCACATACACAGTTCACGACTTTAGCGTAGCGTGATGGCGCGGAAAGCTTCCCCCTCCCCAACCCCTCCGATCGATTCAGTCTCGGAGGCATGTATGGGTGGTTGGCGCTCAGTGATGGACGTCGGCACCGCCAATAAATGGCAATTTACTCCGCCTAAGAATGATACCAAACAGTGGATGGAGGGGCGAGAGAGGCGGCAGCAAGGGAGGGGAAAAGTTTTTAAGGGGTGAAACGAGCCACAACCGTGAAGAATGGGATATGGATGGAAAACTTTAATCCTTCTGCTAGCCGCCAATTTTCCCTAGCAAAAGATTCATGTGGTCGGTTTGTCGATGTGTATGTGTGTGTGGGTGACAAGGTAGAGAAAGCGGGGCGCAGCAAGAAGAGTGCGATTTTATAATTGAAAAATCTCCCTTGCTAGTGAAACATGTGTAGGGATGTAAGGGGTTGATGAGGCACGATTTTCTCATACTATAACGTCCTATTTCGGGAGGCCAGAACAATAACGTTATTGCCAGTAGCGGGTGAGGGTAGGGATGCTTAACTTTCCAAACTTCGCGCTAAAGCAACTTACTTTACCGAAAGTGGAAAGGAAAACCATTGCAAACTGAGCGTGATAAATTTGAGATGCTTTTTCCGACGATCTGCTTTATTATAGAGAGGGGATGAAGGGCTGAGGAGGAAAGGTTAGTGTAGGTGTCGGTTCTGTAGAGTTGGGTGAGTCTTGATGTGAGACATCATCCACCAGGTCTAGGGAGCCTAGGGAATATTAGTATGCCAATAACTGTAACCGTTTAAGATGCTGCGTGCCTTTGGGCTAGTTTAAAAGTGTTAAGAGTGTGACAGAAATCGCTCGGAGTAGGAAACAACTCCGTAAAAAAAAATTCAAATAAAATTTTACTGTATCTTATTGATTAATTTAAACCTAAAAACTATTTATGATGAATAAAATACTTTTGTCATGCACATTGCATACTTTTAGGCAATTTCGTTGATGAAAACATATAAAATACGCCTTCGATAATACAATTACCCAAAACGGCGGTACAATTCACCTGTTACATAACTACCGCTTTATGGAGTTGGTTAACAACTTGTTATCATCATCCCCTACCTCGGCACAAGACTGTGTCGGACCGCCCCCCCCCCCACCTTCCATAAAATCCTTCCGTAAAAAGCGTAAAAGTAAGCTAAATCGAGAGGATGCTAAATTTTATTGCAACGAAAGTGAAATTGATTTCAAATCGACAGCTTTCACAATAAACAAAACAAGAAGAGAAGCAGCGAAAGAAGAAGCAAAAAGGAGAAGAAAAAAAAAACAAAATGGAAACGGGTTTTCCCTGCCATCTGTTACACACACCCACTTTACTGTACATTCCTCACCCTATACATTCCAGCAGCTATGTAACATTTCACTTTATACTCGCTAACACCAAACCGAAAAAATCCCCGCAACCCAGAAGACGCAGAAGATGCATAAAAAAAAAGAAGAAGCATCAATATTCAAAACCGACTTACGGCCGCCCCACACCCCACCCCGTTTGCCGACGAATCCGCAGACAAATAAAGTAAATGGGAAAACAATCCCGAATTCCCTTAACACACATACACGTATCCCCGCCCACACATACACACAGATAGACCGGGCGTCGTTCTAGTGATGCTTTCGCCTCGGCACCTATTGCTCTATATCTCCCGGCAGAGAGCGTATCAACCACCATCCATCATCGAATGGTTTAATAGCTTTTCAGCAAACAGCAAATGCAAAAGTAGTACCGGTGAGGGAGGAGATGAGGGGGCGAGGGGTGGGGGAGGGTGGTTGGGGAAGATTGGGTGGCCACCCGGTGGTTGGTGGCAGGATTGGAAAGTCATGAAAATGCTTCCACCTTTCGAGTAACCTCGGTTTTGCACCATCCACCATCGCTTTTGTGTAAAAAAGTCAATTGTCTATATCCATTTCGTCGTAATCTATTCCCTGGTTCCCTTTTTGATTATATCCCTTACACTCACTCAACGGCTGATGGTACCCTGCTATTCCCATCCACCGTTTACCATCCATTTCATTTGGCGATTGGTTTTTATCGATATTTTGCCACCCACCACCAACCCCCTCGCTTCATCCTTTCAATTCATTCTTCTCTTATCTTCAATCCTGGTTTCCAGTTGCTGCTAGCCCTCCCGAAAGGGATTTCCCAATCCGTACAGCTAAAACAACCACATAACCTCATTTAAACCTGCTTTTCTCTGTCTGTCTCACTCTTGTACTTGCGAGCGTGGAAAAAAAGTTTCAACCGTACTTGGTGTCGTAGAATGGATTGAAAAAAGTGTGTATGACTACCGCTCCACAGCACAGGTTTCAGAAAGGTATGGAAAAGCTGTGTGTGTGTGTCTATTTTTTCTGTTATGCTTTGTGCACCAATTTTTGAACGTCGCTTTTTGCTGAATATGATTTTTCAAAAAAAAAACTTAGAACAGCGTAAATGAGAGCCAAACAATCCCCTAGAAAAAAAAAATCCCGTCTCGAAGGGAGGAGAAGAGAGCAACAGAAAAAAAACAAAAAAAAAAAAATGGCTACGAAAATAACATGTTAACTTTATCATGATTTTCCGGCACGACACGTATCTCGTCGCTCGCATCTTTGCTGCGGCGTGGGTGTGGGTAGGACCTGAGTTTTGTTCGCCCTGTTCAGGATTATCCGCTTCCGGGATCCTGGCCCCCCTCCTCTCGAAACCTTTCTGGCTCGAGAATAGAGTGATAGCGGCAGGGTTGATGCGGGGAAGAAGGAAGGGGGGAAAGGTTTGATGTAAACTGATCGTTCTGGCGTCGTGTACGCGCGCAGCTAGAAACAACATTGTTTCTCCTGCGTTCGATGGGTTCGAATAATGGGGTCTGGAGCACTTGTCGAGCTTTTTCTCGAGTGGTGCTGCCGATAAGTGGGAGTTAATGCAGACCCCCGGCCGTGGCCAGCTGTGTGCTGGTTTTTGGGTGTGGGAGGGAAGGAAGCAGTTAGACGATGGGAAATATTTTACATGAAACGTTCGGCGGACTCTCTCATATTCATCGCTACCCAGTTTTGCCACGCTGTCCAAACAGAGCATCTTATGCCTTTCTGCCGGGTAGCGGAAAAACGACCAGCACCGGTAGGAAGGGATGCAAATCGACAAAATTGCCAAGTTTGTAAAATTTGTCGAAACAAAGAGAACACAATAAAAGGAAGGAGAGCGTGCTCGTGTGTCGGCCATGATGCTATCCAAGGAAGGGTAGTTTTTTTAAATTCAGAATTTAAAGTATATATAGCATACTAAAAAAAATGCTTTGTGAGGGGAGTCGAGAACAGCTAAGCTAGTGCGAGGGCATTAGTCCTATTTTACATCATTTCGTTTTCATTTTACGAAATTGAACAAAAACCCCGATACATGTTATCATCTTCAACACCCATATTGCTAATTAATAGAATGAACATATCGGTGAGAATCGATAGCAGCACCTAGATCATTACTCCACTACATCAAACATTGCTTAGCTAGAAGTTGTTAGCAGCGTGTACAGGGAGCAGCAAAATAATAACTGAACTTGTAGGATAGCAAGAAATTGTATTGAATACGATTACATTACATATGAGGGCGTCCTGTTTTTCTTATGCTGGTCTCACCCAAAATCCCACCCGAATCGTTCCCCCGTAGCAAGACCTAACTATTCCGCTACGTGGTAACAATATCTCTTATAAACCAGAAATGATAGGCAGAACCTAAAAGATCGTTATTCGAAGAAGCAGAATCTCCTCGCTTCATGAGCTACCAGGCATCTCCATATGTTTCTAAGGAGTTGTCTTCCATGGAGACGCCTGGTGTTTCATGTATTTTTCAAATTTATTAAATTATTTTTTTTTGCATTCATGAGACCTAATAAGGCTTACGGTTGATGCCAATGTGATTTCGAACTGTCATTTTTGCTTTGCTTTCTTTGTCCCAAAAACCACGCCTCCCTGATAAACGTACCACAACCACACACACACACACTACATTATGGACGTCATTACGTTTTTTGGCGTGGTATGTCAATAACCTATTGTTTGGTCGTGTTCCGGTTCGCCCTTTTTGCACAAGCCGAATCCATCCCGCCTATTATTGTCCGTCCCGTACAAACAGTGCGTGGCATTAGAAAAAAGGGGATTCCCGAATCAAAAGTATCGCATCAAACATTGCCGGAAAGCAACGGGGTGGGGCGAGGGTGAAGGGTGGCGAATCTATGGGGCATGTGAAAAACCCCATTCAAATTTCTCACACAATTTGTTAATGGTGATGAGCATTTCCTCCACTCGCGTTTCTGTTTTTCGCTTCCTCACCTACGTTAGCCGCGTTTCCTACATTCTAATGCAAACCTTTTTTAACGGCTCACCGCTTATGGGTTATCGTTTTTTTCTGTTGTTGTTGTAACCGGTAAGAGAGAATAAACATGGTTTTTGGGGTTGGGGGGATTCACGATGCCCGTTCCTTTTTTTTCTTCTTTGGTATTGTGTTGGGTGTCGCATCAACAAACCGGCAAATGTTGACTTTAATCAAATGGCTCATTTTGTAGTCCTACCGTTTCACAACCTTTTTCCTGTGACGTTGCCTACTATCAGTGTATTGTTGTATCAAACCCAACCGCAAGGACGGTCGTATGATATATCGTAGTATCCTTTGGATTTTTTTTTGTTAGGTGATTTTTTTTCTTGCAGTAGTACAACCCCCCTCCCCCCACCCTTCCATTCGTCGATGGGTGTTGTTGTTGTTTTTTTTTATAAAACATGCCAAATGACAGAGGTTGGCTGCGTGAAAACCATTGGTCGGTGTTATCCATTACCATATTTCGGATCTTTGCTGACTTCTCTTCATATGCGTTATGTATACAACACATTGGTCATGTTATAAAGTATTCATATGAATTTACTCCCCCACCCGGGACGGGTGTTCTGTATGATGAAAAGCGGAGAATCCTTTAAACCAAATCAAACAGAACACTAAACTATGTTAGACCATCGGCTCAACACACGCGAAATACGCTCACAAAGCAAATCTCACCTAAGCGAGCCCAAAATGTCCGTTTGGCTTAACATGGACCATCTTTCCTCTCTTTTGCTTTAGCACAACCGAAAGGCACAAGACATTAATACGCATTTTTCGTGCACGATTGATTCTGTCCGGTCGAGGGATTTTTGGTATTTTTTTTTCAAGCAAAAAAAACCCCAAACAAAAAAATGAAAGCATCAAATCGAACTGCCTACATGCTTTCCACCGCAATCGATCCAGTGTAGAAAGGTGAATGAAATCGAACGTTAATAAAAAAAAACGAAACGAAAAAAAAGATGGCAAACAAAAAAAATAAATATTCAATAACATACGGGTTATAGTTTACTGCTGGGGGGATTGAAAAGAAAGAAAAACTAAAGGCAATGGTACCTAAATTTTGTTCTTTTTTTCCTTCTATCCCTATTTTCCATGTCTATTATCAGTTACGGGTTGGTTGGGGAGCGGGAGTAGGGAAGTTTTGGGTCAGACTCCATTTCCCCTAAGGTACGCGGCCCTATCATTTAGAGCAACAACAAACTAAGAAAAAGTCCTCAAGAAACCGAGTGATTTAAGCTCCGGAGAGGATAAAGTAGAATAAAGTGACTGAAAAAAGCTCATCCAACGCGTCAGGCAGGACACACCACTGTATTATATTGTTTTTTTTTGAGAAGGGAAGAATGTTTGTCATCCAATTTAGTGTCCTTTTCCTATACCTCTGACTCCATCTCGCAGCCCCAAAAACCACTTCACAACACCACCTTCGATACACATGCATTCCTTAAATCTTTTCAAGACGCAAGATCAGGTACTGACAGCCGGTAGAAACTGTTTTTTTTCTCCACCCAATCCTTCATCGCCAAACGATCGAGCGTGTATGTGTGTGTGTGTGTTTTTTTCGTTACCAATTTTTCTTCATTCTCCACAACCAAACAGCAAATACAGACAAAACATCTTGTTGACCATACCTGCGGAGAATGAAAAAAAAAAAGAGATGGAATGCACATAGTCTCTTTCGCACGCATTTCCCAATATTGCTCCACTACGCATAGTGGCAAACATTTTAAAGCACCCTTATGTGCGACGTACCCAAGATGGACGTTTGCGAGACAATTTCGCATTTTCGTTTGCAAACGGTCGTTCCCTTCCAAGTCTGTTGTGTCAGTTGCCTAATTGTTTACCCGCCGGAAGCCGGAGAGCCTTTGCACTCTGGTTCGCTTACACGTAAAGAATATGGTAAGGGAATGGTTTTTGCAAATGGCTCTTGATGATTGCTGATTAAACATGGCGCATGGTGGGTGTGGGTACGAGCGCTCAATCTGCGGGTCCTCATATATACCACGCACATGTGTGTATGCGCTAACATTTCATTCTTACATTTTACACACACAGACATATATATGTGTGTTTATGTGTGTTTTTTTGTGCTGTACCGAAAAACTCATTTCCCTCGTACCGTATGGAATCAAACGGATAAATTTCCGTTTAATTACCACTCAATCATCATGGCGGGCGCAAGCGGTAAAATCTGAGAAAATAAGGGATAGGATGAAGCGTATGATAACCTCATGCTGCATGTTGATGGTAAAGAGCTGGAGATGAATTGATTTGTCGGTACGGTTCGTCCCACATATCAGGCCTGACATTGGGCGCCCGAATGTAGGCAAAGAATTGTTAATAGGCATGTTAATAGGCATACCATGCTACCCATGCACGGGTTTTTCACTATCTACCCAGCACGCCATCGACAACAACAACAAAAAAACACAGCAAAACGGGAAAACTGGAGAAGAAAAAAAAATGCAACCGGAAATCATTCACAAAACCGGAAGCCAACTTGATCGATAATCCCTTTTCACCTACCGCGTGTTTTAAGACCCACACAATCATTCTCCTATTTTCTCTCCCCATTATCGACAGCAAAATCTTCCTTGCGAGTTGGTAGTTTCTACCGCTGCTTGTGAAATGGCAATTAATTATGTATCGAAATTGCATCATTGCACACATGCGATACTGGCATCCTTGGGTGGTTTTGCATTTGCACACGTTGTACGGTGCCCGATGTGTTTGGCTGCTTGAGCAGAGCATTTGCAAGGCATTAAATGCAATCCCTTAAACCAGATTGCATAACTTGCGGCGTTTGCTTCAAATGCAGCGAACAGTGCACTATATCGATCGGTATTTTTTAAAAAAGCGCCTAAAAGTATGCAACGTGTATGACAAAATTATCATTTTAAAAAAGTTTACGTATTTGTTAAGGGTGCATTTCGTATTTTTGTTAGCAAAATAAAAGTTTTCTTTTAGCTTTTTTCTTTAACAAAAAAAAAACACTCTCCGGTAAAGCTGTGGTGCAGCTTCAGGTTAGAAGGTTGAAGGTTTTGGTGCGCAGAGTGTTGGCGATTTAATTACATTTCGTTACACACGCGATGCGAATCCGGGAAGCGAACTACTAGACCAACTCGAAATGCAACCCTTGGCGTTGGTAAAAGATAGGATTGTTTGGTTCACCATTTAGCTCACCCTACCTCCCGTACCCTGAGGGAATTAATGGGGAAAGCTTTCCAAGAATTAAGAGGAAAAAAAGCTATCTCCCTCTCACACTCACTCTTGTTGATCTGGAAAAACCAACTAAGATTTGATTTGATTAAACACGACGGAAGGCAGCGTAGATGAGAGTCGTTTCATTCATTTCGGGTAGAATGTGATATTCTAACCTTGCTCTTAACAGCACATCCTTCCTCCGCTTCCATTCGCACACTCTCCCCTCTCTATCTCTTCTTCTTGCCGTGCTTCCTTTTCTTTTTCGGCCCGCTTTTATGTCTGGCACACACCATCGCAAGCATAATCGCATTCATGTAAGGATAACGGACGCATCATCGGTTTAAATGAATCCTTTCAGCCGCATCTTGCTGTGGCGCCCTGCCCTGTCTTTGTTTCCCGCTTCTCGGTGGCATTACTCGACGCACACCATATCAAAGGAATGTTTCACCCAACCGTAACGAGCAAGTGTGAAGCATCAGCGACGGTTTGGGGCTACTGCAGTAGCTGTACGGTTTTGCCTTTACAAGACGCCCGCTGCTGTTTTGTTTAATCGGAGCTCGTTTTACCATTTCATCCATCCATCCATCACTGGCACAGCCTACACACAGGCGTACTACTTGAAATGGATTACTAGATTACGCTCTGTGCTAGGTTAGATTTAGCTTCTGCAACCGAGTGTGGGCTGCCATACCGTACTGAAGCATCTGTACCAAATTATTTATGAATTTTATAACCTCCAAAATAGCATCCTTCTCTCGACGTAGCTCTACGCGGTGAGTTGGTTGTTCTGAAGTGACGCTGGGAAATGTTACACAAACCAAGCAGTTGCATCGATCTTGTAACCGGTCGGAATGGAAGCAATCTTGTACATGCAAAAGTCAAGTAAATTCATTTCAAATTATTTTTTTTCGCCCTATTTTTCCTCTCCCATAAAACCGTTCTAAAAACGGAAATAAAAAGAAAGAGTAAAGGCAGTGAATTGATATAAAATCACTGCGAAAAGGGCAAAACTTTTGCCTTTCAATTGTGCCCCCCAAACGAAAACTGAAGCTTCATCTACGGCGCTGTGAGGCATCTGTTTCACCACGAAAGAGTGTCGCTTTACACGAATGGGGAATCGTTTCGACATTTTCGCGTTTCGTCCACAAACTCAAAAAAAAAACCGGAACCGGAAGCTTTCGCTTTTCTTCAGTAGCTCGCACTGTGCCTTCACACCACGGAATGTATAACTTGACCGGGGAAAGTAAAGAAACAATCGGAAACTGGATCCTACGATGAAGCTTACGATTTTGTTTTTTTTTGTTGAAAAAGAGAAAATAGAGGATAATTTAAAAGTCCCTGTTCGAAATGGTGACTTTTTGTTGGGATTGATTTTTTTTAAAATTCAGCTACACAAACACATACATACATCTACATAAACAGGGTAGTTTAGGGACTCCTCATACAAGATGGTGTGCTTTTCCGAAAATTATCCAGATAAGGCATAAGTGATGACCGATCTCTTGGTTGTGCGATGCGATCGAAAGTATACCAAGCGATGGGACAAAACGATGAAGATGTCTGTCACTTAATTTTTTTGTACTCGTAAAAGGTGTCATCTTGCCATCCCAGCTGGCAACAACAACAAAACAAACCATATGAGGTTGTTGCAAATACTGGTAGCAAAACAATAATACCAGAAAGCAAATTAACCCATTACCGAGTGGATGTTCAACTCGTAGCAAAAAGGGTACAAATTTTCACAAATGTACATATACACACACACACACATACACACGCATCATTCACGATCGGACGAATTTCAAATTGTAAAAGCGTTTAAGAAACTGTCCCATACCCGTGTTTAGTTCGGGTGCGATTAATGAGGAAACTTTTCTCCTTCAAACATGGAAGGGAAAAAACCCACCCCACAAAAACCAAGTTGACCGTTTTCTGGTGGGTGTCCCAAAAACGGTCGACAACAACAAACCGCTTCAGTTCGCTTTTTGTTTGAAGTGTTTGATAAGCTCTTAAAACTCTTCACGCTCTGCTTGATACAGTCATGCTGCAGATACAATTGGGGCAAACGTACGTTTCACACTGGCGTGTGGAAGGCGGGAGTTGGTGAATATTTCGTCTAGAATTCGTCAACTTTTATCTAGCAGAGACAGCTTAAGAAACCTCGAGGTTATTATGTACTGTCCCTGTGAACGGAACGGTACAATCTGGTAATCAACTTTTAATAGGATAATTTTGTCAATGAGGATTGCATGATTTTGGGTGTTTTGTCATTATGGTGATAAATTCACCTGAAAGTATACAATCCGCATGACAATAGTACCTTTTTTTTCCTGGGAACCTTTTTTTATGCTTGCATTTTTTTGTCTATTTTTACCACGTTCTTAACACGGAAAGAAGCTAACAAAAAAAAGGTAACCGTACAAGATTTGCCTTTTTTAATATGACGATTTTTTGTGGTTTTAAAATGAGAATAGATTGCAAATTTTGTAGGTTTAAAATGGCGTCACAGCTACGTTGGGAATAGGATACGAATGCTTCCTGTACGACCACCTTCATCACACACACCCACAGCTTCACCACCTACAGTTTTTCATTCTATTGTGACACAACTTCCATTCCCTAGCATGTGTTTTCTCACACACATAAGAAAAAAAACATTCTTATCACGAACGTCGGCAACTCTTCACACAGCAGGAGTCCGTCTCGTTTTTTTTTTCGTCGACCACGGGTGCGTGTGTTTGACTTCTACTTCTCCTGAGCCGTGCACCATATCCCGATGGAAAAAGGAACGAACCATTCCCGACAGTTCGTACTCCTATCCATCCGGCCATGGATCTGAACACGGTGGTGCTTTTGGTGCCGCGCAACCATTCAACGATGGATATCAGGAAACACGGGACATGTCCCTTTCGGTATCAAGACGATCGAGAGGTTGATTGTAGCAAACCATCGGAGGTAACACACTGCTCATGTAGTTGCAGCTTTTGATATTGTTTTACAGGACCCGGCAGACGAAGATCGAAATGTGTTTTTCATATTTTACTATAGTTTTTTTTGCTATAGTCCAAATCTCCACCTCGTTGATGAACACTTCTTCAACCACAGACACGCGCGAATAATGGTCACTTGATCATTTGCTATTTTTTTTGTAAATGAAATGGTAATTAAGATAATAAAATTAATAAATTAATAATAGTTTTTATAAAACAAATAAAATTGAATTTTTTAAATGCCAAAAGTAAGGATTCCAACGTATAAAATAATATAAATGCCTTAACTTGACTGATCTTACACGATCCTCTTCTCGCGCGTAAGAAGCATTCCTTCTTAAAGCGATTAAATTAAATTTAAAACCAAACCGTTCTAAAACTGGTTAACTTGAACGCAAATACACGACAGAGACGCAATGCAGTACCGCGTAACCGCGACCTATTACAACCGAACCAGCACGGAAGCACGACCTGCACCTGGCACTGGAACTGTGCGAATTGTGCGATCCGACACACAGTGATTTGGCCGGGCAAGAAATGGTTGCGTTCGTAAGCACTGGTTTTCTCGCTGACGGTGACCGAACTGCGGCGCTCGGCTTGCGAAAACGCTCTGACGACGCGCTGCGACGGTGGCAACCAAAGCGGAACGGATTAATCAGAACGCAGGCAGCACACGAACGAGCTGTTGCTTACAGCTGACGGATGCTGTCCTGCTCGTTTCTGTCTGCACGCTTTCTTTTTCTGTTCTCGGACTCGGACGTGTCGATCTACCACTATGGGTGACTAGACGGAATAATTTAGGCAGAAAGATAATTTCAAATTTTCGACTACTTTGTTGAACTAGTTGTCTATAATCTAGACAGGGAAAAGCTTAGCCCTTTACGTTATTTTATAGATTTGTTATCAATAGTGTTAGTGTTTTACTATTTTCGCGTATTGTGTGATTATATCATTTACAAATCTATATTGCATTTCTTTGTCTGCATAACATCCTGCAATCCGTTTTGGAGTTAAAAATTTGTTTTGCCTAACAACTAACTATCTATCACTTGAATTGCAGTTAGTATAATTAAACCTTTTTTTTACTTGTGTATTAAACTTATAAAAAGATTTATAAACTATTTTAAAACGTAAATACCAATAGATATTCTTCAAATACGAAGATTCACTGCCTTTACACAAATATTTACTGAGATATCTCAATGTTCATAAAATGCCAGAAATTTTCGTCCAATTTGCTGTCAGTCGATAATTCGACAAGCACTGGAAATAAGAAACCAGTGAATAAAAAATTTAGTGAAGCACTTTTGTGAAAGATCAAATGGTTCTAAAATGCATGCTATGTTTAATTTATTTTTTTTAAACACGATAATTAATTTATTTTTCACTTTAAAGGGTGCCGAAAATGAATACATGCCGAAAGATGATGATGTTTGACAGTACAAAACTGTGTGGTTTTGTATGCAATGATAGCGTGGTCTACTAGATCAAGCATGAAAATTGCAAAATCGCAAAATTGCAAAATTTTATGCGAAACGGGCAGCATAAAATTACATTTTTAACCACTTTTAAGCAACAAAATTAGCAAAAGAAGAGTGGAAAAGTGTTTAAAATTCAATTTTGTAATCATTTCAATCGTTTAAAACGTTTGCCGTTTCTTATTTACGCTGCCGAAAACAGGAACAAAACCAATGTATGCATTTTCATAAACATTGCACATAAAACGCACTAAAACCACGAAAATTAAAATGCAGAAAGATACTAAAGATACTAAAATTTACCAACCGAAATAACATCTCTTTCAAGCACAAATATTGCAAATATTAAAAGTTTTTTTTTGGTTTTTACAAAATAGCTGCACTAAGCTGCCGAAAACTAGAGTACTTACCCTATATTCTAACAGGTTTTTTGAAACTTCTTCTTGGCTTTAACGACCTTACAGGTCACGCCGGCCATTTCTGGCTTACTAGACTTATTTTACCACGTAGCCGGAAAATCAGTCCTTGATACGGGAGGACGATCCGGATGGGATTTGAACCCAGTCCAGCCGTGTGAACCGGCGCCGTTTATCACATGCACCACCGCCCAGCTTTTGGAATATGAACCTTAATTTTATAATTTATTTGATTACTTATACTATTTCATACATTTCCGATTAAATCTAATAACCAAATAGCACATAGGTGTGCTATTTAAGATTTATCGTTTCCTTTTCCTAAAATATTATACATCCAGCCGGGATCTCACAGTGCCGCCAGAGTGTCCCATTCAATGGCAACAATTTGGGAAGTCAAAAAGCTCCAAATGAGAGAGCGACACGGATGCTGCACGTTGTACTGCGTTCCCGGTGTGCGAAAGAGCAACTATTCTAACTGCTTTTGCTGACTTTCTCGCTTGCTCTCATTTACTGTGATGCACAGTGTGTGCGCGCGCGCGCGCGCTTCACCACGTTATCAGATAACGGAGTCCTGTTCTCTCGTGTGCACACAGCATCCGACTGTGGATTTTTGTTGTGGTTGCGAGAGCTTTTCGAGTATCAGCTGACGTTCGGGTGCGTTCGTGCGTCCGCTGAAAGTCCGAAAACCGCACGTGCATTTGTCTCGTCGGGGCTCTCGCGCTTTGTAGAACCGGTCGGTACGGGCCGGTACAGGCAACGGGCATCAAATCGGACGAGACATTCTGATGTGACGCCGGTGCGAAATGAGCGTCTGTTTATTTGTGTGACGCGACAAGCGCACGGCGCTTCTCTCTGTCCAATCCTAACAAGTGGTTTCATTTGTGTTGCTCCGTCCGTCCCTTCTCCTTGCCTCCTCCCATCTTTTTCTTGGAAAAGGTGATAGGAGGGGGGGGGGGGCGGTGGAACTATCCGCTAGGGAAATTCTTCTTCCAACATAAATTGCTCTCTGTCTCTTTCCTTTACCACACGTACTTTTAAAAAAATTGCAATTCATCTCCTGATAACAGCGTCAAAAACCCTCGCTGGGACCGAACATAATTCGATCGTTCGCATCGTTACTGGGGATAAGCTGTCGTACGTCCATTGGGCTAAAGGAGTAATTTCATTCAAACACGCATACACACGGAAGGGTTAGCCAAAATCAATCCGGCGCATTTCGGTATTTGCAGATTCTTACCTCGTTGTGCGTGCAATCTTGCCATCTCTGTCCCGTGCTTGCTTGCGCGGGGAAAATCGCTGTCGGATCGTGCTCGGGTTTTGCGCTAGATAACCGCCATACCGAAGTATTCGATGTGACCGTACCGGCTGTTGCTTTGCCGGAAATGAACTGTAGCACTATGGCTGCTGGTGCGATGACAGATGAATGGAACAACGGATAGCCCCCCCTTCCCTCCTCTTCATTTGTTCCCTTCTATCCCAAAAACCATCAATGAATAAACGATGAGAGATATTTCGAAACCGATTCCAAAGCGGAAGTTACTTGCTTTATTGCAGTGTTCGTTTTTTTCGGCTTCTTGCGTTCCATCTCCATTTTGTGTTTTGTCCTTTTTTCCACCCTCTTTATCCCACCCTCACCTGCCACCACCTTTCTTCTTTCGCCCTTTTTGCTCCAGCTCCAGTCATTGACCGCTGGAGCACGCTAGATTGATCGGTAACAAGGTGGCAAATGTATAAAAATAAAGAAAGGCAAAAACTTAATTCTAACGAATGTCAACTGTGTTACGACATTGCAAGCAACAAAAAGAAAGGAAAAGGGATGTTCATCCGGTTTCGAGTGTTGCTCAATTTTTTCGAACAGTCGTTCTGCATGATTCGAATGAACACACACGCACACACTTCATTACAGCTCATTTCCCTCGTCCATCTGTCAGAAAGCGGCCGTCACACTTTGGAGTCAATCCAATCACCGAAAATAGCATCGCGCTTCGTAGCTCATTCATGCGCACTTGTACCACCGGCACACTAAAGCTGCGTCTACGAAAAGCTTCATTTTGGACGCTGGCCAAAGCGCACGAAGCATGAAAAAGGGTGTTTTTTTTTTTGGTGGATGTTCTTCTCCGATGCATCCCGTTTGCGGCATCATCTGGTGGTGCGCGACCGTTGACGCCTGAATGTATGTACCAAGGTGCAGAATCCGAGGTGGAAAACTAAGGGGAGGCAAAAATTTTCGGTTGTAATTCCATCACGTAGCACAATAATCCCATGTGCCGAGTACCGAGATCCGATCTTCGTAGTATGCGGACGATGTGAACATACGAGCCCATACACTCCTGGGAAATGACAGGACACACACACTCACGCAGTGCATTTATTATCCCTTTCGCCAATATACAAACAAACGCGGCAAGGGTGAAAAAAATCTATCAAACGAACAACAAAAAAATCACCAACAACGCCTAACAGAAATCGTTTCACGAACAGTGGAATCACGCTGGCAGGATTAGTGCCGGAAGAACCGTAACGCATCGGGAAGGTGCGATGGGGGAATAAAATACAACCCGATCACACAATGCACAACAACAACAAAAAAAAAACAAACTGAAGAATGTAAATTGTGAATCGAAAATATTTCTAAATCGGAATGTTTGAAATGCCACTCACGAAGTTATGGTAAAGACTACCAATGCCGTATGTGTGTACGGGATGCAAAAGTATGTTTTTTTTTTGCTTCTTAAAAGCAGTTTGCTGGAAAGATTTTCCATTGCCCATTGGAATAGCTGCAGTAGGATAGGCCCTTTTTTGCCCCGATCGGTTTTCCACCGTAAACACATCTTATGACGGAAGCGCCGGAGGTTCCCAACACCGGGCAAACCATCCTCCATTTATTGCACCGATTATTGTGCACCTGGCCGCAAAACTTATCGTGCGTGAATTTGATCCCGCCAACCTCTAAAAACCAATCCTACAGGTGCAAATCCTTAACAGTGCGAATTCCATTTTGAGCGTGATCTTTTGCGCAAAAAAAAATAGCACCGCAACACACGGCATCGTGAGTGGAATTGTAAATGAAGCACACGCCTTTATACAGGGGTAGTAGCTTTATTGTGGCCATTTTGTTATGCGCATTCTTTTTTTTTTGCTTTTCGTTTGCTTCTTGGTTGTTGTTGTCTTTTATCCTCATTCTCACACTTATCAATTTTTTCCCTCACGAGCGTATGATGCTTTATATGGCATCCCTAATTCGTTATGAATAATGGCCGGCACTTCGGTATGCATAATGAAATAAAATAAAAAGCAATTTTACCACCCAACGAGCAATAAAAGCGAAACGAGAGCGATACACACACACCTGTATGAAGGGTTATGTGGTGTGGATGATTATTGCGATTTGATCAATCGTGTACGATAGTTATATATCAATGGCTCGAAGTGTTGATAAGTAACGTTAATCCCTTGAAGCAAAAAAAACACATGATACGTGAGCTACGTCGATGGTGCAGCATATTATTTAGGCTGAATCGGGATTCCATTGAAAGAGAAGGAAAAAGGCCATAAAATCGATAGTTATAATAACGACATCAGTTTTAGTTGTCATGTTTTAAACTCCAAGGTGTAAACTATGGAGTAGAAAATCTTTTTTCAAATATTGCATCGCCATTACCTGTGACCATAGCGACTTGTTATCGGCATGCATGCGCCTCGGTTAGTGGTGAGAACTCCGGATTGGATAAATGAATCCACTCTGACTCCGACGTATACAAACCGGATTCAACTCCAGGAAAAATCCGTAGTAGTCCGGAGTTGACTCTGAATTACTCCGGAGTTGATACCGGATTACTTCGGAGCTAACTGCGGTGTTGGCATCTAGAGTTAACTCAGGAGTAATCTCCGTCCTTCCCTCTCCCTTTACTCCGAGTGATTCTGAAGTACACTCTGAAATGTCTCGTAGTCGGATTATTCCGACTCCGGGAAAATTGAGGATTTATCCATCACTAGTGTGGGTTCTAACCTTAAGCGCGTTCCCCAAACGGAGAGCTATACATTACGACTATCCTTTGTATTCCAAGTAGCACTTAATCAGCTATAAGCATCAAAAGCAGCGTTTTGAATACTTCGTGTAGTGTCAAACATTGACGATATTAAGTGTGTAGTCATTCTAATATGAATGGCAGAACATGCGAATTGGTTTCGCACATGAGGTGTTTCTCACCAGCTATAACCAAAGGAAAAAATAACCTTTGAAACAATTTTGTATCAAATCGAGTGGTTCCTTAGCCGTTACCGCGAGCTCCTATTTTTTGAGGATTCTATAGTTGGCCATGGGCAATGTTAGCTCAGAATTGCTTCCTTTTAATTATCTAAAATTTTCAACTTATTTAAAACTTTAACTTGCAAAGCGGACTTGACTCCGTGAGAATTGCGCCCAATAATTCTACTACATTTGCCAAAATAGGTGATAAACTCGGAAGATATTCATGGAAGCCTTAGAAAATTCCGTTTGTTATACACTGGGCGTCTCTTCAATCCTCGTTCTATGATGTGCCATTGTAGGATCGATCTCGTAAAATGAATATTTTCAGAGTGCATGACATGTATTCCGTTTAATATCACCATCTTCACCAGCTATTGCTTTTCTCCTGGGCGGGCATAACATGGTATTGATGTCAACCTCCATTTTTTGAGGCACTACAATCTCAAGACGTCTTGGCCTGAGGTCTGTGGTGTAGATACCGGCGCCGCTACCATTCTGCAATTCTCAATCAGCAATTTTAATACAAATCTTCGAGGAATTACTTCAAAATAATATAATAGTAGTAAAAAGCACCTTAACAATAATAATTTCACTTGGCCAACACATTCTCGAAACTGTGCCGCTTGTACCATTTGTTCGCCCAGCTTTCTACGAAATATTTAGCATTGTCCTACCGTAAACGATTGTATAATTACCCTGTGGCGACCTTGAGGTGCCACCATAATAACCAAACCTTGGTCTGACATTAGACTACCTTCGATTCGAGAACCGTGATCTTTTCCCTTACATCAGATCAAGTTAGTCGGCCCCAAGTAGCCGAACCGGTAAGTCGAAAATGTGCTAATAGAGAGTCAGTCGCGAGTGTATCGAATGTGCGTTTTGCCAAGCCATGTGATCATTAATAAAGTTACCAAAACTAAAAGTGACTAAGAGACCTTGCCTATACTGGAATCAGAAATTCAAATTGTGAAAACAAACGCTTTAACCCTTTATCCATTCACATTTCGATAAGTCGAAGTAGGCTCAGATTATTACAACAATCAAAAAGCGACATCAATCTAGTGACGATGCAAGGTTTGATGATCGAGATCTCATATTGGGAAAATTAAATTTTGACAACACTGACTGATGAAAAGAGGTAAGCCAACACTGCAATATCGAAGCGTTAGTCACGAGTAGAATTTATATATGTATGTACATAAAACTATGTCATGAACCTAATAATCAAATTCAAACACCTAACACCTAGAAACGCAAAGGTGTTAAAATTATCATCGAAATCGTAAATGTCTAACGGTAGCAAAACAACGAAATCTAAAATCTCTTGTCAACGTGTGATCGTCGTAAAATCGAACCTTGCACAAACATGTAAAGAAATATTTATTTGATTCCCTTTATTTTCTCGCCCTGTTGGGTTTCGTAATTGAACAAACAACAGCCTTCAGTTAATGCATTTTATCGTACAAAACTAGCAATTGTGTGAGTTTTAAGCTCCATGTTTGATCGAGACATCACACACATCCTTCAGTTTAACGTCTTCAACTAATGCCGCTCCACACATCTTAAGGTGTAATAAAACCGTAAAGTGATGCACTGCCGTAAGTGTTGCACCCTTACCCATAATATCCCAGCCCAGTAAAGGGTTTCATAACGAGTGAAGGGTACTAGCCGGTGGAGGTAGTCTAGCGTTACATAGCTCGTAATAGATCTGGCACCACGTATCCACCGACATAGTGCTCACAACAGCCAATTAGCACGCAAATTTCGAACGGACGCTGTGCGCACTTCACACTTTGTTTCACACAAACCGATCCGTTATGTTCCATTTTTGCTATGAAAATCTATGTTCAGCTTGAAGATGGTGCGATGTTCTCCATCTTCCGCTTCTTCCTCGGTTGCCCCGAAAGGAGAAGGTACTAGCTGAACCGATTTGTAAAACGAAAACGAAAAAGAACCGTTTGCAAAGTGACCCTCATTGTGCTGCCTGTTCCGGATACGTGTGCTCGTGCACCACACTTGGTGCGGTGGTAAAGGGAAAGCTAAAACTGGCGCCTAGGTAAGAGTCAATTAACGATGGATTAATAACTTGAGCACTTCCGACACCGCGGTGGTTCTGTATCGTTTGGAAAAGGAACTTGGCGTACAAGCGGTCTATCGTGTAATGGATGGCAAAACTTTGCTGTATGCTATTTTAGAACGTTTGCTGTAGTCGATGGTGTACCTTTGGTTCTATATATATACAGGAAAGCACCGAGATACTACCGAGTAAACGCTGCAAATTTTATTGACGTACATTTAAATTTCTATTACAAAGATTCATCAATTACAGTGAAACACCGATTATCCGTGCTTATCGGGACTCAGCACTTGCCGGATAAGCGAATATCAGGGATAATAGGCACAACTCTTTTTATTGATAAATATTAGTGTTCAGTGTGTAATGGGTAGACTTTTTTTGTTGAAGCTGGATGTTATTTTTATTAGGTACACTTTGCAAAATAAATTTGTTCTATTTGCTCGAACTTGCAACAATTGTATCATTTCTTATTGAGGTTTTTATTTCTTGTCATCGCCAGTTTGCAGTTAATATGTCAATTTGCCTTTGGACCTGTCATTTCCGAGCTGCACGGATAATGGGACAGCCGGATAAAAGGTATCCGGATAATCGGCGCTCCACTGTAATACGTAATGACAAGAGAAATCCATTTTGTACAATAAACTTCCATTGCTGTCCAATTTCAAAAACCTGCGTATAGTACCGTAAACCGTACATCTCGAGGACTGCCTGTCTTTGAATCAAAGCCAATCCCCAAACGAACTGGAGAGTCCAAATAAAATGGTGGTACTCATCCAACAGCGATCATGAATTAGCTCGGGATTTAGCCCCACGGAACGTTAAAATGCCAAGGCAGTGCCTTAGCGGGAGCTCTTAAACAACTAAAACCGAAAAAGGAAGCTATTTTTGTTTGTAGTTTCTTTAAAATGTCCAAAAACAAAAAAATAAAACCAGTTCCTACGCGATAAGGTGCGCATATCCTTCAATCGCTGGCCCGCAGGAAAGGAATCAAACGAACTTTTTCCCTTCTCCTTTTCTTTATTTTGTTTCGCTGCAAAAGTGAATTTGCTTCTCTTCGACGACTTGTGCTTTAATTTGTTCTTGCACGATTTTTTTTCTTTTCGCTTCCTTCCTTCCGCTGATACAGACAAACACACACACAGGACGGGCACACAACGGACTAAAGTTCATCGTCGTAACAAGAAAACGTACTTTCCGATTTCGCCTGGGGGACTTTTAGCGTCACCCATCACCCACTCTATGGCACTATACTACTTGCTCTCGCTTTCGTCTGGCACCCAGTGTGCCCTCCGGCCGGTGAGTCGGTTAAGTTTTCCGGCGTACACACTCGTACGCTGCGATGCATCCAGAGGCGTCCAGAGGGGTAGGTGCAGTTATAGTAACAGCCTTACTTCGTTTACTCTCGCGTTTTGCTTGTTACTTGCTTCAACAGGGCAAACTTTCCCCCGTTCCCACCGTACAAATGTTCCGCTCACAACAGCGAGCGAATGAACTGCTTGGGAGTGGGATTTGGTGAGTTGCTTTGCTTTGCCAGCTGTAGTTACTTCTGCTTTAAAGCACTTGTAAGGTACTGCACCGAAATGCACTTAATCTTGAGAAACGTTTGGCAAGATCGGCTTAGCGCGAAATTGAATCCAGGTACTCCTTGGAACGCTCGCGTGGAGGACAACCGAGAATGTGGAAAAAAAGTTTATTTACAATATACCGACTCAGCGTATATATCCTCGTGGTAATTAATACAGTTAAAGTTGTAGCTTGATCCTGTTTATTACCTTTTTTTTATTGATAACCCTTACCGTACATCATACAGGTACAGTGGGCCCTAGTGGGTTGAGTTCGCTTAACATATCTAACCGGAGGGACACATCAACAATTTGTCTTATTACGACACACGGCGCCTGTCCTTGGTCGTCCAGCCAAAAAGGACCGGAGGATAGAGCAAGCGGATAGGGGACAAAAGCTGGCCCACTATTCACCCTCGATGTGATAATGTTATGCAAAAAAAGGAAGGTTTTCATCCCCGCCCACTGCTGGCTCACTCTTTGCGGGCAGTACTAGAGTGGTGTTGGTGGGGCTATTTCCATCGTTGTTAAAACAAAACTCCTCCCGGTGAACAGAACAGAAGTGCTAGTGATAGTAGGATCACTGACAAGCAATGAAAGAAAAATGTGTACTACGTTTCAACCGTACCCGTACGTCAGCCGTCTTGAAGAAGGTTTTTGGCATCTCGCTGTGTATGTAATATGTCTTGCCGAAGCCCCAAGGCGAACCCGGTCGGACAAGGCGCGGCGTAGCAGTGTGTGACCGGTGGTGTACTTGAGAAAAAGGGTCGCACACACATCTAACCCCAGTAGATGTCCGGAGTGCCTAGATGCGTTGGAAACGTCTCGGAACCTGTGCGGCGGTGTGACATATGTAATCCGATTACGTAAGAGGATTAAAGTGTGCTGAGGTATGACGATGTCGTACGTCGTCATCGTCGTCGCCGAGTGAAAGCTCGTTCCGTATCGGTGCAGTGTAAAGATCGGTACCTGATCCTTTACCCGTTTGACTGGCCCAACCATATGGGAATGCCGGCTCAAGTACACCGCAATCATCGTAACAATCCGGCTTGTGTGTGTGTGTGGGTGTGATTGTGTCTCTACCCAATGGATGCATATTTATTGTTAGTCTCCTGTTCGGCTTCTAGCGCAATGACACTACTAGAGGATGCCATTTTCCAGAAAAGCAATCGAAGGAACGACCTTACAATGGCTTCCCATCCATTCAATGTTACTATTTGTGGCACCCCACACTTGTAGGGTGTCCCCCGCATACTTGACACACACCCACACTACCAACACCCCTCCTGGATCATCTCGTTAAGGAGGTTTGCAGTGTGCACGTAGGGACCCTGTATACCGTCGTTACCTACACGATGCAGTTCCGTGTGGCAAAACGTGTGGCAAAACGCGCCAAGCTCAGTTCACCATCGGCCGGGATCTTGATTGGACGTTCAGGGAACGGAAAGTACATTCTCACTTCCTTCAGATCGGTGATACGCAATCGCTTAATTTAATCTTACAGCAATATCCCTTTTTGCTGCGTGTTGTTCACAAAACATCCGTTCTGCGGTGTGTGGTAAAGCTAGCAATGTGACACAAAACCCCCGTACCATTATAATCTGGAAAAAAAGGAAGTCAAGTGAGTTTCGAGTGAGTTGTAACCATTGGCAGCGTGTTAATTGCATGTACGACACGCAGTACTTACGAGGGTAGTGGAAACATATCATCTTTAAAAAAAACATCACAATCAACCAACAATTTGTAAAACATTTTTCCACCCGCGGTTTGACAACACTGCCACACGGTGCCACAATGTTGCTGAAGTGTTTGCTGAACGATGCTTCACGTGGAAGTGTTTTTTGAGGGCTATATTTTTCACAGCAATAGATACCATATTTTGCTTACCTGTAACAAAAAACAAGAAAACATTTGCATAATTAAAAAAGCGTACTAGTTTTTTTAAGCTTAACAAGAGGATAAAAAAGAAGTACAGGACAATTATAAAATAAAAAAATAAATAAAAAAGAGGAATATATGTAGGAATGTGGTGGGTTAGGTTAGTTCAATGCTTTATTTTGAGTTCATTAGCTTACGACCGCTTCGTTACGCTGCTCCAATGCGACTTCCGGCGCATCTCCTTAGCGCTATATTTTTCGTTTCGTGCTATAACAATTATAGCACGTACCCACGTGTCATCGTCATTCTTTTCTTCTCTCCTACATATATTTTATAAAAACAAAGTAAAAAGTCCCTTTAAAAAAGATAAAATTACCTATTCTTTTAGGATATTTTTTTGGAAATATTTTCAATTACTTGTTGAATTGCTTGTTCTCAGCTTAATCTTTTCATTGGGAACTCTAATTTGTTTATAGTACTCTTTTTCTTTTTAAACTTTGTAATGCATGCTCCTAGTGATGGGTAAATTATAAATTTAGCCGGAGTCGGAGTCGGAATGACTCCGGCAGAAGTGAGCGGGGGGGGGGGGGGGGGGATCGACTCCTGTTGAATCTGGTTTAGTCCGATCAACTCGGATTCGATCGGACTCATCTGTACCCATTCGGACTCATCCGGACTCGATCGAACTCGGAGTCGACCGGACTCGCCGGAGTCAATTCTGATTTACTAGGAGTCGGAATAAATTTTTCATACGCGGAGTCGGAGTTGATCCACGATTCCATTCCGGATCACACCTCACTAATGCACTCGTATATGTACACGTAACATAGTTTACGTTAGCCCATCCCTAACCTATAAGAACTGCAAACAGGGGTTGACGTCCTTTGCACCTCACGGGTTAATTTAAAAAGTTTCCCGTTCACACCATAACACATGAACCGGAAATGGCGAGACTGGTGATGATGATATTATATCCCAAGCACATATGTAGCTTACCTTCGACTACCTCACAACGGTGAAAACGAGAGCGAGATAACGAGTGCAGGAAAACCATTACCGGAACCGGAAGATCGACACACACACATACACACTTACGGGCCGGACAGTTGGAAATGAGCGCAAACTGCTGTTTCCTTTACAGTGTGCAAAACTTTTGTTTTCTCCACTTCATTCTTACGAAGAGGGAAAGGAAAACCAAGGTTGGAAGACCCCTCCTTTTTTACTCGACGGTACCGTTTTGCATGTGCCACCCCCCCCCCCCCCCTTCGAGCTTCAATTGTGAATAAATAAACATGAAATCCGGAGCCAGAAGCCAAACACAGCCACACAGGGCAAGGAATCTCGCGCGTACATGTTGTTTGCTACGAAACAAGCAACCCCCGGCGGGGATGCAAACCTACTGAATTGGCATGGAAGAAGGGCGGATTGGACGGTTGGGAGGAGGGGGCGAGATCGGGCGAGTGGGGAGCGTTTTTGCTATTTTCCATTCCTGTTTTCACCGTCCGTGCTAAGTGAAATCCCATCAGGAAGAGCAAAGAAGTTCGGAACGGTGCGTTATCATTGCCCAAACAGCAGCAGCCGTTCAACATAACCCCTTTTTCGGTTTTTGTGTGCTACTGCCATTTGCCAACACCGCACCGTCACCACACAACCCGCAGAACTCCTGTTTTTTCCACCACCACGTTCGGTGTTGTGTCCGGAGGGAGAATGATTGATTAAATTTTGGCTCCAAGGGATGTTTCGATGGTGCGCGTTGGAAGGGAGAAAGTTGGTCGAGGGGGGGGGGGGGAGGTATTGAGGGGGACAGTTTGAAGGGCTTCCTTTAAGCAGGCTCTCGATGTGTCACACGACGATGACGATTATTGTCACTGGATGGTGTGCGACTGAGCAGGGTCAAGGGGGAGGGCAGGGAGGGAGGAAAGGCGAATGAAGGGAAAGGGGTAGGAAGGAGTGTTGGAAATAGGGAGATCAACATTTCGGTGTCGCATCTGACGTCGTATCCTTTTCGAGAATAACAGACCAAGTCCATTCTTGGTCGGTTGGCTGAAGACAGTGTTTCCGGAAAAATTCTGATGGGCGGGTGCCAATTTTTGGGCGAACGGGATGGATCGCAAACATGAGAGGATTTGTTTTTCTTTTGCTGTAATATCAACCCTCCTCGACCGCCTCCCAACTACGCTTCCTATTTTCCAAACCGTCTGCTGTCCAGCAGGATATGATTGGGCAATGGGATTTTTTAGACAGACCTCACCTGAAGTTTCTTCACTAGGAATGGCCCCGTATCCGTGAACAGAAGCTAGGAAAACTTTCAATCTCCGCCATGGCTTATTGCTGTACTGACGATTCCTCTTGTAATACTAATTTTACTTTTATTTCTTTCTGTTTTCCCATTCGTACCCCGCGTGCCACACGGTTTGGCTGAATGTGCCTAAAAGGGAGTGAGGGAGGCCAGCTTCCACATCCTCCAGGGAGTGACAAATAAAGGCAAAAACACAACACAAACACGCTCCACTGTTTGGTCTTGTTCGGACGCAAACACACCTTCCAGTCCTTAGCCGTATCGTTTTGCCCTTATATATCTATATCGTTGCCTAATGCCTGAAGGTCCCTAAAGGTGTTTGTACCGACCAGCTGGTGGTGGGTCGGCAAAGCCCGACACAGCAAACACAAACAAAACAAAGCGTAAAGAAGCGAAGATACGAGGAGGCCTGTTGAATTGGAAACGCGAGACAACAAAAAATCTCCCTTCTGCGATTATGCCATCGGCGACGTCGGGACGTAAGGGGAATGCCACGGCGGCAGGACACCAGCGCAAGGGGAAAGCGGCACCGGCTGCAAAGGGTGAGGTGGCCCCGGTCCAGGACCCGGACGAGGACACGAATGCCGGCTTCGGGAAGTATTTAAGATCGCAGGAAGGTAAGTGTGCGCGTGGAAGGGTGAAGTAAGAAGAGAGGCTATACAAAAATAAGAAGGCTGGAAAGGGGAGGGGAGGAGGAGTAGTTGAGGGGAAATGAAAGGGGAGCTATTGATTGGATTTCGCATCGAGCAGCACTACCACCATCAACAATAACAACACTACTGTCATCACGATATCACACAACAATTGCGAGTGAAAGGATGCTCCGGGCTATGACTTCTTCAAGAAAGTCCGAAACCGACCATGAATGGAACGGGAGAATGTCCTGACGGGATCCTGAAAAACGGAGCGGAAGGTTTCGAGGGAAGAAATCCAATCAAAGCGCTTCAAGAATGGAACTCCTTCGAGGGGAAAAGATTTGCTCAGAAAGCACGGGGAAGCGGGGTAGAAGCAAACGACAAGAAAGCTAAACAGTAAAAATGCATTGACCGATTGATGGTGAATATGATGAAGAGGTAAGGCAGCCATTTTGTTAGCTGCGAAGGAAGAAATAGTTTTAGTAAATGGGTAAAAGAACAAACAAAAGGGCCCATATTTGCTATACAAAAAATTCATGGTTTGGGGGGGTCTTAGCTGTGAGACAGTTTTGTTTTGAAGGTTGCATAACTTTAGGCGCGTAATCAACTACACAGGCTAAAGGTAGTTCCTGTGATGAGCTGGTGTATGGGAACACTAGAGATCATTCTGGAAGCAATATTGTTTATAGCAGATATATATTTTAGCAACAAGCAATCAAAACATCATCGTCATTTCAGATATTGAAATGCAACAAATTATCTTAGCTTGGATTGGATTTATTATTGAAGAATTTTCTTTTTCTTCGTATCTGTCACTTCGAAACATGTAATATAATTTTCCCTATTATCTCATTTTACCACCGGCAGGGATTGAAATGATGAAACTGTTCGTGATCGCTAACACGATTGTGGTGTTTGTAACGATGGCCTGGCCGCAAATGCAACAGTCCTATCGCATCCTGCGCTCGATGGTGTTTAACGACGAGGACGAAGAGTCTGGCGAACTTTAGAAGTGATTGTGAATTTGTATATGTTTGTGTGTGTGTGAACACTGGTGATTCTGGAGCAATTATAAGCAGAAGAAAAAAAAACAATTCCACTAAACAGTATAAGAAGTGTGTGCTATCATCATGCTACTGCTTGCGTTTCGTAGCTTTTTCTTTATTGCCGTCATCCTCGGTTACAGTACCGGCATTTGGCGGCTGATTAACGATTACTTCCGGCGTGAATTCCAGTCGTACCTCGAGGAGGAGTCACAAACGAACAAGTACCTGTTGCGGGACCCGCCCAAAACCGTACCGGACCGGAACCCGACTGGACCGCCGGAAGTACCCGATAATCAGCTTTCAGCGCAGAACGTGGAACAGCTGTTTGGGGATGCGAAACACCGGAACGACCATCAACAGGTGACAGATTCGATTATGGCACTTTTCGAAAACCCCACCACCATCGGCACGGACGCAGGTGCGAATTTTCATACGAATAGAAACGGTGAGGAGGAAACCGTAACGCATCGCCCAGGAGAGGTTACGGTGGTAGCGGCAGCGGAAGTTACCGATATCCGGTCCCAGGATGAAGGGAAAGTGAACTTGGAGAAACAGAATGGTAGGGAAGGGGTGATGGAGGAGGAGGAGGATAAGTGGATTTCGTACTGGAGTATGCGGGGCCGGAAGCGTGACAGTGCCGACGTCGGTGCGGATGAAGATAATAACGCGAACGCTTACTGTACGATTAGCGCACGAACGAAAGGTGAAACATTTGCCGGTGCCGTGACCGGGATCGCGCCACGCATAGCAGAGGACGGCGATGGTTTCGGTTGCGTCTGAACCGACAACGGACGGAGTGTTACAAAAATTTGGCTAAAACAAAACGTGTCTATCGCTACTTGCATAGGTGAATAAATATAATAAAAAATAATAAACTCCGCATATCTACCAGCAATACACACACATACACCGGTATCGTGGGTCTTAAAATGCGCGGCCGTAACCGTTTCGTGGTAGGTTTCTTAAAGTAGACAATTTATGTTTTGCTTCTTTTGGGATTATTTTTGTTCGTTTTTGTGGTTTTGTGGATTTTGATAATAAATTCGTGCATCATCCCTAACGGCATCGGACACTGACAATTATGCCAAGCACGAAGAATTAGTAGAGGAAAAATATGGAAATCGATAGAAAAGTTAGGTCGTCCAGCAGGGAAACGAAGGGGACGGAAGAGAGCACAGCATAAGCATCTGGTGCACTCGAGCGAGCAGACACAGGTAAAAGGAGGAAAATAATCGTGATGCAAACAGCAGCTGGAAAAAAAACAACCATACATGCTATTGATGGTGGGAGTGTTTGTATTTTCTTCGATTGTTTTCTCCCAGAACATACGGGAAGTTCCTTCTAAAAACATTGTTCCCAAAATTATCTTCGTTTTAATGAGCGAGCGAGCGCTTAAAAGAGATGGATTTTTTTGTAAGAAATATGAATGTTGAACACCTAAACACCTAAATCAAAAATTATACATCTTTGTATAAATATTATGGTACGCCTTTTCGACACACCTGTGAGCACCGAGAAATAGAAGAAAATATAAGGCTTTAGAACAAATCTGTGTACTTTGAATTGAGCATTCTTTCCTGTAGCATTTAGGAGATTCCGGATAAAATAGTAAAGCAAAACCTTAAAATGATGGATATTGTTACTAGTAATGAGTAAATCTCCAATGTTTCCGGAGTCGGAGTAATCCGGAATCAGAAAAACAACTTAATTGCGCCCGGCCACTAACCGATTTTGGACCAGAGTTAACATCGGAGATTACTCTGGAGTTAACATTGGACGCAGCACCGGAGTTAACTCCGGAGTATTCTGGTAGCAACTCCGGAGTTATTCGGAGTCAACTCCGGATTTGTTTGGAGTCAACTCCGGAGTAATTACTCCCGGAGTTATTGCTCCGGAGTTACTCGGGATTAATCCGGGGTAATAGCTTCGGAGTATACTCCGGTTTTTAAACGTCGGAGTCGGAGTGGATTCATGAATCCACACCGGAGTTCCTACCGCTAATTGTTACCGGTAAGCTTCATTTGAGGCGCATTTGAGTACCAGGCCAATCACCTAGCAGAAGTGTCGAGTGGTAATGGTTTCCGATAAAAACCTGACTTCGGTATATTGAGACTTGACCAACATGCGTAAGACTGTATACTCTAAACTAAATAAAAATCCACAACACCTTTTCATTATTTGTGAACAAGATTAGTTTTTGGTTGACGATTAGCGAAAAGTAAATTGACTTTTCTTGAGGACTTGCGCTGATTTGAGCTCTCAATCACACAGTATCTTCCAGAATTAACTCACAAAAGAACTTACTAACAAAACAGAGTTTTTTATAAAGAAATTTTAACACAAGAACCACTCTTAGCGTCTTTTTTATGATTTCCGTCTACTTTTTATTTAAAGCAAACTATTTCCCTTTTCTCAACCAATCGGTCTTTCTAGCTTCCTGTTTAATTAAAATTCCACCTTTCCTATGCTGACAGCCGTTCGGGAAGCACATTCAAATGGCGTTG
Organism: Anopheles funestus; assembly: GCF_943734845.2. Lineage (NCBI taxonomy): Eukaryota > Metazoa > Arthropoda > Insecta > Diptera > Culicidae > Anopheles > Anopheles funestus. Next base: position 14,955,029 of record NC_064597.1, on the reverse strand, counting down.
GATTTATATGGTGCACTTGCGAACAAATGAAAGAAAACCAAAAATAAACCGCTACTCTTCAGGCCACCCTTTGAGGTGTATATATCAGTCGCAGCTGTGTTTTTCCCCTTCCCAAACCAGAGAGACCGAAACAAAAAAAAACTGTCTTTCACTGTCGATAATTGGATAATGGGAACAGGAAGTCTGGAGAGACGATTTGTCACCCAACCACTCCGTAATGGGAAAGACAAAAAAAAAGAACCAAAGTCGTTATTTGAGCGTGTTTAATGTCACAAATTAGTTACTAACGCGTCTTGATTTTTCTACCTACATTTCCTTTCCACTGTTTTGTGTGGTCCATTGCCCCCGTAGGCTAATCTATTACAACAACAAGAAAAAAAAATGTTAAATCCACTTCTTGCTCAATATTCCGTTAGAAGTCTGTGGGAGAATACTGCCCACACCTGCTATTTCCTCCTTCACCTCACTCTCATCACCTTCTCCCCCATTACCTACACTTTAAGTGCTTGAGCGGTGAAAATTTCGGAAAAATCGCTTGCCAAATTGAAAGCTTCTGCATTACTTTCCGTCATTTTAAATTGCGGAAGTAAAAAAAAACCAACCCCAAAAAAAAATACACCTACATCTGGCCACCCCCCAACCAATCGGCATTGATATTGAAAATTGGTTTGGCATTTGGTAGATCAAGGTGCGCTCGTATGTGTGTATGTGCGGGTGTGTAAATACAAAGGTAAAGAAAAACAAAGCAAGAGATAAGAGTGTGATACAAATGTGTTTGTGTTAAAAAAACACAACAGTGAAGAAAAGAGGGAAAATGAAACGTAGCAAAATCTCCTACATTATCTACCTTCGCCGAAAACGTACAAAAACATAATGCCACCGCAACCCGAGCGGAACAAACTGCCGAATGAGGGAGTTGGGAAAGAAATGAAAACTGCCCACCCAATACTCCGATCGGCACTTACCACACCACCCATTCCCTATTACGGCAAAACCCGCTCACGCTGGCGTAGGAAAAGATCTGGGAATAATCGGCAGCGGCTAATTGAAGTTGTGGGTGTATGTGTGCGCACACCCGCTATATTCATCCTCTAATCATCAGTTCGAAAGCGGTGAAATGTGATCTCTTAAAGTGGGTGAAGGGAGGAAAAACTAGCGGCACCCAAAAATCACTGTTTTATCGCTAGATTCGCTTTTTTTGTCATACTCTTGACTAAAAGCCAGAAAAAAGTCATCCCACTGTCACAACGTGTCGGTGTGGTTGTTTTTTTTTATCCCGAACGAAAGAAAATAATACATAAAAATCAAGAAAGAGAGAGAGAGATAGAAAGAAATAGACAGAGAGATTAAAAACAAAACGCATTCAAGTTGGGTTTCCTTCATGGCCGTGCGCACATCTGGAGCAGTTTCCGTGATAACTTTTCACCACTGACAGATAACTTTGAGTTTATGGGCACGAGATGGTTGGACAGTTTTGCTGGCCCCCAAAATGAAATGGCCAACAAGATTAAGCCGGATTTTGTTCATTTCTTCCCCCCTCGTATGTGTGTGTCTTGCTTTTTTATTTCTTCTCCAGAAATGTGCCATTTGGAATTAAATTTCATACCACGCCGGCCGGGCGCGTTTCTAGCGAGCGGCGCGTAATGAAGGTTAGGAAATGAATCAGTAATCCGTACGCACCACAGCTCCTGTTGGAAGTGAGAGTGAATTTTTAACCGCAACGATGTGCGATAAGCCCATAAACATTCAATTAAACTAATAGAGAAAGTTGCTGAATTGCCGGGATCTTTCGGCAGGAACTCGTCGGCAGGTAGTGATGTGGGTCAGAGCATTTTGGGGTTTCGGAGTTGCTGATGTCTATCTGTCATTAGTGTTATGAACTGTATGTAGTTTAAGGTATTGAAGCTGAAGATGATAAGGTGATACAAGGTAAGGCTGTACATCTGAGTGAGTGACTTTGTCCGTTAGACGTTTCTCTCTGGCGAAAGCAGCATTATTTCTGACGAAATCCATCACTCCACCTGTCCATGGGGATGTCCTCAAGAAAAAAACTTTACGGGATGGGACGTCCGGTGTCATTACAATGACGTGACCAAACCATAATAGTAAGCTCATCTTACGACTCTATGTCCTATTACATTTCTAAGAATTTGACTCTCTAATATGTCTAAGAGGTTTTCGCCACATTCGTAAACCTTAGGTATCCAAGATAAATAGAGTTTCCGACTTCAAAGAAATAATCTTTCATCATTTACGTTCAAGAACCGTACACTAATGATGTAGATGCCATGTCCCGTCCAGTGGATGTCCCAGATCTTTAATTGTTTATAGAAGATTGTCAATGAAGTGTTCACATACTAGTGCTATGCTGAAGAGTATAAAAGCTAGTCCATCTGTTTATTTCAATTTTTTCCCCCTTAGATTGTTCTAATTTCTATTGTTTTCTTCAAATGCAGCGTAGAGTCAAAATCGCGAATGACTCATTCTCAAACTTTTCATGGAGTTGTTGGAATCAACAGGTACTAAGATTCTGAATCAGTATACATGCAATTAAGGCAAAAGCTAAAAATAGTCCTCGACCTGCAATTCGACTTATTATACCGACATACTGCCAATACCTTTAACCAACCAAACTTGGATCAAAGAATGTCTTCCGTGGTTTGCGCCTGGCTTTTCGGTGTCGGAAAACAAGCACTAGCAACATTATCGAAACCCCAAAAAAAAAGGTACAAGTAACAACAGTGAACAGATACGAAATTGCTACATAGTTTGACATGGTGTTGAAAGGTTTCTCCTTTTTATGGTAACACAAACACACTGACATACAAATCACTTCTGACAGAGTTCTTTTTGCCATAAAATTCCGGGTACGGTACACGGTAAAGGGATACACACTTGAGGTAGAAATATGTGTACACCGCCTGAATTCTCGAAACATGATGGCGCTAAAAGGTGTGTGCTGCACCGTTTCTCACACGAAAGCTCACATACGTATGCCATCACAGCAACAACAACAACAGCAGAAAAAAAAGAACAAAAGAGGAAAAGAACGAACAAATTCCTCGCGGGCACAGCATTCCTTCTGACAGGACGAAACCTACCTTTGGATAAGAGAACTTTTTTTTTAAATCGAGATCCGGCTTTAAAATGACAGCCCTTACCGTTACCCGCTGCTCGTTCTCGCATCTTTAAGGTATTCGAAGAAGTAAAATAATAATAACAAAACGAGAAAAAAAACCATCGTACGATGAAGCAAAATATCACCTCCCCAGAAAAAAGGCACAATATGGGAACGTTGGAGGTTGAGAAATTAGCTCCATTCGTGTTTTTTTGTTTGTGGTGCATTCTTTTGTTTGTGCAGCCCAGCACACATGACATGGGGTGGAATGGATGGATGCACCACGTCCGGAAAGAATGAAGGGTGAAGAAGGTGGTATGTCTCGGGTGCTTTAGCATTATTTTTATTACATTTCCCGCTGGTAATGCAACTTCTTCCTTTCCCATCGCCTCGACGCCCCTTCTGAACGCGTTTGACACACAATAGCGGATGCATCTAAAAAGGAAGATGCACCGAAAGGATAAAGGGCGGGGATAAGCAATCTGGCGCACGGGATATGTACGGAGCGGTAACACCGTGCACGGACCGAAAATTGTTCCGGATATGCCATTCCAGTTTTTGTTCGCTCTTCTGAAGGGAAAAATGTCCTTTCGAAGATGTTGCAAAACCAATTACCACTAGAGAGGAAAGATAGAAAAGACTAAGTAAACTAAAAATAAACACACACACACACATACGAGGACACGAAGGACACCCAGGGATAGGAATTTAAATTCGACAACATTGCCTTCACCTCTCCACATGTGACCGGGATGACATACCCGCGCCCGATCTTCCATGCAAACTGCAAACCCCTAACAGCCGCTCCATCATCCGTTTACAACGGACGGATTTAAAAGGGAAAAAAGGACACCAAAGGAAGGACACACGCGGAACATAGAACCGGGCTCGTTTATGGTACGGCAAAACGCTTGAGCAAAAACCGTTACCACTTTATGCTAATGTTCGTTTCCGCCGCATATTACATATTTAATTACCGCTTACGAGCAGTACGGTACGAGCAGCCACGAACCTACCCTGTGTGACCTTTTCCTTGGTGAGTTGTGATCGTTCCATCAGTGACGCCTTTTCTAGAAATGTGAAAGCGTCACTAATGGGACACTATTTTAAATAGAGTTCCATATGTTTGCGAAAACCACAACGGTCGATTACTCACACACACACACACGTCGAATATGATTGCACAAACGTCAGATTCGGATTCGGATGGAAAACCCTGTATCTTCATATGGATATGTAAAAATGATTTTTTGTATAAATTTTAAACAAAATAAAATTGATGAAAATATCATCAAAAAAAAACAAAACTTGTCATTCAACTCTAACTTCGTAGAGTTAATTCTCTAATTTTAATTTAGCAATTTGTCGTATAATTGTGTTACGCACTGTAACAGCGACTGATGATAGTGTACAGAAGATGTCCTGAGAATAAGTGGCAGCATTTGGTGCGGGAGGGGGCAAAAAGGAGGAGAAAGTGGTACAGCAGAAGGGATACCAGAATACGGGGGACACACAATTGTGCATTCTGTAGTTTTGCGTAAGACATTGGGTGTCTGTCAGAACATTGTACATGTGATCCTGAGATGTCGTTGTCCGTTTTGTGGCGGAATAGAATCCTCCTTCGTTAACCTTAACGCACACACATCCACACATACACACACACGCTGGATGACGATCGATATGTGGTTTGTATTCAAATTTAATTCGTTACATCGCATCACACATCTTCTACCAAAAATCTTTTCCCCACAGAGTACATGAACGCTTTGCTCTCTGTGGAAAACGAACAGGATCGCTTTGTTTCCGGGTCGGGTGGGATGTGTGGATGGATTGCGTGCGGTTTTCGAGCGTCTCCTACACTTATGCTGGCAGATCGTACATCAATGTTTCATCGCGAACCGCTACACATAATGCATATATGTGCAGGGGTTGTATGTCTGCTCCAACATTTCTCCCCAGGGGACAACATCCCCACGCCATACGGGGACGTGTGCTCTATTTAAATTGCCGTTGGGTTTTCGATAATGCTACGATAGTGTCAGGGAAGTGGCTTGTAAATTAGTAAATGTGCCACCGACAGCACAAGGAAATGAAGATGTTTGGTTCATATGCTCACTCTGCTCTTTTGGGTGGTTCTTGCTTACTTCCTGCATTGTGTTGCGCATAGAGTTATGAGCTTCTAATGACGAATAGCAACAAACTCGGAACATATTATGATGGAATCTTTTGCTTTCTCGTTCGGAAAAGCTCCAATTTTTTTCTCTTTAAACCTTTATTCTTTTCCCGTACAACAGGAGCGACAAGTTGTAACGCCGTCTGATCTTCGTTCAAGTTGTCTTTCTCGTTTTTTTTTTAATTTTAATTTCTTTTTTCGTGTTTAACCAAATCAGCAGGGCCGTACGCGACCACCTACTCCGCTTTCCGTTAGAACCGGCACTAATGAAACAATACATTAGAAGCGACTATTTCAGATAATTCTTCAGAAGAATTATCCTTAGGAACACTATACAAAAAAACATCAAATAGTGTTCAACCAACCCATGGAAATGCCTTCTGAAACTTGTATTTCGTCAACAAATGCGGTGTTAACCATACGGGAATAAGTCGTTTTACTGGAATAAAAAAAAATAGTGTTTAACATTAAAACTTTGACAAATCAAAAAGCAAAGTACATCGCGCATTGGGACACAGTATATAATCTAGCACAAGCCGCTCGTCCAGAAGTATAGAACTAGCACATGCTTTTCTGTGCTAACGAGAGTAATACGACTTTGAATACAGCAGCAGGTGCAGAGAGGGTCAATAACACCTTAAGCGATACACCAATCAAAATTCATGTTAACTCACTTCAAATCCTACACCAATACAAACAAGGTAGAACCGATCGACTAAGAGCAGGTTAACCCTTGCGAAAAGAATACAACAAAACAATGGAATAATTTTCAAAGTTTTAGTGTTTTTTTGATGAACTGCTTTTAGTGTTGATGAAGTGCTGGTAAATCACGAACAAAGTTAGTACATAGAATAGATAGAGTAGAAATACAAAATCTGGTAAAATAATCTGATAAGTTAAAGTAAAACTTATCGGTAAAACACACAGATGCCTTAGGTCAGCAAAAATAACAGCCGTTATAGACTACCAAAAATTAAGTGAAAAAACTATACATGATATATAGCCCATGCCTCAAATAGAAGATATAATAGACAATTTAGATGTATTTGTCTACTTTAATTAAATATATACCCGGTAAGGACCGTTTATTTCGGGTAAATATTTCTTCCTGGATAGCTGTACCATGGCATAGCTATGTAACTAATATAACTATATGATGAAGTTTGAAGTTTGACATATTGCAATGTAAGAAGCACCCTCGTTTTATTGCTGGCAATTTCGAGCTTGGTATAGGAATCTAATCATCATAATATATAGAAGCACTATCTCTACGGTAGGTAATATACACTAATTACTGATCATAAGCCACAAATATTCATTAAATCATCAAATAGAAACTCAAAACAACCATGCTGGCACTGGGAATTAAAGAATTATGAATATGAAGTGATATACAGAGAAGGAAAAACAAACTTTGTAGCCGATGGCCTTACTGAAATGCAAAATGAAGAAGTGAACGTTAACACAAAACATTCTGTTATGATCTAGAACAGTGATGTCAAACTCATTTTGGCTTGCGGGCCGGTTTGCAAACAAAAATTATCTTGCGGGCCAAGACAAGTCGGAAGGGGAGGGAAAACTCGGAAGGAAATTAAATTCAACAGTGGTGTGGACTACAAAAAGAGTCAAGATCGTGTTATTTAAGTGTAAAAGGGTGCCTGCACAACATATACACATTATTTTTCAATTTTCAAGGCTAAACCTCACCCAAGCCAGATAATAATCTATGTTCTCGTTCTTCCTTCGCGGGCCGGATTCAAAGACCTCGCGGGCCGGATCCGGCCCGCGGGCCGTATGTTTGACATGTCTGATCTAGAAGCTCCAATGTTTCTCCAATCAGTCAAGACATCGTCCGATTACTTTATTCATATAACAAAAAAGCCGATCAAAGGAAGCTTAGTCATTATTTTGCACAATACGAGATACCAAAAGAGATAATCACCGATCATGAAACAACTTTCAGATCAACTCAACTGAAGAACTATATAGCATCAATATGCACAGTTTTCAAATATGCCTCATGTTCAAAGTCTCATGGACAAATATAGTAGATACATAATACGATAACAGAAATTGACCACACGAACAAACACAAATATGAAACAAATGTAATAAAAAAGTATGATAAGAATCACAGTAGTATTATAAAACGAAACTCGTCAATCGGCTGCTAAGTTTATACCAAACGACTTAAGATTTAACCAAACAAATCAAAGCTCCAATGGACTGTTTTTAAAAGTAACACGAAATTTAGAAACAACTGTGAAACGATACTTATATAAAAATGTTAGAATAGAAAAAAGAAAATATATAGAAATAGAAAAGCAGCACCAACTCTACACGAAGATGCAGAAGTTTTCGTAATTCCAAACATCACGACGAAAACACAAACAAAACAAAGACTAGACCCATTTAGGAAAATACTTTTCAAAATTCAAGAGGAATTACACATTACAATGGTAAAATTAAAAGAATGAAATGCTGATGAATACTATACAAATTTATCATATAATAAGAATTATTTAGTTTCTATGCTTAGGTAATAGATAGGATTAGTAATAAACTTAAACTATTAGAATGTTATATAGCTTAGGTAGTATTGAGAAACACTATAAAAAAAACAAACAAATAGTGTTTAACATTAAATTTTGTGGCAAATGAAAATGTAAAGTACAACGCGCATTGGGACAGAGTAAATAAATTCATAGGCGAATACACAGTCTAGCGACGTACTAAATAAAATAAAACCATATTTTAGCTACGCACAGCATAAGCCGCTCGTCCAAAAGTATAGAACAAGTACAAGCTTTCCTGTGCTAACGAGAGTAACATGAATTTGAATACAGCAGCAGGTGCAGAGAGGGTCAATAACACCTTAAGCGATAAACCGATCAAAAGGCATGCGTTATCTCACTTCAAATCCAGCACCAATACAAGCACGATCGATCCGATGGAAGTGGAATCAACTATAAGCAAGTTAACCCTTGCGAAAGTAATACTTTATAAAAATGAAGTAATTTTGTAACACAGATGATGAACTGCCCTAAAATATGAATTATTGAGTTAATAATAAGCTTTAACTATTATGACGTTATATGAAAAAAAAAATCACTTTACAATCCTCCCTCCCCCCGTTTCATTTGTAAATAAATATTATTATTAGCGCAATAATTCATTACAGTTCCAAGTTTCAAATCATGTCGAATATATACAAAGAAATGTTTACTTAAAAGTTTGATCATGTTAGTAATTTTAAGTTTAAAACGTGCTGTACCGCACCTATTAGTAAACAAAATTACCCTTCAAGAAGGAAGCAATAACACGACCAAAAAAAACGCATTCGAAAGCTTCGACAAGCTAAACTTTCCTATCTTTAACTAGCAATCTCCTGTGATGAGTGGCAATAGAGCGATAATTGCAAACTGGTGCATTCTCCTGCAAGAAGGCGGAAAGAATTTCCAAACCACACGGGTGAAAAGAAACTATCCAAAACGATATGGATGCGGATGTCTCGCGTTTGCAACACGGGGACGGGTTGCGTGCTGCACGCGAAATATAACACGCACCAACACGGAAATAACGCGCAGGGCCGCCAACAAAACAACACATCACTCATGCTGAAAATAAATTCATTTGGCACTCATTCGTGGAAGTTGTTTTTGTTTTCTTTTCTTTAGACCCTTTTGAAGAAAAAACAGCTTTTCCCGAAACGTGTGCAATGCATACCCGAGGTGTGTGTTTAACAAATAAAATTATTAGTTTGATTTCTCTTCGCTTTTGCAACATTTGTCACTTACGCACAAAGGATGGAAAAATAAAGATGTTTAGCGTCTGTTGTTTATTTTGAGCCCCTACTAGCTGCAAACAATAGCTTCAATAAAAACCAAAATTAAATAAGGGTTGGTTTGGTCATTAAAAATCAACCCCCCCATACAAAAGGGATTAGACCAACGAAAGTTTAGACCAATGCTATGAAAAGACTATAAAAGTTCCCTTTACCCTTCTACCCATTCGATCATGGCTGCAGTTGTTTTATTTCTTTGATGAGTGTGAGTTTAATTTAATTCGTTTTGTTTTCGGTACTAATTCCTTCACACTTAGGCAGAGGTGTACAACCGCAAAAAAAGAAGAAAAGAAAAAGAGAGCGAGAGACTGAGAAAGAGACTGTTAAAAGCCAATAAGGAGACTAAAGACAATAAAAAAGAGTGTCCTAGTATATTAGTTCAATTTTTAAAATTAAATCAGGCCAACAGATCTAGGGAGTCACCACTAGTTTTATTATTGGTAGATGTCGATCTAGAATAAACCCATTTGAAGGCATCGTATCACGGCATATTTCAAAAAATTAAAAAGATGTATTTACATTACATAACACTTTCTTCCTCTTCTTCTTCTTGGCGTAACGACCTCTGAGGTCATGCCGGCCATTTCAGGCTTACGAGACTTATTTTACCACGTAGCTGGATAGTCAGTCCATGGTACGGGGGGACGGTCCGGATGGGATTTGATGCCTGGTCCTGCCGTGTGGACCGGTGCCGACTAGGAGCGCCATCAGGCCGCCCCTACATAATACTTTAAAAGAGACAACAAATCCCAACTCAAATCAGCCCATTTCTTAGATTGTGTTTGACAGCTCTGTCCGCTGGACGACGCTTTTATTCCAGCCATATCCGTTTGCTCCATCCTTTATCGTCCTTTCATCAAAAAAAAAACTTTACCGGTTACTTTTGACTGGAGGCAAAGTAAGTAAGTTATGCTTTGATGCGCGCGTCAACATCCCGCTCTCTTTCTTAACCCTTTCAACCCTGAATAACAATGCACTACCCACCCTTCTACGGTTCGGATTTCCCTTTTTTTCTCCACCCCACCCAACTACACCGTACAGCAACAATTCTCTCGAAATTGGTCGGTGTAACACTTACCAAAACCAAAAAAAAAAAATACACACGCACAAAACACAAAACAACAAAGAATGAATTACCACCCCACCCAGCAAAGGTTTTTGCCGCGCGTAGTAAACACAACTCCCACCACGAATGTGATCACGTAACACGCGCAAAAGAGTTCGCGTAAGACGCGCACACCACAAGCGATTGTTTCCCTTGACCTCCCAGTAATTGCTTCACCACGGTTTAGACTTTTGGTGTGCATTTGTTTTCCTCTTGGGTTGAACTTCTTCACGAAAAAGACTGCCTTTCGCGGTGTTACTTAAGAGGGAGAGACAAACGTGCAGCTTGAAACAAGAGCGCCCTGGTCAGCTTGAAGGCTTTGGCGGGAGCCTTTACTAGAGGTGGGTTACATTTTAAATGTAGGACTGTTGCTTCTCCAAAAAACAACAGAAACGGTGAAAACCCCCAAAAAAACATCCCAAAAAGGTGCTCGGCCCGACCCACTGAACATGACCTTCGCCGGCGGTGCTCCGCTAGCGTGACAAAAGTTTTTATGCGGAAAGGTTAAAGCAAAAAATCGCTTTTCGAAAGACCCAATCGCGACCAAAAAACAAGACACTGGGACCCCTACCCCCCATCAGAAGGGGGCGAGTAATGGGAGTGGACCGGAAACCGATCACCGCCAGTCGAAGCGTTAAAAAAAGGCTTCTTTTGCTTTTGCTTTGCAGGTATCGCTCATTTTGGTAAAAAAAAAACATACCGAGACATGTACGTATTTTGTATTTGATTTGATATGACAAGAAGGCGGTGCAGTGGACTTTGATGTACCGGTACGGAGCTAGACATCTTCAAGGACACTGGCTTCTGATGCGGAACTGCAATACGGCTGTACTTTAATAATCTTGGGTGAACCTGTAGCAGAGCACAGCCTGATGGTATATTCTTCCGTCAGAGTAGTGATGTGTAAGCTTCAAACAATGTTAACTGAACCTGTCATATCTAGAACATCAAAACGTTGAACTCCAAACAGACGTACCTTTCAAGTCATTATGATAAAAGTGTTGCTAACGTGTAGGGACTGATTTTTGAGGACATAAACTATGTTTAAGGATAGTTTGAGCATCAAGTTCCCAACCTCAGACTGTGCGTTTGAATATCTTCGAAGAATCACTTTTTGAAGAATTTTGAAGGAGATCACTTTTATTGCAGAGTAATTTTACTGGATACACCATGGAATTAGAGTTTACTTATCTTCTTCCACATTTAAATGGCAAGAACAAAGTCCCTAATTAGGAGCAACCAAAACCTGTCAGTGACCTCCAGATATTCAGTAGCAACGTCTCACAGGGAGCCACCAGATAAGACTTTCCATTTCAAAACTGATTGCTACAATGATGAGTTGCTTAGGAAGTAACACCAAATCATAGGGAAAGTCGGCAAATAGCACTTTCAACAAGCAAACTTTGGGCAATGTGCCCTGGGATATTCGCTTCGCGTCAGTCTTTAACGGACGAACCGTTGTACAGTCCGAACGCTACCAGCCCTCCAGCTCCGTACACAATCGCTTATCGGTCCGTAGAGTTTTGCTACACAATTTGCCGTCTTTCGGCACGCGAGATCGTGCGGATGATGATGTTTGACGCTATCAACCAGAGAGCCAATGGTTAATTGTGATCGTCTGAGGCCAAACGACAATTCATTAGAAAGTGTCCACCAGGTCTGCGAGCATGGAAAAAATTGGTCTCATCCCGTTCCGCTGGGCAGAGCAGCGAAAAGCGCGCGCGCGCGCACGTAAAGAAAAGAGACACACATCGGCGATTAAAAACCGGATCAAGCACCGAACCAGCGATTGGAAGGCACGTGCAATCTAGTGCGATACTCTCGGTAAAAGGCGTCTTGGGCCGATCGTGGTGTGAAGCAGGCGTGAAATCGCCACATATGCTGGGATGATGACGGTAGTGCGCGGGTTGCCCGTACTGCTGCGAACCGGCCCCGGTCACCTCAACAACCGATACTCACACCCCGACTTGCCATACTTTGTGAAAGTTGCTCTCGATAGTGTGTGAACTCACCGGTCGTCTGGTGTTTGAATGTCTGCCTTCCCTGGTGCTCCCATTCAATGGCCCCTACCGGCAGCGAACCGCAGCAATTCACCAGGCACAACGACTTGCGCTTTCGGACCAGCTGTGAGACTTTCTTCGTGAGTGAACAAAAAAGAAGGGAAAAAAGAAGCAAAACAAAACTCGTCTATCGGTTGGCGTAAATGACCGGAAGACCGGAGTCATGATGATGGGTCCGGTTCGAAAAAAAAAAATTGTCCCAATATGTTCGCCGTGTCCATCGTGTCCAGAGATGAAACCAATTTGTAGTGTAGTCGTTTCTTCCGGCTCGATGACGCAATCAAGCAACGCTCGACATCTTACGCCTAAGGGAGTTAGGCGATCCGATAGCTAGGATCAGGATATCTTCCTCGTACACGGGGGAAGAAGTCGCCCATGTCTTACTCCCACAGCAATTCGTGTGTTTCAATTGTTGGGAATATATTTTTAGCTACTTTCTTTCCTTTTTCCAAGAGTGCCGTACGATCTGTGCATCTTGTCTAAATTGCAACAAAGAAAGAAAAGAAAAGAAAGCTTCACCTTTTTCCTCCTTATCTGTCGCTTCATTGCTTCCCTTCTACCCACCTATTATAAACCACCGGCCGGTCACCCTTGATTTTGATGAGGCCGCGGTCGTATGAATAAATGTTATTATTTCCAATATGGCTACTTCAACCACCGTTCGTCCGTTTGCTTGCATCTCCTCCCCCTTTCCCTCCCCCCTCCCTCCCACAGCTCACCACCAAGATTTCTTATCATGTACCGTTTTAGATAAATTCTCCTCACCCGCTCACACCCACCCACTACCCGGCACAAGCGCCATCAACCGACCCACCTACCCTGTTTGTGCAACGACCCTGATTTTCCGGCTCGCATTTTCCGACTCGCACCGTTACGCACAGAGTGCCGGCTTTTGCGGCATCCACCACAAACTTGCAAACACACACACACACGCACACACGGCATTATAGACCAACAGGTTGGTCCAAGGTTGAGCTTGTTATTTTGCCCGTACGTTCGCTTAAATTTGTGTTTTCCAATGTACGCTGTTCGCAGGTACACCGTTCAATTCGCTTCTTCACAGTTTTGTTTTTTTCTTTGAGCTAGTTTTTTTTAATGCTCCTTCGAAGCGCCTGCCCGGGTCCGTTAGGTTTCCGTCGTGGTCGATGGGTGGGGTAGGGGGGGGGGGGGTGTTATAATTGAAATAGCTCATAAAGGTTCAAACGCGTTCAGAGTGGTATTTGTTTGTCTGTATTTCAGGTGGAGTTTACCGGCGAGAGAGAGAGGGGGGGGGGGGGGGGGGGGTGTGGCTCCTGAGTGGATGAGAGGAAGCGTATCATTATCATGTAAAATGATCTCTTCCCAATATATACCTCCCCTTCCCCTCTTCCCCCTCTCCCCTTCCCTACATATAGCCACCTGTTCCATACATGCGAGATTTTCGGAGTCAATAGACACAAGAGATAGCGTCCTATTATCTTCCGCTAAGGTATCAAATCGCGAATGGATTTTTCCGAAAAAAAAAAACAAAAAGAATATTCATACAAAAGCACGCAACAGGATGGTTCAAAGCGGCGATTAACGTCAATTTTTTTTGTATTCAATTTTTCTCCCACTCTGCTAAATGTTCAATTTTTCCCGGGCCCAGGGGAAGATGGTGCAAAAATTCTTGCCTCACTGCTCAAATTGAGTGGACGAGATTACAACCGTTTAGAGGGGGAGAAGAAAAAAAAAACTTGCAAAAATTCTATTTTTCCAATTTCCATTTCCCCATAATACGCAGCAGTAGCCGCACAGTAGCCGGGTAAGTCGCGAAAAACATTCCAGATGAGATAGAATTCGAGGAAAATACTAATGAGAAACCATCGCCGGCATTGGAAATGCGTAACATTTTCTGCTCTCTTTTTTTTGTTGCAAAAAATCGTGAAAAGCTGTGAAAATTAGTGTAATACAATGTTCCAGGCAAGGCTATTTCCCGCGGGCATTACAATTGAAAGCATTATTGAACAGTTCCATAGAGTGCGCGCGCGTGTGTGGCCCGGGAAAACGTTTGCTTTTTTATGATATTTCCTTACCAGGAATATTTCCTCATTTAAATAGGTACCAATGCTTATCATGGGTGCTACTGCTGCGCATCGTTTAGCACGGCAAAAGCGGTACAGATATAATCAAATAAATATACCATTGAGGTGGGTTTTCTCGGGAAAAGTTTATCACCCCCCCCGGAGGGGTGGGACCCTGCATCTCCCCTACAATCATCCGATAACAGTCATCGATTAAAAGTGGAGTTGTTTTCCTTTCTTCTCGTTATTGCATCCTAAAATAGGAACACATTTTATCGAACTAATCAATTACTGGGAAATGATTTGTTGGATTTTTTTGACTCTCCTCCCTATCGCATATACGCACCGCTGCGTTGCAGTTTGATTCACAGGAACACACGTTCCGGTTGGTTCGCACTAGAATGGATAAAAATACATCGCACACCGCTAGGAATGCATTTGAAAATAGAAAACTAGAACGCATTCTGGTGTTGTTTTGTGCAGACGACACACACACACAGACACAGTGTCCCCACAATATCAAAAAGAATTTCCACACATTTTCCAACCTACGCACCCGACGGGAATGATTTTTCCAATCGCATGGCAGAACCATATTATGCTTGTTACAGGGTTTTTCGCACAAGATAGAATTAAATGGACACACACTCTATTGACTTGTGTAAGCAAATTTATAGCAACAAACAATTTTAGCGACTGCACAATATTAGATATTTCTAAAATATATAAAATTCTCGTGTCGCGGTGTTAGTGGGCAAACTTCTCTTAAACGGCTGCAACGATTTGTATGAAATTTTCACTGTAGAATCGGCAGTTATGAGAATTTTTTGAACATTTTTGAACGACAGACGGCAAGAACAAACGTATGGCGTTGTATGAAAGTGCTCTGTTAAATCCTGTAAAACATGGTCATACAGCTTATTATTATTTATCAGCGTAGGGACGGCCAGGCCGTATATCTGATGGTCATACAACTGTCGTCATACAAAACAATTTGTTGTTTTTTCTATAATCCCCGTCAAACATGTCGTAAGCACATCTTCCATACATGCATCTTGGTGGTCAAAAGAGAACAAATTGTTGTAGCAGAAATAAACTGGACGCAATTTCTCCAATGTGCATCATTTTTACCTGAATTTTAATTAAAGCGAACAGTTTAACAAGTTTAGGCAATGGAAATCAGATTTGAGCACGCCTTATTGTTGGTTTTGTAAGTTTGATGGGATGATATTTTTCTTTTTTTTAAGATTTGACGTCCTTTCTCTGTCTCCCCAAAAACTGTCAAACGGTTGTTGGACGACAAATCCTAGAGCATCAGTAAAACTTGTCGATTCTCGTTCGTCGTATACGACAAATCCCAGAGCAGCGCCTAAGTAAAAAGCAAGTGTAAGTGTGTGAATCATTAAAAAATGTTTTGTCGAATCGGCGCCTTACACAGCTGGGTCTGGTATTCGTCCAGGAAAGCCAGAAACGCCGCCTGAAGTGCCAGAAAAGAAGAAGAAAATTTAAGAATTTTTAATTGATCAACGATTTTCTCTAATCACCACTCTAATAATGCCACACGGATCAAGATTGAACATTCAAAGCGTTTACCAATTTTTTTATCAATTGATATGTATATATATCAAAACAGTCTGTTCGTTCTATCCGACCCCTTGAGAAACCCTGTAACGATGAGTATTTTTTTTTATAGCTCATCTTTCGCTTTCCAATAAAACTTTAAATCAAGAATAAAATCAACATGGCGTGGGTTCAAAATCGGCCATGTTGGATGATGGAAAACTTGTCATCGGTTTGGTTATGATGCAAGAAAGTTCGTTTTTTTCCTCATTTCACACGCTCCATAAACAAACACATCAAAAAGGAAAACATTTCTATCTTGCGGCGAAAAATTTATAAACGCTAGTAAGCAATCTTAAGGCGGAGATGTTTCAGTGGATGGGAAAATAAAAACTGCATACACAATTATGTGTTCTGAGGAATGGTTTTTTTAATTCAATGATGCATTTTCTCTCCCCTCGTTGTTTTATTGCCTAACTGTCAAAATTCCCATCGGCAAAGATTTTGGTTTTCCGACGGAAGTAACACGTGTTCCAACACCAATCGTTAGCTGCCACTTCACACAGCTACCATATCTTTCGTTTGTAAGCGATAAATATGTGACAAAGTGAAACATAATACAGTTTTCATTCCGTTTATCATTCTCATTCGCCGCAACCGAACCGAGTTTTTGTTGAAACACACATTAACGAGGTTCGAGAAAAGGGTTTAGTGATGCTCTTCAATTTTCTCCATCGTATTGTTCAACCCTAAAGACGAAAGCGAATGGAGTAACATTAAACATAACAATTTATAGTTTAGAACCAACAGAAATGCAACGCATACAACGTTTCCGCATCATCGACGAAACGAATGATAACATCCGACTGAACGAGTGAGATAGAGGGAGAAAGAGAGAGAGAGAGAGAGACAGACACGAACGAAAGAAGAAATGGAAACGTAAATAAAGACAAGAAAAATAAACAAACGGAACCGCGATCACGACAAACGTGTCCAGCACTGTGTGCGGCAGTAAGCATAAATATTACCCCCTTTTTAGCATAAATGGGCAACCTCGATGTGAAACGGGGGAAAAAACAACAACAAAAAAAAACAAGCCACACAAACACAAACGAAAACATTGAAAACATGTGAGTCTGTTGAAAAACCGACAATGATGCACAAATGGCGCAGACAGCAGTCAGGTATAGATGATGCTTATGCTCTTCGTACACGCACACACATCAGACAGGTAAAAGGAGCAACAACTTTTGGGCACACAATTTTATTGTTTTTTTTCTTCTTCTTTCATTTCCACTCCCAAATGCCTTTTTTGCTTGTTCTTGCTCTTCATTCCTATTTTGGGTATAATATTCCATTTATAGAGATAGAACGGAGACGATGAACGGTGTAGCCTCTTCACATCATTGAAGCACAGGATTCGATACGCCACCATATACGTATAAGGAAACGCACAGCATACCGCATGCAAGCGAAAGAGAGTAAAACGGAAATGGTGAGATCAGACGAGATCACACCGTGCTGTCAAGATCGCGTGTGGCTTTGCGTTGGTGTTGGTGAGGTTCGTTTGTGTGGCAAGATCGTGTAGATCGTTCTCTGCTATAAACACTTTTGAAGTGTTACGTTTGAAGTGTACTTGAATGATAGGGTTTATTAGTCCACTTTTTAATGATGTATTATTGAAATAAAATAAAAATTAACTGTCAAAATTTTGTTTGTTTTTATTAAATGTCACTTGTGTAAATTCGATACATCATCCATCTCGACCTAAAGTAGTTATATTTTAAGACTATTTATATTTTAAGTCTTATCTCGATCGGGTATCACACACATTATTAAAGGATGCTGGAACAGTTAATAAGGCGTTTCGCTTTCTCTCTCTCTCTCTCTCTCTCTCTTACTGTAATGGATGGATCACCCACGATAAACGACCCAGCATACATTTTCAATTGTATGTGTTTCTTCTTTGTTTATTGAACGTATTTAAAGCCCTTTCAAATAAAAAAATCGGCAACACATGCTAAAGCCGATTGAATTAGTTTCGTTCTTCCTTCTTTTCTTATTTCACCCACATCAACCAATCAACTAGCTGAAATTTCCCGGATGCGGGTGTAAAAATATAGCTCTCGATCAGAAGAATTCATAATTAAGAACTTTAAAAACCACTCAGCAGAGGAAAACCCTTCGCATGGATGATTCGTTTCACACACACACAGTCGTTTTTATTACTTTTCCTGCAACTTTCGTTGTTTTGCTACATTCCGACCCACAGAGAGAATAAGGCGAACTGTGTATGATCGGCAAGGTTCGTTTCCTATCTCGTTTTGTCGGGACGGGAGAGAAAAGGAGCGGAAGAAATAAGGCCCAAACAGGGCACGGGCAATACGATTTGGCAACAAACGATCGCCCGTACAGATGAGCAATGAGAAAAAACAATAAAACGCCAGCACGGGAAATGAAGAAACAATAGTGAAGCTGCTGGGCTGTAGGAGAAATGTTTCGGAAAGGTTCGACCCTTGTACATTTCTTCATCACCAATTGCTTCATCTAGAACCCGCAGTAAGGCATTTTTCTTTTGTTTTTTAAAATAATTATGTTCCATTTTTGTAAATGTCATAATAATAAAAAAAAACTTGTTTATATTTTAAATATTACTGATTTAGTAAAGGAAAAATGCAATCATCTTTCCACACATCTACAAAGAGTCAAAGAAAGTGTTTCTTTCTTGGTGTATTGAAAAAAAAACACATTTAAGATGCATAAGGGCGCGCGCTCTTTGTTGACAAATACTTCTTTAGCTTCCCCCCCCCCCCCCCCCCTCCCCATTTGGCTCATTGAAACTGATTCGGCAGCCGAACCAAACAGCTTAGCTTTCTTAGCTGTATTAACCCCACCATCGAATGCATTACAAAAAATAAAAAAAAAACCATCCCCATGTTGCAGACGTCGAAACAAGCGGTCGGCTGAAAAAAACAGGTTTTATGCCAGGCCAAAACATTGCACCCTCCCCCCCCCCACAAAGTTTCAGCACACACCGAGAAGCACACGCGGTTTTAAAAAATGCAGAAATAACCGTCATTCGCACACAGATAGACGGTAACGAAGAGAGAGAGAGAGAGAGAAGTACACATACAGCGAAAGAAAGACCACCTCCAAGAAGCAATCCGTGGTATTGCAGCGACTGCTTAAGCTGTTAAATCCAGCCCAAAATCCGGGACCAAAACACACCGTAGCGCCCATCATCGGAAGACGCCATGGAACCGTTGCTGTTGTTGTGATACACTGTGTGACAAAAATTAGCATAATCATGAGAAAAAGGAATACATCCAGTTTCACCCCCGGGCGCAACGCAGCCTACACCCTCACCCTACTGCATAATTCTGTAAGTGTGTGTGTGTGTGTTTGTTTCGGGCATGTTTGATAGTGAATTGCGGGTGAAACGCGAAGCCTCCTCTCGATCAACCATTTTTGCTGTTGTTGGTGATTGTCCACTGCGCGTCAGCATTCACGAGCGCACCCCTAAAGTGAAGGGCAAAACCTTTCACATTTATCGAATTAGCGGAGTTAGTTCTGGAGTTGGTGCTTTGGCCAACCATGGTGAGGGGGATTTCTGGTTTTTTTTCTTCACCCCCTTCTCTTCACGTGGAAGAGGTAACTTATCGCGCAAAGACATAACGCTTCTGCCTCGTGGAGGGTGTGTGCCCGACAAGGGTTGTTGTTGTTTACAGTCTGCCCTTTGAAGCGTGCGGGGAGGTTTTTTTTTGGGGGCGGGTTGCAAATTTACACCGTTTACGGGTTGGACTAACCCGAATGTAAGGGTTTGCTTACCTATGCATGCGGCAATCACAGTCCTGACGGTGTCACACACGGCCCAAGGTTGAACGCGCTGTTGGGGGTGGGTTTTGGGGGCGAAAACTGCTACATTGATCGGTGATCTTCTGAGGTGCGTTCTTACGGTAAGATTCGTACCACATTTGATTGTAATTATCGTGCGTAATTTGCCTTTACTTTGTTGAATGCTGGGTTTTCAGGATACCTTTTTTATATGAATCTCGACTTCATACACCCACTACAGCACTATAGCAACATTTTTATAACACAAAAATACACCCACACACGCGCGCGCTCACAATCGCACCAAACACACAAGGTAAGGATACTGGGTTCGGGAAATTATCGATTTCCGATCAGAATTAGCGTGAACGTGAAATCGAACCCAGCGTTTAATCTTGCTCGGAAGGGGAGGTAATATTACAAGTATGCAATTAATGCCCACTTAAGAACCGGCATTATTTGCCTTTGCCACCATGGTATTGCATTTCCTTTCGTTAGGAAAAACACACACACACACGCTCTTGACTTCTTTTCACCCTTAGCTAGCAAATACAATACAATCACTTCACACTTGGAACACTTCCCCGAAAATAAAACACGGTAAGTGGAAAAAAACTCTGGTATGTTTCTTCCTGCACGCTTTCCTTCAAACAACAATGCACACCAGGTAGATCAGTCCTCAGATGTATCTGATCGCTTTGATAAGTGAGTTATCATACGATGGAGAAAACATTTGAATATGTTAAACTAAACTCGCAACGGTTTCTTATATCGCACCAGAGCCACTTGCACAAAAACCGATAACCGTTAAACTTCGATGGCGACGCGTTTGTTTCGATGTACGTTTCTTACTGACTAAAGATGGCGGCGCGTACGGCTTGACAGTGCGAAGAAACGCAAGTATTCCCAGCTGACGGTTTTTTGCTCACATACACAAACAAGCTGTTAACCAGGCAACAGTAAGCTCCTATTAAATGCACTTTGTACACTTTGTTGCATTAACTATATCAAAATTTTTATCTTAAATTTACTTAATATACTATAATTTATGTTAAAAAGGGTTTAAATATGCATTTAAAAAAAAACAAGTCGTTATGAACGCTGTTAAAAAGCATTTGAGCGAGCTTGAATCATTTTGTCGCTTGGGTACGATCTCTTTGGAAGATCGCTTAAAGAAACAAGAGAGCGAGAGAAAGAATTCGGCACACGCTCTGGGCTCTGCTCTTAACATTCCTGTTGTGTAGGATAGAGAAACGAGCGTAGCAAATGAAACTACGGAAGGTAATTTAGCGACAGAATGATATTTCTATAACTGTTGGATCGATATTCTTCAATCAAATGTTTGTATACGATGAATAAGATAACGAAATTTGATTTACAATCGTTGAGTACTTTTCTCGAAGATCATTTTCTCTTTCGCTCTCATGCTCAAAATTCGCACAAAATCAAGGTGAGTTTTGAGCACAGCTTATATTCTCCCTCTCGCTTACTCCATTCGATCGTACGTTGATCCAAAGATGTCGTTGAACTCCGTTAGCTTTTCCAACTACGTTTGCTTTAATGTTTGTCTTGAAAATCTTTATAATACTTTCAAAATAATTAAATAATACCCTGTGCTACTGAAGTAACAATTTCAACACTTTGTATTATGCTTAATATTGTTTAAAAACGGCAAAACAAATAAGTGAGATTTTTGAATTCAAAATTTAAATTGAGTGAGAAGCGCAACATATACTCTCGATAGTGTGCTCTCGCTCTTTTTTGCTTCATCGCACGATCGATCGATCTACAGCTTTTAAGTTTCGCGAAGCTTTAGTTTCGCGAAGCTTTTCGCAACAGCAGGGAAAACTTTATAAAGCTTACTTTAAATCGCACGAAGTCCTTGGCAGGTTATGTCAATAACGGAAGAATCCTTGAGGATGTGATGAAGAATAAAATGAGTAAGAAATAATTTGCAGATATTCGGTTTATCACAATAACGATAACTCCCACAAAACATGAGAAACCTAAGTAAAAATCCAATTTATCAAATCCTGTGAAATGGAAGTGGAAATAGGACAACACTTTAGCTTGGATTCTAAATCAATAGTAGCTTTTAAGTTTCATAATGAAATTTGTATCGTAAATAAATGATCCTTCGTATCCTTCGGTGCAGTTGGATGATGTTGATGATAAGTCCCACCTCTTACCCCAGCACAGGTTTGAGAAGAACGGAATTATCTTTACTCTAATAATAATAATCAAACAACGAGTAAGTGGAGGAAGTAATCCAGTGTTGGGTAGAGCAATCGTAACCATAAATCAAAGAACTGACATGTATGACAGTTTGCTTATTTGCCACTTTATGCAACTATAAACTCAATTAAACAGCATCACAGCACCAAAAACCACCAATCCATGGTAAACCGAATGTTCAGGTGTGCGTACGATATACAATTTGCGTGTCACAAAAACAAATGACAGCCCTTACCGAATCCAGCAGTAGCGATAGTGCTGGCTACAAACGCTTATCAACGGACCATTCGGTTGAGTATGGATACGCCTGCATCGACCTCGATTTGGGGTTTCATTTCTCTACCAACAAAGAAAGGAAATCAAAATAAAAAATTCATTTGAGCAGACACTCACAAACCCCCCGGTGAGGAGAGAAACGAAACGAGGAGCATCTCAGCGAATGGTGGAGATTGTACCTGTCATTAGGAAAAATATAATGCTGTTCTATCAAACCACAAACGGAACTTGGGGAAAGTTGGCAAAATCCTTTGCAGTGAAGCTAACTTCGTTGCCATCTCTAGCCCAAGGAGTCATTGTTGAAAGACCACCCATTTACCACAGGAAGAGTATGTTTTTGCAGAGTTAAGAAGCTTCCGGGCAGTTATCGTTTGGAAGGAACCAGTGACAAACCGAACGCACGACATGCAGTCTCAATTATCCTACATACCAGCAGCTACGAGGCCAATTAGGAGGAGGAAAAGCATGATAGTTTACGGGTGGTTAAGCAAAACCGCTCCGGACAACAATTGTATTCGTGGCCATTGTCAGCAAATGTTCACCCACAACATCATCGTCTGACCGTACGGTCGTTCCTATAAGCTACATAAACAAGTTCTTCCTTTCTTCGTTCTGTTAGCCATTATCAGGCATGTGCATAACCGGGTGAAGGTGGGCACCGACGGTGTGATAATCGATTGGGAAAGCAAGTGCCAAAAGAAGTTATCGCAGCATTTACGAAACGAGAAAAAAATTCCCGAGTTGGGGCGGCCCGGTGGTGCATGTGAAGAACGGCGCCCGTCCACACGGCAGGACCGGGTTCAAATCCCATCCGGACCGTCCCCCCGTAGCATGGACTGACTATCCTGCTACGTGGTAAAATAAGTCTTGATACGGCCAGGCCGTTCTAACCCAGCAAAAAAAAAGTTCCCAAGTAGCAATGGCTCTGACAGGTGTTCGTCTGCCTCACTGTAGAATAGGAATACTTACCGGAGCTTTTCCGTGAATAGAACAAGAAAACCAAAAAAATCTTACACATAAATCTGATCGTTTTGTTTTATTGATTGAAAGCAGCTCGAACATTGTAACAATTTTGAAGCGCAGCGTTGCTTTCGATTGCACATTTTACCTAACGTTAGAAGCAGATACAATCGCGGAAAATACTTATCGACTGCAGAAGGATCATCTCGTTTCGGCTGGTTTCATTCATTGTTACCAAAAAACGCAAAAGAAAAACGACATTGTTGGAATGTTTAAAAGGCAAAATACAACCAGCATGCAGCACGTCATGAGAATGACAGCCTTGCATTTAATTTAATATTCGTGCGGTTGTGGTTTTTGTGACGTGAGAAATAAACTTTGGTACATCTTATTCTACTGGTGTCGGTGTGGCCAATAGGTCATCAAGCAAAAAAAAAAAACAAATACAACAAAAACTAAATGCTACACAAGGAGAAAACTTTTAACGGGACGGTTACAGCCATATTGCGGCGGCTGTACCACAACCCAAGTCACTCGTTCGGGACACCCTAGTCTAACAGCCTAATCTTGTACACACACTATACCAACCAACAGCTCTACAGTACATCACGGGATGTGCATGGGTGGGATGAATGGATGGAACTTGGTGCCGTCCTGTTTCACTCTTCGCCGAGAATTTGTACACTTCGTACGGGTTTTTTGCTGTACATCGGTAGCATGGTGGCGGCTGCCGTTACCGTACTCTGCCCATCTGGACGACCTTGTCCCGGGGTCTGGTGGTCCCGGTGGTTTGGTTGCGCTTGTGGTCGTGGCATCGACGATGCACCTTGGAGATGGTGAAGCGGTAGCTGTTGGTTGGACGGACCGGTTGGTGCTGACAATGGGAGTACCTCACCAGAGCCGGGTGCTTGTATAGCGAGCATCAGCATACGGTAGAGTAGACTTTCACGTACTTCCGGCGGCAGATAGTCGGCAGATCGGAGCGTTCCTGATGGGGCACTGGCATCCAGCCCTGGCTGATAGTACTGACCGTTGCGACGGGCTGCGGCTGGCAACACTGTGCCGTACCCACCGTCCGCATCCGGTTGGCCACCATCTGCACCACCGCGCACATTTGCACTCGGTGCCGAGGGACTGTAGAGTGGATTCTGATAGCCCTGCCCATCGTATGGTCCACCGCCATACGGGAAGGGAATTGGTGGTCGTGGGATCTGTTGCTGTGGGTAGCCACCGCCGAGGTATGGTCCACCGAGCCCGTACGGTGACGGTGATGGTCCCGGGAAGTAAGGATTGTACGGGTATCCACCATTGTAACCACCATAGCCGCCACCGAGACGATAGCGAGAGACCTGCTGGGCAACCTGCTGCTGCTGATGGCGGAAGATGAGCACCTGCAGTATGCGCTCGAAGTCACGCGCCGTCAGCGGACGCTCCGGTGGAATGTCGTAATAGTACGGATTGGAAGGAATTCGCCCACCTACGTGCGGTGAATACTGTGCCG
This sequence comes from Anopheles funestus, assembly GCF_943734845.2. Classification (NCBI taxonomy): domain Eukaryota; kingdom Metazoa; phylum Arthropoda; class Insecta; order Diptera; family Culicidae; genus Anopheles; species Anopheles funestus. The sequence goes on along the minus strand of NC_064597.1, from coordinate 14,930,321 downwards.
GGTTGTACGGTACCGGAACCGGGTAAGAGTGTTGCTGTTGCTGGGTCGCACCAAGCGGTTGCTGCTGCTGTTGCTGGTAATTGGAATCTCCCGGCGAAAGGTTAAGACCACCGTTGAGGCGACGCTGCTGTCGGTAGGGTAGGATGCTGTTTAGGTGTTGGTGCTGTGGCTCATCCGCCTCACGATCCTTGTCGTCGACATCGGGGATGGGGGCAACGCGGCCACCGTACGCCGATTCCTGCGGTGGTGGCAGTGGTGTAAACGATCGTGCATACGGTGGCGGTAGTCCGTACGGTGTGCGGAACCGTCCCGGTGCAGGAGAGACACTATCGTCCCGTGGGCGAAACTCAATCGGACGCGGGCGGAAAATGGGACGCCGTTCTTCGGCATGAGCTTCGGCTTCGTTTGCCGCCAGTACACGGTTGGCGGCCGGTATCTGCACCACGGAGGAAGACGCAGGCCCATCGGTAACGTAGCTGTGTTCCGAGCTTGGTTCGGTGGAGGTTTCGTAGAGAATCGGAGCCGGTTCGTGCCGGTGTCCGTTGGCTGCCTGTGGTCGGGGTGGTTGCTTCACGTACACACGCTCCGTCGTGAGCCGCTCGGGCAGCGCACCGGGTGTGGATTGTGATTGCAGTACGCTCTGGATGTGGGCGGCTCGCTGACGTGCGGCCAGTACGGCGGCTGGTATGCGCGGTGTCGGATGGGTGGTGTAGAGTGGTTTCGCCCCACCGGCAAAGATGCTGCTCAGCTCACCGTCAGCCGCCGACTGGCCGTAGATGATTTGCTGCGGTTGGGCTTCATACTGCTCGCCGGACTCGCTCACCGCTGGTGCAAGCTGTCGGCGCAGGAAGTTACCACGGACGGGTTTTTTCGACGGCGGTGCGTGCGTGTACTTGGCCGCTTCGAGCCGCTCGGGACGGGCTAGCTGTTCAGCCGTCTTGCCTGTCTGGTACGGTAGTGGTGTTGGACGGATTATTAGCAGCGTGCCGGGTTTGGTGTGCAGTGTGGAGGTGTGCGTCGAAGCCGCCGTAGGTTCACCGAACGATGCTGCCAAATGGCCGCCAGTTTCGGTCGCGGCCGATGTGACCGTGCTCTCCGTAGTGGTCGTTGTCGTGGTCGTTGTGGATGTGCTGCTACCACCACCGTTCATTGCTAGCGTTGTGCTCGCGGTACTCGTCATCGGTGTTGCTGTGGTGGAGGCCGATGTGTAACCGTGGCGTTTGCGCGGTATCGTCTGTATGACGCTCGGGCGGAGTGTGCTGGCGTGCTGTGGATTGTGGTGCAGATGCTGATGATGCTGCAGCTGCTGCGGTGGATGATAGTTTGGTGGCCGGCGGGTGGTCGGCATCAGAAGATGCTGGGTACGGTTAAACCTTGGCGGTATGTGTACGATCTCCTCATCGGTTGTCGGTGGCGTAGATACCATCGGGATCGTTTGGGTCGGTTGACCACCGTACGACACACGCTTAATGTCACCGTTCGCATCAATATACCCGTACGTACCCTTGATGTTACCGAGCACATCCCGACTTTCGATCTTAAACGTACCATCCTCAGCCTCGTACCCGACCGTATACGATCCATCTTGGTTCACCTTGCGGATCTGCTTGATGATCTCGAACCGTTGCGTTGGGTCCTTTGTCTCCGCTTCGCTCAAATCAACCGAATGGTCCGGTGTCGTGTCCAGTTCCCGCTCACCAAGCGTTACTGGAAGCGTTGTGTGTGTTGCCTCCACTAACGCGTCCGTCGTCGTAATCGCCGCCACAGACGGATATGACACGGTGCAGCAGGCGACAAACAGCAACGCTACTATCATGGCGCTCTCTCGACCTTTGCTCGGGAAACAATACTGGAGGGAAAAGAGACGAGATACAAAAAGGAGAAGAAAAAGGGATTAAAACGTACCGCTACATCTTAAGATCATTGCTTGAACAGATTTCACTCAAAAAAAAATACTCTGGGAAATAGAAATTGACATTCGGTTCCTAACAGCTTACATTCGGGTAATGCACATCCTCATTAACACGCCTTACTTTAGTTTTTATTTTCTTTCCCACCTGCATCACCAGCCTCCCTCTTGCGGCACTCATCTGTTACGCAAGTGCGCATCTGTTACCGATGATAACGCACCGATTACCTCAGCTCAACAACAACAAAAAAAACCGTGCAACTGCGACTGTGACTTGCGAAACTGCGACCACATCAAAACACGAGTTTCGCTGACACCTACAACACGCACCACCCCATCCAAGGGCTCTCGTAGTGTTTGCGGATTTCTTAACCAAAAATTACAACAAAAAAAAAACAACCTAAACCACCCCTCTCCGGCCGGCCGCCCAACGAAAAACCCATCCCAAAAACCCAAAACACCCTTTGTCTGGTCGGCGGGTTTTTACGATGTGAGCGGTTTTCCACGTGCTCACACGGGTACCGTTTTCTTCATCTGCTTTTTCAAACAGCTGCATTTGCATGGGAAGAGGTTGCATTCGATTGGGTCATCCAGTGTGAGATTAAGAGAGAAGAAAAACCCATTCCTCCTCTTCGCATGCCGCCATCCCCAAAAGGGGGGGAGTGGGCGCGAAAATTTCACGCCCATGCGACAGATACTCACTGTTTTGCGCTTTTCACTTTACCAGCACGCACGTGAGCACTGAAATTGATGAATGGGCCGATGCTCTAGTTTTTGTTGCTGTTTGGCCTTTACCGATCCCATTCTCTCTGCTTGTTGCTTCTTTTGCAGCATCGGTTCACCATCGGTGTAAATAATGCGTTTGAGTGCAGCAACGCGTGGCCTGCAGTCTAAACCTCACTAATCGGACCGACCCGAAGGTGGTAAACTTGAGATTGGGAGCCTTAATGCTCACCAGCACACCGCTAATTAATTAGTGTATAATTTGGTAATAATTCAACAGTCCCCCCCCGAGGTAGTTGCGCACGACACGGCGCCCAGCTTGTGCATGGTACAGTAAGTCAACAAAGTAAAACGTTTCATCAGTGGGCAACTCGGGAAGATGACACTATATCCCTAGAAAGGTGCTCACAAAAACCCTGTTAGATCAATGTACACCGTATGAGCTAGTATAAGTATGTGTGAAGGAGGTAGTACACCAACCATCTGTGATAGTGTTCTAGTACCGTAGACATTACGACACTTTACACGTTATCTATCCATTGCGCTTCTGCCTTTCGCAAAGAGAGGTAACGCGTTAGCTTAATTTCAGTGCGAAGCAAACGGACCAAACCGAGCAATTGGTAATTGGTAACCGAGCACCCGACATCCCGCGAGAACGTTCCAATTTGCTTAGGCGCCGAGCTTTACGATTTGCATCATTTTCTTTTTGCCCAGCCGAGCACTGGCAAACTGATGCAGTGTCGTTTTTCGGGGAGTCGTTGCCTCAACCCACCATTTACGGCGGTTGGTGCTTGATTGTGTTTATGATTCCTGGTTTCGCACTCGGTGCGCACCTCATTTGTAATCTCATTTGTATTTGCAACATCTTCCATCGTCGGTTCGGGTTGGGTGACGGGGGGTTTTTTCTCACCTTGGGATGCGATGTGTATCCCATCGTTTGGGATCTCGTCTGGTCTAATTCACCGTAATGAGTGCTTCCAAAGGCCTCAAATCCACCAATCGTGTACGGTGCCGGCTAGGAAGCGTTACAAAACGCTTACACTTTAGAATCTTTGCTGTTTGTTGTTCACCTTCAAGCACATACTTTTGTCACATAGCACCTCTAAGTACCAAGTCAACCAAAATGTCGAGGGTTTCTTTTCGGTCGAGAGTTTTGGTTACACTTGTTTACCACCGTCACCGCCAATGCACGTCACCTTTTGTACCAAACACTTAGTTTTGGTTGATTGTAGGTGGATTGATTGATTGATAACCGAAGTAAAAGGATTCGCAAGCGCGCAAATATTTTGTCCTTTCGTTACACCACAGTACACATACACACACATACACACACGGTAGGATTAAATCCAAGTTGATCGATTCACTGTTTTGCTTTTGATTGCACCCTTGAAAAGGATTTACTGTTTCTTCGCTCCACAAGTCCTTTTTATTTGTGAGCCGGAAAAACTGAAGCGTTACAAGGCGTTATGTCTTTTCTTTTTCTTGGCTCGCGTTTGTTATTCCTTCATCAGCCGAGCGGTATTGATTGATGATCGGATTTGGTTACGAAGCGAACCAGGAGCACGGCATCGATCACATATCCTTTTTACGTTACACACCAAACACAACAGTGCACACACGTCTGTTAGAAGCGCAGACAGGGAGTTTTTTGTTTGAATAAGCACTTGAGCACAGGGATATAACCACACTGTCCAGGGAATGTCCTCCCAAAACTGAATCGCTTTTTTAGTGCACCGAAAGAAACAAACCACTAACCAAACAAACTTAATGTGCGTGCCTTCGGCAGCACGCTTCACGCTGACTTTGCGACCGTTCAAATGAGACCAGCAGCGTAGGCGTCGGTGTACTATATAGCATCAGGCCACCGGCGTGGATGGAAAACCTCCCTCCCCCGCGCTAAGGTGCTCACACTCGAAAGATCTCATGCTTCGTCTTAGTAGCACCGTCCGCTGGCTGCAAAGACTGACACCCACCACCCACCGTTACCGACTCACACTGTCATTGGTGGTTATTTTTGTTCTGCCACACTACGTCAGTCACTGGAACACGACGGCGAAGAAACGCGCGGAAACTTGAGGGGTGGAAAAATTGGCCCCAAAAGCGACAATAATTTTGCAGCGCCACCACCACCTGCTACGAGACGAGACGGCTCGGTGCGCTGGGTGGTACCGGTACGAATTGTTTTAGCGTTTGACATGGCGGCCAAACCAAACGCAAATCACCCCGGGTGTCCGGAATGGGCATGGGAATTTTTTCGGCCAAATGTGGTATGACCCCGTGTTACGTTGAGCGTGCAGAAGGAACACAGGAGCTTACATGTATGGGATAAAGCCTGTCAATGTGCACAGGTCTTGGTTGTAGTGGAAAAAAGATGAATGCATTTTCCGCAGTTTTTCCTCAACATGCCGTACATAAAGGCTGTCAACGGCGAGAATAACAACGGCACGGACACAAAACACATTTACACGCATGATATAATTGGTAATACTTCCACGATTAATGGTGACAATTAGTTATCGAAACGCGTCAGCGAAACAGCGAGTGAAGTGAAAAAAGTTTAAATGGTGCCATTTCGTAAGGTTGCTTGCATAAATTAAGGCGCCAATCGAACGAGTAGGAATTAAATAATCCTGGCGAAGGCGTTAAACCCGATTGGGCAACCGATTTGTTAGCAGTTGAAAGTTGCTATATCTGATCATTTCTTAATTTCGTTACAGACACACACACACACACACACACGTGCGTTATCGCACACAAAGATATGGCGAATAAATAGAGCAAGCATATTTACGAAAATCTGCCGCCCAGTTGTGTTGCTTGTTTGTGCTTTCGTCGCCGAGCTACACTAGCGCAACGTGTGATGATGTGTTATTTATTTATGAAGCGAATGCATTTTTCGGCTGGTTGGGTTGCGGGCGATTGCGAAGGCAGCTTCCGGGCTGCCATATGAAGACCCGTTCGGTTCAAAGCAGAAGGTGCTTTTCTACCGTCTCCGATCATTACGACCTTGAATGGGAATGGAATTTCTTCATTTATCTTAAGCGATGCGTACAAAGCAACCAAGTTAAAACAGTAATCAACTTAAGATGAGGAAAATAGCAATTAAAGTTTGATATCAAACAGATTATCTTTAGCAGTGTTAAATGTCCGGGAATTTACACACCATTAGCTGTGTGTCGTTTTGGGGCGTAGATTCACTTCCTTGAACGATTTTAATATTGTCCCCCCGGTGGAGGGAAGAACACAAATAATAATGCTGATAATTACATGCAGCCGACACACCACAAAACTCCGCCATATTGAAAGAATCAAATTTTTAAACACAAACTAACCACCCTAAGGTCAAGGCATGCGGGTTCTCAGAAGCTTGTTTTTTTTTGGCGGCGTTAATGTTTAATGCTTTAATTTATTCCAACACTGCTCTGGCTCCCGCAAGATCCGTTAAGAAGATCTCAGCACGGAAGAGCATAATTTCAATGTAGCAAAAAAAAAAAAATAGAAGAAAAATACACGAAACTTTAATAAATTTAATATACACAACGAGGTGACCATTTTGCTTGATGGTAAACCACCATTTTCGCGCGATCCTTCCGGGCGAAGATCGTTCGTATTGAAGCTGCAACACGCTCATTGCATACAATGTCCCATTTCGGGCGAGTCCTTGGAATGATGTGGCCTTCACATCATGGGAGGCGCTTTGCTTGCATTGGGGATGACTCTTTTGTGTGTGTGTGTGTGTGTCACCCTGAACAGTGTGTCGATAAATCATTCTGGAGGGTCGAGCAGCTTCCAAAACAAAGGCTAAAAGTGTGATTTTGGGAGTTTGAATCGTTTGGAATGAATTCATATTTCTGCGCCAAACCTTGACGCTGGTGATCTTGCGGATCAGCTAACAATAGATTAGTTTGATTTGTTGTGTGAGAGTTTGTAACAGTAGAGACGGTATTCGGGGGGAGGTGGTGGTGGACAAAGAGTCTTTGAACTTTTAGCAAGGTGGTAGCATTGGAAGAAGGTTGTTTAGGTTTTGCTACGCTGTTAGTAGTGTACAGCTTCTATTTGACATTTGACATTATATACGTGTTATAGGGTCTATACGAGAGGTCATGAAGTAATATTTATCAGATAAATTTTCTGTATGTTAACTCAGACCCAATAATAAAAACAATACATTAGGCGTATAAAATAGTGTAATAGCTCAAAGAAGCTTCTGTTGTATGGCCATTACCATTATCCAAATCGAACGACCTGTTTCACACGCGCATAACAGCCTGATTCAGTTCAATCAACCTTAAGTATATGCATGTGCCAGGCCAGTGTCAATAGCGGTCGATCAATTTGTGTGCCAAACAATTGACGCTTTAGCGCCCATTACACGACCCGACACAGCCTCGACCTCGGCATCAAAACCAAACGATAATCGACCATTCATCCGAACGATGCAGAAGAATAAACAGCATCCCATTAAATTGTGGCGTGGTCAGGCTCTGACCTTCAGGTAACACCTTACGCTCCACACCCAGTAACGAAAAAAGAAGTGAGAAAAATAAAACAAAATTAAAATGGAATAGATCGAAAATGGGGTTTCTTTGCGTTTTTTTTTCGCTTTAAATGAAGCCAAATTTGATGGCGATCATTTTCCAACCTATCAGTTGTGTGGGATGGGAAATTGGAGGAAAAGAGGCGTGTGAGTGAGATGCAATGCATGTGTGATTTGTTCAAACATCCTGAGCTTTTTTTTTGTTCGTAAGATAGCTTTTCTCATAGCCTCCTTTAACGTGCATCCACCTCACATATCTGTCGAATCGATCGTATAGTTTGGTTAGTACATTTTCACGCATGCCACACCCAACTGATTTGTGTTTTGTTCGGAATATCGGTCGAACGGGTTGAGCGGTTTAAGGTGGTCCACATTTAAATCGGCTTCCCTTTAAGAATTGATCGTTTTTATCTCTCTCTTCTCTCTCTCTCTCCAGGGATTTTTTTTTGGGGAAGGAAGATTAAGCAGAACAGGATGACACACGGCTGTGTCTATGGACAATGGACGTAAATTTAGGCATTCATGGTGCACACGATTTAACTGCCCAACACAACACTAAAGAGGAGAAGAATTCCTTCCTAAAACAAAACCAGCAATGGCTAGTAATAAACAAACAAAAAAAACTCCAAAACAAGAACTCTGATGTGAAAATTTTGAATGAAAAAAAAAACAAAAGAAAGAAAGAAAAAAATAAAAGAAACTAAACGGTAAGGGTAAGGAAAACTCCAAAGCACAGTAAACGCCCAAGCTGTGCTGCCAATTGAAGGAGAGCGTGCTTTGTTGCTGTTGTTGTTGTTGCGGGGGGTTGCCTGTGTAAGACAGTTGTTGGTTGAGTTTTTTTATGTTCTCTCTCTCTCTCAAGGAGACACTTTGGGAAAAAGCCACACAACCGTCCTGCCCTACCTTCTTTCCCTTCCCCTCCCGTTTCGTTCACCTCATTTGCGTTTTTCGTGCGAGATTGTTCTTCGATTGTCGCCGCCTCGCGTCGTCAATGAATCTGTGGTGAATTGTTCGGCGTGTGTTTGTGTTTTTGGTTTTGTTTCGTTTGCCTTTTTTTTCTGCACCTGCTGCACATTTGAACGAGTGCAGATTGCACAATCCTGGTGGCTGGGGGTTGTTGCTGCAATCGTTCACTGCTCAGAACACGCAAAACACAAGAAGTGAAGCAGGGGAAAAAAGTAATACACAGCACCAGCACAAGAGACCAAAATCGGAAGGTCTCCTGGTTGCGGGAAAGCTCTTTATTTTGTTGTTACGAATGGAAGGGCCGGAGGGGGGGGGGGGTGCGAGGGGGAGGGAAGGGTTTTGGGCGAGATGTACACTAAGAATGGATCTAAAAGACAAAAGCGTAGGAAAACACAATGGAGAGAAAATACTAACAAATAAGACTAATGGTGCACACGGAACAAGGTGTGCACACGTGTACGCATACGAGCCAGTCGTGCTAATCGGGGTGAAAGGGCACCGAAGGAAACAAACGGCAAAAGGGAGTTTTTGGGCATGTGGACGAATGGAAGCTAGTTTGGTGCGCCTATTGTCCACTTTAGCCAGCCTATTACGGTAGTGGTTTGTTGGAGGTATGATGTTGGCTTTCATTTTTTTTTATTCATCGTTGATAACGAGTTAGACGAATCAACTTAATTTTTCTAAGCTGATATCAAGATCATTAGGATTTAATTGTTTTTTACATTTTTGATAGTTCATGCTGTTGTACTATCGACCTTGGACATGGACATTATTTAAGATATTTTTTTATCATTATTAATTTTATTATTATTTAAAGTATAAAAGTATTTTTCTATATTCATGAAGAACGGCCTGACTGTATTGCTATTATTACACTAATATTAAAGTTTTCACATTAGACTTAATGATAACGAACGACATTGTAAAAACTATGGAAAAATCTGAAAATTGCATTCGGGAAGAAACAAACATAACAAGGGTAAGGATTTAGGTCACCAGCTTACAGTTTTCTAAAGCTGCAACAATTTACCGCAATGTGAACTGGTTCGTCTGGTGATAAACACAATCCTAATCATAGCGCACGGGTAAGCGAATCATACCTGGGCTGTCGAAATCTCGCAAGATCGCAGCTCGCGATAGCGTGATAATGTTGCTACTTACCAACCCCTAGCCACGGGTACGTTCGCGCTAGCGCAATCTCCATCGCGTACGCAATCGTCCAAAACACGCGACACGCGAGCACCGCAAGCGCGAAAGCATGAATTATTAATTCGACTCCATAGACCAACCAAGCGACGAACCCGACCCGGTACATTATCGTTCGCACTTATGCTCGGTGACCCGTTTGCTGCACTGCGCTGTTTAGTGTTTGGATACTGGCCGCGTCACAAAGGAAAGACCTACTTCCTTAAGCAGCCGGCAGGGTGTTACCCTTCCAACCCCAAAACACCCCCGGTGCGGTGCATAAAAATGTAATACCTGCGAGTGGTTTAAATGTGCATTTATTTACAAGCTTACATTTTCGTAATCGCCCAATGGAAAAGTCAAACAGCATCAGGCAGGGCGCAAAATGAGGAGGTCACGTCGCCGCGCTTGGGTTGGGTAGAAACCGCGTTGGCATGAAATTAATTATGCTTTAGATCGATGGTGAAAAGGAAACAATCATTATGCTTCGGAAAGGGCGTAACATCGACGGAGAGAGAGAAAGAAATAAATACAGTGAGAGAGAAAGAGAAAGAAGTGTCGAAAAATTCATCATCACATTTTGATGATTAGTACGAAACATTCGCTAGACCGTTGGTGAGGGTCATATGTTGTGGTGCAATATTGAGATCACCTACAAAAATTAAAATAAAAGAGAAAAAAAAGGCAAAACACTCCATAATTATCCCATCAGCAAAGGTGTGATGAGATGTTTGTATGTTTTTTTTTTTATTTTTGACGCACCCAGTCCAATTTGTATAAAACAAATGGTCCGAAAACGGTGTCGCAACAGCCTGCTGTTTAATCCTGCCAAGAAGCGGCACCAAAGGGGCAAAACAATTGAAATCGTTTTTTGAGTGATTTAAACAGTGTGGAAGCGTTACGGGAACATACGAAATCCTTTTGACGCAAGCACGATTTTTCATGGTTTGTTTTAGGGGTGTGTTTTTTGTATGTTGTGTGCGGTGGTGTTTGCAATTTTCCACGTGAATCGGTACCCGATTTGTCAACGCGCGCGGTCCGTCATGCGTAGGAGGCATGAGCAATGTGGGGTTCGTCGCTTGTTCAGAAGTCGAGCGTGTGTGCGCGCATATGATTAATACGGGCAAAGTTTTTTTTTCTTTAGCACCAACAACCGTGACAGGGGGTAGTAAAGCTAGTGTTTGGAGCAGTTGTGGTTGACAGGAGGCCATATTTCGTTCACGCCCGAATTCGATTGGATCCAAGGATATTCATCTTCCGAGAATTGCTGGGAAAAAAACACAAGAGTTTTGGAGATTTGTTTAAAATAAAAAAAATAAACTTCAATGGAACTGTTTTATATTCCTACAAAAATGTGGGTGGTATTGGGGATGTGGAAAACATTTCCACATGTCGGACCAAAAACACACATACACGCACATGTACATTAAGAGTGATGCAAGAACAGCAAACGGCCTCGCCGCAAGGAATGGTCTACGACGCACGAGAATGGCATCGTGTCAATTTAACGACAATAACGGAAGGTTCTCACCATAAAAAGACGCCCACCCAGTAGCAGTTGTGTTGTGCATTTGGCGTATGGTCACCAAACAGTGCGAGGAACTCTCCGGCACCCCCCCCCCCCTCCCCACCGGGCGGGACACGGGGGGAGGGTAAACACAAGCGTGGCCCATATGGTCTCGAAACAACCGCCCCGAATGGAAAATGAGCAACATCAAAACATAATTCCCGGTTCTTTTTTTTACACCCTCCTACCTTCACCCGCAACCCCCAGCTTCACCATTCGCGGAGAGTTCGTGAGAATCTGCACTGATTCCATTGTTCCAGTACAATTCATTCACTGGCCACTTTACGCTGCCTTTTGTTTAGTTTTAGGTGATTGCTGCTGCTGTAGTTGTATGTTGTTTTGTTGTGTTTTGTTGCTGTTGCTGCGTTCGTTTCGTTTCAGTTGTTGTATGCTTGATTTTGTTTTTCTTTCTCAATTTTCATGTTTCACCGTGCGTTAATTGTATGTGCGTTTGTGGTTCGCACACGCATCAGGACACCGGGCGGGGAAAGGGTGGGTCGGCTGGGTCAAATGGGTGAATTTTCGCGATCTTGAAGTGGCCAGCTAATGGAAAGAACTTTTTTTTTTGGCGCTCGGAAAAATAGGGGTACCTGTGCCGATGGCGGACATGGTTGGACAAGGTGTCGGGAAAAAATGTCGACAAACAAAACAGAAATAAACTGCGTCACCATGCGACTCACATCATCTGCATACCTGCTAGTTACTTGCAAAACGGACGTCACCTTGATTTGGGACCGTTTTTGTTTCATTTTTTGGGCGTGAAGAGTTTGCTGATGTACTTTACGTGGCAGTTAAAATCGTTTAACTGCCGCACGAAGGCTATCCGCTATCAGGACCATCTTTGGAAACGGACTGTTCATCATGTTGCGGTACGACTAGAAGGCGTTCTCTTTAATTGCCAATAAATAAAACATGCCAGTGGTGTATGCGGGTAATAAGGTAAGGGACCGTCTGGAATATGGTTCAAAAAGAGCAAAATTCTGATCATTGTTCCCAACAATGGCAGCATCCGAGAGGCGTCGCTTATTTTCCTAATGCGACATACAAAATGTGCTTACTGAAGGTAAACAATAACCTGTCAAAGTAATACACACTAAATCCAGCTAAAACAAAATCTAGAAAAAGGTCAGCAATGGAAATAAAAGTGCCAGCAAACTAATCTGGGACGTATCTAATAAAGAGCACTACTACAACTTCAGTGCTCACTCGGGGTGGTCCGATGGTGTATGTGATAAACGGCACCGACTCCACACGGCAGGCCGGGGATCAAATCTCATCCGGACCGCGTCCCCCTGTAGCAAAGACTGTCTATCCGCCTACGCGGTAAAAAAAAGTCCTGTAAGCCAGAACTTAGAGGTGACCGGCGTGGTCGTTAAAGCCAACAAGAGAGAGAAAGAGAGAGGAAGAGGGAGAGAGATCACAACTTAGAACCCTTTAAAATTAAATAAATAAAAAAAAGGAAGAAAGGTCAATAATAACAATTACAAAAACCAGTGAGCAACGCGTTGGTCTACAGTCACTGAACATTCAACAAACAGTGTCAAATCGTATGGAAAATGTTTTCGATAAACATTTTTGCTCAATGAAAAACAAACCAGTTTGTTTCGATTCGGTTTGTTCATTGAACATTTCGAAGATGGAAAACAAAAAGGAAAAGAAGAATAGCAACTGTGAAAATACTCCTACTGCAGAGGTTTAATCGTCATTAATTATTGAATTTTCTTCCAGAAATTGTGTTTTTCGGGGTCTTTTCAAACAATATCAACAGCGGAGGTGCTCTCCAACAACCAAAACGGTCGTAAATTGGAGATGCAGTTTCCATTTTCTTCTGCGGCTATGTTGAATCTATACCAACCGCCATTCTGTCGATTTGAAAGCTCGTTAGCTTGCTCGTTGTTCAATGAGCGCATAGACCAGGTCCAGTTTTGCTCATTGAATGTTTGTTGAATGTTCAGTGACTGTAGACCAACGCGCAAGCAATTTGAGAGAAAGGAACTAAGTACAGTGGAGCGCCGATTATCCGGGTACCTTTTATCCGACGGTCCCATTATCCGTGAAGCTCGGAAATGACAGTTCCGAAGGCGAATTGACATATTAAATGCAAAACCGATAATGGCAAGAAATAAAAGCATCAATAGGGAATGATACAATTTGCTCAAATTCGAAAAAAAGAACAGATTTACTTTGGACAGTGTAAATAAGAAAATTAACATCTAGCTTTATAAAAAAGACTACCCATTACACACTAAACACTAATATTTATCAATAAAAAGAGTTGTGCCTATTATCCGTGATTACAAATTTCCCTTATGCAAGTGGTAAAGTTAGAATTCTACATTTTCTTTCCAAGTTGAATTTTAATATGTTTATGTAGATTTGGAATCCTTTCTACTTGCTAGAATTTCAACTAGCTGAAATCATTCCTGTTTAAAGCTGTATGAATTGAGAAAGCTTTAAGGAGAATACAATGTCTACAACATTCAATGAAATTCCAAAAAATACACAGATGCATTGCTGTTCAACAGCAAAAAAGGAAGAATGTCCATCGTTTTCCCTTACGAATTTAATAATATTTAGAGCAAATGATATAACGTATCCACGACAAAATATGGACTACAATTTTCTTGTTGCTTCCCAATTGTGGGTGGTCGCGTAGGTGACGATGTACGGATCCCGGCCCAGCAAAGTTGTGCCGCCTATGTGCAATCGATTTGGAGCGATTTTTCACGTATGTCGACAACAGTGAGGAAGTCGTTAAGGTTCATTGTTGTTTTTTTTTCTTTCCTCCATATATGTATGTTGCTATTTCTTCGTTGTTTCGCAGTCAGTCACAGCCAAGCAACAAAACCGGCTGAAACAATGGAATCGAAAAACATGTGACGAGTGCAAATGTTACCCACACACCAACCTCATCCCAAGGGCGCCTTCACACGGGTTAATGGATGGCAATCGGGATATCACGACATATATTTTCACATTCCAACCAAATGCAAGCGCTCGGCCCGTCTAGCTGGGTGGAAAATGCGTGGGCCATGTCGAAATACAGCTGCCGGAATAGAGTCATGTTTTACGCGGTTCATCCCGCCACTGGCTGTCAGTTTCGTCAGCAGTTTTCGAAGAAAATGGAGCATTTATGCGAATCGCAGCTTTACTACATACGCACACACACACACACACATGCCATGTGCGAGCTATTATAAAGTGTGCGGGTGTCAACGGTGAGTGTGAAGCGTGTGAGATTTATTTGACCGATACCGCATCGTGGGTAAATGTAATCATTTCACCCGAAATTTGAAACTGTTTAACTTTGGCGAAAATATGCTGTCGCTATAAACCAGTGTTCTTGATTGTGGTTTGCAAATTATTTGCAAGCGTAAAGTGTTGACTAAATTTTGTTAGGACAATGCCATGAATTTACATAGCTTTATGTAATTTATCAAAATATTAAGTCTACTAAATCTAGTATGCCAGAAATGGCTGACATGACCTTAGAGGCCGATAAGCTAAGAAGAGAGATAAAGAGAGACAATGTGAACAATGAACAATAAAGACAATAAAGAAAAAGCTCAATTCCCTGTTTTGTACATAGTTATGTTCAAAAAAGCACAAGAAAAACAAAGAAAATATATTTTCTATTGTTTTTTAGGGTTAAGAAAAGCTTTAAGTTTCGCTAAATAGCCAACGAGAAGCTTTTAAGCTATATGACGTATTTAAGAAAACATTGCATACCTACTAGGCGCATACTGTATAACAGCTTTTGTATTAATTTGCTCTCAACGTGTATTACACCTGTGTTACGTCAACAGAATCTGTCCAATAAAGATGCTATCAGATCCTGTTTCTTTACTTGTTTTTGTTATAAAAAAGTATAAATTATAAATTATAAATTTGTTATATAGTAAGTAGTTTGGTAGACAATAAGATGCTTTTTACGTTTGGGTTTATTTCAACATTTGCGGAAAACGCGATCGATGAATGAAAGCATTCGAAGAAGCATTCGAAAGCTTTTAAGTTGAAAGCTCTCTTGTCTACTTAAAAATACTACTAGAAAATGAATTTTGCTATTTATACCAGATTTCATTCTAGAATTCCCAGGAAAGCTCCTTGTTGGTGTGAAGTTTTTTCTTGTTATATTTTGACAGATAGCAACAAATGCTCACGCTTCAATGATATCATTATTTTGCAGTTGTTTGCAATTTTGTAAAAAAAAACACACATTAGTGAAATAATCATATCGCATCAAAAAGCCTGCGGTCGTCGGTTAATACCACATGAATACTGGATCATGTTTAGACACTTCCTCATCGTCCTTCTTTACCCCAGTTCTACAGACAGGGGTCCGATCAAGCTTAGAGGGCAACGTTGGCGCATGTCATTACCACCACTGTTAGCCACCAGCAAGAAGATAAAGGTGCTGCCTGTCTTACCGTGCACTGTGCATAATTTCGCGACGATTACGCCATCCGACGTGCAGAAAGGGGAAATGCGGTTTTGATACCGTTTTTCATCGTTAAAGTACGGTCGCGATTACGCGATGTGGCTCAGTTCGACACTTAGTTTTTGTACGATCGAATAGCCCCATCTAGTTGCGATCGTGCGTCACCATCATGCGTATGGGGACTTGCCTGCGGGTGTCAGAGGTGTGATGCAATACCGCGCAGCCGGTATGGCATTGGCTGATTGGTGACGGAATCGTGTTTTTTCTTTTTTCTGCCCTTAACTTAGCTATCGATTACAGGCCAGGGCTGAGTAATGTGTGGAATGCGTGAATTAGGGTTTGCTAGGTGCTTTTTGGACTATGAAACACTGTGCTTAGGATGTAGAAGAGGGCGAGAGGGAGAGAGAAAAACGCACACACAAATGCAAAGTCTCTGAGTCGCTGAGATAGAATTCTTCACGGTACAACGGTTCGGGTTTTAGATTTCCTTTCTCCCGGATATGTTTCCGTTTTGCGCTGTACGTGGACGTAGCCCCGTTGTCAACACGGTTTTCCGTCACCTTGAGTGTTCTTAATTGATCCAATAGCCACGCGGGCTATTGAACGTGCTGTCAGTTTGGAGTCGATTTCATCACAATCAGGAAAGCGGCCAGAAAGGAAACAATACGTTAAATCAAGCCGAGAAGGGCAAATACACCTACTTTCTAACGGACCAACGTCCCGCATTTCCCTTTCCCCCTTGAGGGGGAATTTAGCATTATTATGAGTCACAACGGTTCCCAATTCTAGCGATGGCTAAAGACCGGACGATACCAAAAATTCGCGCGTGGCAAGAAACGTAGTTCCACTGCTTCGAAAGTTCAAGGTTAGCTCAGGCACAGCACTAAAACAGCAAAACAAAAACCCTAATCAGCCTCTCACCCGCTTTTTTTTTGGCGGCCATATGTTCTTTTTTTTTCCTCGGTAATGATCGCTGCTTCGTAGCTTCCCATCCTAACCTTCCCAGTAAAGGCAGACCGTCCGGTGTCTGGAGAGAGGGATCGTGGTATTTATGGTAGCAAAATCTCACTGATATTAAGCCGCTTTCCTACGCAAATATGAAATCTTGCAATTCGTGTCCAACTCGTAGCGATACGACTAGTATATCGCCATCTTGAATACCGTATTCCAAGATCGCCCAATACTTGCTACTGAGCCGCGTTACCATGGGCAACTGGTACGGGTGGTGTTCTTCCCTTGCAGCATGCAACAATTGTTTAACATGGCATGTCTTTAACTGCAGTCAAAATGGCTTCACAGCCGGAATTGCATACGTAAACATTGTTTTTTTTTTGTTTTTGCTCCCAAGTGCGATCATAATTACCGTCCGCACGAGTTTCGAGGCAGTTTCACATCCCTCCCGGACTGCTGGAAAGTATACGATTGCAGCGAACATTACGCCACAAACACAAAACAGGTATGTCCGAGACCGTGCAGCTTAACCTTACGATAAGCGATCGCAAGATATGCAAGATTTCGTACGTACTGACATGGAAAACCTGTCCGCACGAATTTTCCCTGCCCAGGGTTTTTGCCTTCGCCCGGAAATAAAATGGCCTCGTGCGAAAGGCACTACATCCGGTTAGGCGAGTTTTCGGCCGGATCGGTTTGATTTGTGTTCGCTCAGTGTAAATACGTTTTGCATCCGCCTCCAGAAGATATAAGCCGTGAGAGCTTGTTTTTTCGTCTTTCGCTAAACTCAAAATGCTTCTAAACTAACACCCCCTCCGGGGTGGGTTTGTGCTTCCTTGTACGAAACACAACACTCACCGAGAATGGTGCTTCTGGCCACGCGTTACGAAAACGGATCGCCATCATGGAGCCAATCTTTCACCATCGGCCAAACGAAATGGACATCCAATTAGGGCACGGAAAAACCGCAAGCATTTCGAGTCTTTGGAAGTCTTTGGAGTAGCGCACTGACGCAATTGTGTCAACATTAGGTATCGGGCGTGTTCTTGCGGCATAACGCACATTCTTCGACGGGTTGAGACGTAGTAACCGGTTACGTCACCGTACAGTAGTACCCATCCAACTGACAGCCTGTCAAACTATCCTTCTTGTCAAAAGACGATAACACACACACACACACACACACACACACACACATCCCGTACGATCCTAGCGACTACACAACTCCGAAGAGGAGATGATGCCTCAAGTGTCATTCCAGTCGGTACTATAATTATTCTACACACACATAACCTACCGTTGGCGAAACGTTTGTTTATTGATTTTCGTTTGCTGAGTGTATCAGACTTGTGCAACAATCAATAACATTAACCAAACAGCAAACAAATTCAGCAAAAGGTTCCTCTTTCGTAACTACAAAAAAAAAAACTACGTCTCGTCCCAGTTCAGCGCGTCGGAAAAGTGCGATCGCTCAATCAATTGCACAATTTGCTACCGAAGCCATCATGTACGGTCTGGAATCATCTGCAGCGTGCACGAGCGGCACGAACGACGCAGAGGAAGCGCGAGATGAAGACACCGACACAGAGGAATGGGAGCTTTCGAAAGAAAGGAAGGGGGAAAAAATAACCACATTTTCCAAGTGACATTTCTAGCAAATGGCTAATCGAGCGTTTATTATTATTATTACTACTACTACCGATTTCCAACACTTTTCTTCTTCCTTCGACAGCGTCATTTTGCACTTTCTCCCTCTGTCTAGCTCCCTACGTTTCGTACAGTAGGAACCACAGTGATTCGGGGGCCAATTTCTGAGCCGGTGCTGATCGAAGCGCTTACGTAAAATATACAAACGTCGCTAAACGCGTATGTGAGCTGCATTTTATGCAGCTCGCGAAAGTAAGTGATGGAATCGGCGAGAAGGCCTTTCTGCCGTAAAGAGAAATGCGTAACCCCTGGACGACCTCGCGCGTTAGTGGATGAATTTTTGGACGCGTTAGCGTTAGATAGTGCGCTGGAAAAGCCATGGTACCATGGTTTGATAAACATTTCATTACAGTTCGTGTGTTTCGCTGTATAGCTGCTAATAACGGGTTTTGCTTTGCCGGTTTGGAGTCGATTTCAGTGCATTCAGAGTTCGATTTCGTAACGCCTCGCTACCATATATCCTTGATTCCAACTACACATGCCCTCGGGGGCATAGTGTGTTGCTTACGTGTTGTTAGCTCATGTACCGCTTCTATTCCTTTTTAATGTCCCCAAAAAAAAAACCCCGTCGATACGGATCTACTTTTCCTACGGAGCACCATCCCCTGCCCGGGCTTATCCTCTCATTAATTTTGTTGAGGTTAGTTTTCGGACAGTTGGACCTTAACCCGGTGACTGATGGGTAGCCTCGGGCGAGCGCGAAGCGAGCACGTAACGGGGAAGAGCGAATTTGGGGCAAAGTTTGATGGTCACCGTGGTCTAGGTTGCCGCTGGAAATAAGCCTTCTGTGTTGTTGTCGTTATTTTTTTTTCAATAACACGCCACCCCAAAACAGGTTGCACGTGGTACCAATGAATGCAACATTGGAACGGTAGATTTAGTACCGGTGACCTTCACGACATGATGATGAATGGGATTGTTTTCTTCTATGTGTGTTTCTGTGTGTTTGTGTTGTGATAAAATTGGAGATATTATGCCCACCATCTCATATGTACGTTAAGATCTCGATCAATTTACCTTTCTTTACTGCTCAGTTTTGAAAGGTAGACCACTACTTGGGTGTTTATTTGCTCTTACTCTTAACGCTCAGAACTCGCGTTACTAGACCTATGAGATGTAATCTTAAACACGTGCTATCTGTATATACTGTTAATTCATAAGATTGTTTCATTCTGAGAATTATCTTGATGGTAGCAAATCGCGCTCCAGTCCGGTTTCTTCCACTTTCAATCTCAAACGTCCTTGGAAGGGTGCTCCATTATTATCACCGAACCTACCCGTTCGCGCAACTGGATCGAATTCTTGGTCACATTAGTCACCACTAGCGACGTGCCTTTCTAATAAATTCTACTCGCGCCAGCTGTCACACCACGAGTGTTTCGCATTCCGCACCGAAATTACCCGTTGGGGCGTTGCTTGGTGACTCACCGTCCGGCATCCAATCCGGTTGCCTTTAAGCAAACCAGTACAGCGTGCACCCCGGATCCAAAATGTGTGTGCTTTTTTTTCGGAACCCCCATGCACCGTAGGCTAAGCATGCAAGGAGTTTCAGCACCTCGGTCCACCTTTGGCTTTTTGGGGGACATATTTATTACATTCTCGTTACAACCGTTGCAGTGCAACGTGGAAGGCTCGGAGCTGAGACACAACAACGGTAACATTCAAACGCAAAGGTCAACCCAAGGTACCACCTACTCGCACGTCACCTTTCTTTGCGGCTTGATGTGCGGCGAGCCTTTTGCGGTCGAATCGGTACGCCGTCGCCAACGCCCATTACCCATACCAAGGGCGCAATCGCGGTTCTGCGGAGGGCCTTATTGTACTCTTTGGTTGGACCGCAACAAAATGGCAGCTCATTGCACCTACATCAGGCAGTACAGCGTAAGTCGCTCATCGAGAAAAGCTCACCCACCGGTGGTTGTGTTCACGCTCTTCACACCAAGGTCCACCGGTAGACGGCAAACCTTCTTTGTTGCGTTCCGTTCAACGTACAATTTCTTTCCTACCAATGTTTTTGCCGCAAAATGAACACAAAAGAAGACTTGTAGCTTTGTTTCGAACGTTTTTTCCTTTATTTATTTCGTTACCGTATTCGTCGTTTTTGTTACTGTTCTTTCTTTTTTTTTATATGTTAATTGATCCTTACATGTACAACTCGCAGATAAACGCTATTGGGAAGGGCGGTTTTTTTTGGGGTGGTGCGTTTTTACACACGGCTCGCACAATTTTGTTTCACCGTTTGAGCACTATTTACTGTTCCGTTCTGCGGTGTGCTTTTGTTCAATTGTTCGTTTTTATTTCTGTTCCATTTGCTCGTTCAATCTCGGATTCAATACGACACGGGCCACCCGTCACACTGATCGACAAACGCAGATCGGCTAATGCTTAATGTTGTCCTTAACGTAGAGTAAAAATAGTCTTACAGTACTTGTCTCTTAGCGAAAAGAAGAGGAGAAGGGTTGTTATTGGAAGTCATGGAAACCACGTTGGTGGTGCCGGTATCTTGAAAAGACATATCCATAGTGTTTGTGTGTGTGTAGGCGGAAATTTTGAGCAAGAGCAAGAGAAGATAATAAGTAGATCTACTGTGCAGGAGTATCACACAAAAGCGTGCGTATACTAAGATATAAAAATGGAAAGATGATATAGAAAAAGAAGGAATAAATAAGAAAACATTTAAAAGAGAGAAGAAAATAGAGCAAGCAATGAAAAGAGGAAAATAAGGAAAAGAAAGGAATAGAACACAACGTGATGCTAATGCAATACAAGGAAACAATTCGATAAATAAACAAAGCAAAAGAGAAAAAAAACATAGAAACCTTAGAATGGCTTCACGAATGCAACTACAAAGGTGTGCATGTAACGAACTATGTGTAGAACATGAAATAATAATAAAACATTAGTCAAAACACACGCACACTTGCAAAGAAGAATGAGAGAAGAAAACAAAAACACCAAAACTGAACCTCCAGCGGGTGTGGCAGTACCACGGCTGGGATACACTCTGCCGTTCAGCTCTTAGTACTCAATGTTGTGACCCCGCAGGAACGCATCAATCTGTCCGGGTGCGCCCTGTGGTGGACCCTGGGGTTGGATGAAGTAGTATTGCTGTTGCTGCTGCTGTGGCTGCGGTTGCGGCTGGAAACGGTGCATTGGTGGCCCCGTTACCTTTTTGGCCGCCTCGAGCCGATCAGCACGCAGCTGGCTTTGTTGCAGCTCGAGCTGCTGGGCGAACAGCTGCTGGCTGTTGATGAACTGCAGTTCGTTCTGCTGCTTCTGGTAGAGCTGCTGCGGGATCTGTACGGTGGGCGGTCCTACCGGTGGCCGTCCGGCAACCGACGGCGATGGCTGCGAGCGGTACAGTGGGGACTGCTGCTGTAGCTGCTCGAGTGTGACAAGCTGTCCGGCACCATGATGTTGCTGCTGCTGATGGTGCTGCGGTCCGGCAACGTACGGTTGGATGCGGTGGTTCAGCTGGAAGTCACCATCGCTCTGGGGCAGCTGTTGGTACAGTGCGGTATCGTACTGACCGGAGGCAGGATCGAAGATAAGCTGCGACTGGTAGATCGGGTTACCGGTGGCCAGCTGCGGACCGGACGGACGCCCGAATGGCGATCCGGTGGGTTTCGGTGCGGTGCTCGGTGCGGACGGTGTCGATGGGCTGGGCAGCTTGTTGTCTGCCTGGAATCGCTTAAACTCGGCCTCGAAGTCAATTGACGGTCCGCGCGTACTTGGGGAGGTTGGACGGTAGGTGGTCGGCGCAAGGGTTGGCTGGGTCGGGAGCGGTGATACACGGTACACCGGCTTGGGGGTGATGTTCACCGGCAGTACTGTCTGCGGTGGTGATGGTGCCGGATTGTGGTAGAGGGTTGGGGTCGGGTTGGGCGTAGTGCTTACAATCTGTACCCGGGGACGCTGGGTTGTGGTGACGGAGCCGGCGAATGGTCGTGCCGCCGGACGGGTAGAGGAACCACGCTGTCCAATCTGAACTTCCTCCTCACCATCGGCAGCCGATTCCTGCTGGCGACGATCCTGGTAATCGTTTTGGAACACAGTGGTCGTGGGACGTACCGGTGTCGGTGCGGGTGTCGAATGATGGCGGGCAGGTGCGGAGGTTGGCCGTGCGATGGCAACCGGACGCCGAACCGGATAGTTTTGTGGCACGTTCTCGTTCGAATCGTCCTGTCCACCCTCGGAGCGATCGTTTTCCTCCTCCTCGCTGCCGTCGGGATTGTTCGGATCGCACGGATTGCCCGACACGTACGTGAACTCACGCTTGTTACCGTCCGGATCGATGTAACCGTACTTGCCGCGCACGACACAATCCGTACCACGCGTTTCCTCCTTGAACGAACCGTCGGCTGCTTCGTAGCCGAACGTAAACGAACCGTCATCGTTCACCTTACTGTAGTTGCGGATCGTCTGTACTGGTGGTGCGCGCGATTCACTTGCGGCCGCCTTCTGGCGGGCCGCTAATGGGGCGGCCGTAGTGCTCTTGGCCGCCGGCCGCTGATACTGTGTGTCGGCACGGGGCCGTGCTGCTGCTACTGGTGCACCGTACTGACCACCGCCATAATCTTCATCCGATGAGGCTACCAACACCACATCACCGAGCCGCTCCTGAGCCCGGGCATAGTACTGCTGGGCCTGGGGACGATTGTCCTGCTGTGCATCTTCCGCACTGTCCACATACTCCGCACTGGATGGAGCCGCGAGGACACGCGGTCGGACACGCAGCTGACGGCGCGTCTGTGCTTCACCTGCAGCTGCCAACACCACAATACCCACCGCCAACGTTAACCACTGCGATAGAGAGAAGAGAGAGAGAGAGAGAGAGAGAGGAGAAAAAAAGGAAATGTAAGAATATGATTTAAAAATTTGGAATATGGGCGCCCATTAAGGGGGAACTGGTCATTAGGAACTGGTATTTGCGCGATTCGAACATAGAACTCCCCCCGAGGCACGCATACTCTTGTGCAAAAGCGCAATTAATATTCATTCCAATCTCGGACGCTCGGTTGACGGTTTTGATACGGCAAAACAACAACCGCAAACTTATTCCGACGTGTTCAAGAATAATTAGATTCACTGAAAGCGACCCCAACGTCAAGTGTGTAACGCAGGGTGGTTATTTTTTTTTTAAATAAATCTTTATTATCTCATACCCGCGAAAGTGATTGCACGAAGGGTTGATGGTCTTATTAGTTCGCACCGTGGGAGGGATGGGGGAAGGCGGTTTGCTACTAACCCTGCTTCATCACGGCGGAAAAATGCCAAAGAAAAGAAAGAAGAAAGTGCCAAGTGCAGCAGAAAACAAAAGCACAACACAGGGAAACAGGAACGAATGCTAAACGTAATTAAAATTTAACTTCCTGCTTCCAACAAAACCTACCTCCCCCACCCACCCCCATACCACCGGGTCCAAAATGACGGCAATGAGGTGGTTTGCAAGTAAAAATGGAAATTTATCGCCTTTCAGGAAGGGTTTGTACGCTGTGTTTCGGATGGTTCAAAGAAAGCCTGGGTGGGATGTTACCGAAGGGGTAAAGAGTAGCATCTTCAAGTGTAGACGAAGAAAAAAATGCAAATGCCATCCCCGGCATTACGTTCGCCACCGCTGGTTGATGGTTGGGTATTGCTGTGGCTCATAACAGCAATAATCACTTCCAAGCACACCCAATATCTGCGGGGCTATCGCTAACGCGCGGGACCCGGTAGAAAAGAAAACATCTATCCAGCGACTGGATCAAACAAACCATTGTAAAGGAAGCAAGCAAAGGGAGGAAAAAAAAAACAATAACCCTTACCATCTCGGGACCACCGTGGAAATTGCTTTTCATTAATAAATCAAACACATATGGAAGGCAGGGAGGAGGACGTAACAGGCGGCAAGGTGAACCTTTTTAGCGTATACGGAGAAAATTGGTAGCTCGCACAAAAGGGTGACTGAAGCGAATTAAACGGTTCGCTAGCAGATGGAGGTGGTACAATCGGTCCCGTGTGCTGTGCGGCTTGTGCTAATGGGCTGTTGCGACTTAATAGCAAGCGTTGCTGTTTCGGTGGCAAACTCCCCCCCCCCCCCCCCAGCCGCGGTCGGTAATGGTGGTGACGGTGGGTCGCTGCTGTCAGCGACTGCTCTAAGGCGAGGTGCAATTATGCAGCTGAGCGATCGAACTAATGGAGATGAATGCCGCATTTTGCTGGAACACTGCTGCCGTTTATATACCTTTACTCCATCGTACTCCTTGCAGATTAGTATAACCATGCGGCGGACTGCGGATGACGGAACGGAATATGGAGCAAGCAGGCAAGCGGATTGTTTCCGGATTCCTGCATCAAGAGTACTTCGAACGTCAATGACTTCCGACAATCCGGTAGAACCATTTTGCAGCGATTGTGCTTTTATTGGCTTGGCACTATCGATTGGAAATGTCAGAATAGCAGTTAAAATCCGAGACTCATTTGTGTGTTGGCTACGTCTCCAAAACGTTCGCTTTTCCGTGTCAAGACACAAAATGTAACAGAAAATCGGAAACACAAACTAAACCCGAGAAAGATGCAACGTCAGATGAAGATGCCCGTAGACTTTTAGCAGATGTGCAGAGCCTTGGATTCTTTCCCCCCCCGGGGGGGACGGAATGCGAACATTATTAACAATCCATCTTTACGAGCGCTAGCTCGAACGGTGTCCCGTAAGCAGCAATTTTTGGAAGATTTTTATGATCCATCCGCACCAAAAACCATAACCCGAGGAGGACGCATTTAAATTAGCTTCGCATACTAACAGCAAAAGGGGTCGGCGGTGAAGCATAGAGCTTCAGGGGGAAGGTGGGCGGTCTGCAGGAAGTTTTAATTGAATTTTCCATCGAAGTCGCGCGCACAGAATTTGCCCATTTTGGCATTGGTCCAGCAATGCTGCACCGGCACCATAAAGTGGTTTATGTTTCGCAAACATCACACTAGCAAACGGAGAAGAACTTAATTCTGCTCAGCAAACAAGCAAAATGGAGCAACTTCTCGCAAAAAATAGGAAACCATTTTGGACGTTTTTCGGGATGATTGGATTGCATCGATGCCTTTTTTTTAGCCTTTTCGGACCGAATCCGAAACTTGCTGCACTAGTTTCGTGTCGAGATTTATCGCTTTTCTCGCTTGCGACCGAATCCAACCAAATGTCGTGTAAATCAAGATGGCGTCCTGTTGGTCGTATGTTGGAACGATGTTCGATAATATTCAGCAAACGGCTGCTGGAACGGTAATTAAAATTGGGTTCCCTGCTTCTACTTTCCGCCCCCCCCCCCCCGGGGGTTCATGGATTCAAGGTAGTAAATCTTACCCAAAACCTTCGGTTACCGTGGTAATTTTGTGACCGAAACAATCAATTTGTGGGCCAACATTTGATGCCATTCTTCTACCAAGCACGGACACGGGCACCTTGTTTCAGGTTCTCCCCTGTGTGTTTTTTTCTCTTCTGTTTCTTCCCCGTACGGTATTCTACGCTATGCTTGCCAGTTCGAGCGACAGCACGTGCCCTCATCCTTGACATTTGCGTCAACATGGAGCATCACCGTAAGGCGACAGCGAGATGGAAAGTGCGAGTGAAAGACAAGGAGCAGAAGAGTTTAAGAATGTCCAGCTGCCCTAGATTGAAATCCGATACCTTATGTGTCCGAATAGCTGAAAATCGATCCCTTTCAGTAAAGCTAACGGGTCGTGCAGCGAACAGCGCTCTCTACCCAGCTTTGCAGCAGGTGAGAAACATGGCGTCTTTCGATTAAGTAAGACGTTCCGAACGGGCACGAACGGTGTTCCATTTCTCGCCAAACTGTGACGGTAACGCAATGTCACTACGTCTGCTCCCCTATTGTAGGCCACACGGCCTTTAAACGTCGAGAAATACCAACACACATACACATGTGCGCGAGTGTGTATACCGGCATCATACCGGATGACGTCGGGCGTTGCGGGTTCGTCGCTTGTTGCCATTTCAGATTCACTTTCAATCTCGTCATTACGGGGGATCCCGTTACCAGGCAAACAGTTCGCCCCAGTGCCAGCTGAGCGGGACGGAAGCAAAACAGGCAGATATAAAAAAAACACACACACACATACACACACATTCCACATTACCTTCTCGTTCTCGCTGTTTTGCCCTTTTTTCCCGAGCGGTTATCCGCACCGCCATCACCAGCCCTACGGGTGCTCTTAACGAGCGTGGTGCGATCAACCACACCGTCAGCTGCGGAACGCGTGTGAAGTACTTTCCTTAGCGATCTTCACGGTCAAGTCCAGAGACGAACCACAACCCGCCTGTGGTGGTTTGCGGGAATCCGAAAGGAAATCGACGGGCGCCGAGCAAAGACAAACAAAACGCAATTATTTCCCACACACCCACCGGGGGGGGGGGGGAGATTGGAGATTACTTCTTCCGTTGGCCCTCTAGGATGGGAATGAGAAAGCGTTCCAACAAACGTCTGTTTTAATTTTATCTTTCACAATCATTGGAACCATTTGCAATTTCGCTCACGTTTTGCTTGCGCTCGGTGCCACAGGATGCGGTTTTTGCGCAAAGCACGAAACATGTAGCTACGTTTGCACCACCAATGTGCACACGTAAGATTCTTCGCACATTGCAAACGTTTTCAGGGTGAACCGTTTTTTGTTTTTTTTTTTGCAAAATCGTTAAATTGCGTCCTCAAAAATCTTGGGAACCGGCCAGAAGCCGAACGCGTGCCTAAGCTTTACAAGGCCAACAAAGGCTTGGCGTTCCTCTCGTTTGCTTTGTTGCTCGCATGCGCTCACAGTGTGGTCCAATTTGTTGGGTGAGAATTTTTCACGCGTCGCAATAATACCGACGAAAATTGTTTCGTGGTTTTGTGATATTTGCGTTTTTCGTTTGGCTGCGCTAGCACAGCAGAGGATAAGTGAGGAGAGGCGCATTCGCATATCCATTTTTGTTTGCTGACCAGATGACGGTGGGCTGATGTAACCTGTTGCTAACGTTCCGTTCGCCAAAGTAGCGAAATTACTAGCAAAAGAACAATTAAGCTTTTCGTGGGACGCATGGTACACGTTTTGTGCAACTTTGCACGAAGAAAGAAAAAAACACGCATGATTGCAATACTTTTCCGCACATTCCGTCACACAAAGAACACACGGCAGGCTAAAGGTAAGGGTCATACACGGTGGTACAATAAAACCAGGCTCATGCACATTTCACACAAAATCAAAGCATCACGTCATTCGTGCTTCGCTTAGTGTGCGACTTATACGACTTATGCTGCTGCGTTCACTGTCTCGCTCCTTTTCTGTGCACACCTCTTCCATGCGCACATTCTTCCCGCGTGTTTCGCGCATGGAAGAATTGGAGAAGGACACGGGCGACGAAAAATGCGAAGCGCCTACACTTACCAGAGCGGAATTACGTAAGAGCCGCTTATTCAGCTCATGCCGGGTCACTAATCCCGTTCGCCGCAAGCCTGATTTTGCGGCCGCCTAACGGGTAACGCGGCGCACAAACGCACCTGAAAGGATGTGACACCCGCACAACAGGGAACTGAACCACCGAAAGTCGATTTCGGGACGATCCGATCACGCAATGGCGCGAATCACTCGCAAACCCATTCCACTGCCAGCAGTTTGGTAGATCCATTAGCGTTACGCTCTTTTTTTCATTTCCCTCCTTGCGAACAGGTACGTTCGATCGACCGTTTTTTAATTTTTGGTCTGCTGCATTGGATCTGCATCGCGGGCCCCGTACGCTGCTTAGCGGCTGCTTCCAAAAAAAAAACAGTTGACGCAACTTGCGGAACGCGGTGTAATTATCTCGCATTTATTTAGTCGCGTATTTACACGCGTCTGTCCGTACGTACCGTACAGGCGACAAAGTTCGTTGCACGAAAATCGTCAATTGGTTCAACCGTAAATCACCGGCCACTCCGGTACACGGTTTGATGTTTCGCGTCAAATCGGTTTCAAAAAACCTTCACTTTTCCCACACATACACACACACACACCAATGCTGCGAGTCCATCTTTGATTTAATAACATGTGCGTTTCGGGTCTGTCGGATTGTCATCTTGGCGGATGGCATGGGAAATGATGGGAACACAGCATCACTAGTCCTTCCAGCCACCCCCCCCCCCTCCCCTCCCTCCTCTAAACATGGCTCAGAAAGATGGCGTCGGCAGACTTTGCGGCTGGTTTGAAATCAACTTGTTGCACGAAGAAGCACAAGATAGACACCTACAAAAAAAATATAAACTACTCGAAAAGAAGCAATACTGCTTCGTCGTTGATGCTGCTGTTGCTGCTGGCCGATGATCCGTTCTCATCACATCATTACAACTTCCCTCGCTCCCCCTCTCTCTCCCCCCCCGCCCCCCAAACGTTCCCCTCATCAACAAAGCATAGCCGGGAGCGCACCTTACCATCTCCCATCCAGCAGCCACCACCAGCATGTTATGCTTTATGCTGCGTTATTGTGGGAAGACTGCCCCGCGGGAAAGGGGGGGGGGGGGGGTTGGTTGTGGCAAAATGTAAACATATTCTCACGGGTTCGAGCTTTTGGTTTTAGGATTTTGCTCCGTACCTCTTCCATTACAACCTTCCTTCCGTCCTTCGCCTATAAAGCGCGGTACACACACACAGTGTACCCAGCACTCTGGTAGATGTGGTGACGTACCAGACGTACCACCAGTGTGGAGTATATGGCTATCGTTCGTTCGTTTTGTCGGCTCATCTTCATCTGGCGGTGCCAAATCGTGTCACACTGCAATCGCCATCTGAACGCTGATTGCATCCGTACGTGTTTGCTGGGTCTGCAGGGTCTACATTCAATTGCACCCGAATAGATTTTCCGTTTTGTTTAGCAAGCGAAACATACAACAAAAAAACAATGTCTCACATATAGTGTTATCGCTGCAAGATGACAGGCCATTTGGGATCAACAGAAACACCGAAAGCGAAAGGGGAGGGTCATGTAAGTCGGCGCGCGGTACACGGCAAGATTCTCACGGCGCGCGCATTCTTTCCATTAGGTCGCACACGCCGTAGGCAAACCGACTGCTGTAGTCAAGATCTGAAAGGGAGCATCTTCGTACAGTCGGAAAGGTCAGCGCGTGAAGAAATGTGCGAACCAAAGCGCCGAAAAGCGCTGTGTCTTTCTTTCGCACACTGGCATATCGGACGGACGAGCGGGCCCGTTTCGCTCAGTTTGTCCTTCGAGCTAGTTTTTTTTGGGGAGAGTTCTTCTTGATCTTCTAACCCAGCTCAAGTACAGCATCGCGGAGTGCGATCGAGGAACCGATCTTGATGGCACCCGCATCTTGATCGTCCCCCTCCCCAAAGGAGCAGGATATCTGAACCGGAGCGCGTCATAATGAAGCCAATGTCCAATGATGCTTTGCCCTGCCGGTTAGCCATCCAAAAGAACGACCAAAGCTAGTGCATTCGCGAGTTTTCTGGTTCTGGTAGAAAGTGAAATGTGAAACCCTTTTTACCTCACGAGTGGTATCGTACGGTGGTAGTAAAAGTAACACAAACAAAAACATCAACCCCCCAAAGCCTCCAATCCCCTCCACCCCACCCCCGCTGACGGGGTAAGCTTGCGTCACGGCACGCAATTGTATGATGCAATTGCCTTCGATCGAATAAGGCATGACCAGCCGAATCAAAGCATAAGTTACATAAAGAAGTGCGGCAATTAACGGCGACCGAAGTGGTCGATATCACTCCGTACCAGTGCAGAAGTCCAAAAACTAGTTTACTTGTTTTGATACACGGGGCTGACAAGGGGCTGACGGGGACAGGGGGGAGCACGGTGAGGCAATAGGTGTTTGCTGTCTCTATTGCTCGCTCTTGTTATTCTTTGGTTTCGATCACATTCCCGAGCCATATGTTGGTCACAAACGCAAAACACTTGCACGAAGCTGTTTAGCAGCTGCATAACGGCTGCTGGTAGGGTGTGTTAAGATGGTAGGACGCGGTGAAGGTGTTGGCGCTGTATATGGTACCTTGAAACTGTGCCACTGTGGCAGGGAGTTGTTATTGTTGTTTTACTACCAACCCGTTCCCATTAACGGAACGATCCTGGGCAGGCGACGTAAAATATATCGTCCACGAGTGAAAGGATACGAGATCTAGTTTCGCGTCCTTGGGCGTAATCTTGCGCTTATCGTAAGAAAGTAGTTGCGAATGTTCGCATTGGAAGTTTCCTTTTAGTTTTCGTGCTTTCCCAACCCCCCCCCCCGCCTCCCCCCCCCTACTTACCGTGCCTTGCAAACGCATTGTGTAGCTGGGCGTCCTTATTTGTCCGGTGAAGCGCTGTTTAGGGGCTGATAGATGACGTCACACACAGAACGGGAATTTTGATCGGTGCGGTCGCTGACGCCGATGCTGTGGACGCTTATCGGGAGTTCAATGACTCCGGATGTTAGGTTCGGTACACCCACGGTTCGTGAGCTTTGTGTTTGTTCTTCTTTTTCGGGGGTGTAAACCCACCCTTTCACACTGACAAACGCACTTACACGCACCCTTTTGAAAATACACAAACACAAACGCGGAAAAAAACACTCTTGTACTTGCTGCTCGACAACTGTCCGCAATTCTACGCTAGTTGCTAGTCCTGAAACGGTGTTCCTTATTTCGTCGCCGACTCGTTTTCGCACTTAACGCTTACCCTCGAACACGCAATGCACACGTCGATTACGCTTACCGTAATGCACACTGTGAAAAAAAAAAGGCAGGAAAGAGAGTAACATTTGATTAGGCGGTGAGTGATGGAAAGGATTATGGAGCGGGAATAATCAACAGCCAACAGGGTGTGATGTGTGAAAACGTAAAGCTGTTTTCCCTCTATCGGAAAAGGACAAACAAGGCAGATCGTTCAGGTATGCAAATGAACTGTGCCACCATAAAGCACCGTAAATTAATACGGTATGTAATAAAATTACAATTTCAAGGGCCACGAATGTCGATTGGAAGGAAACAAAACCCCCCTGGGTGGAAGGGCACTACTTTCTAAAACCGAAAGCAATTCCCTGTCCACCGGTGCGAAGTGTAGCGTTGGGTGTGAATGTGAATTTTTTTGGATCCGCTTCGAACCGGCGCATCAATAAAAGTGAAATTTAGGAAGGGTAACGGTAACGGGTAGCCCAAAAACTAGAATCCAGCGCGACATCGGAAACCGCGTGGGGACGAGAAGAAAACTCCGGAACGAGGAGGCTCTTAAGCAGCGTTTCAATTCCGGGCACGCGTTTTCGTTGTTTGCTTTGTTTTGTTTTTCTCTTCATTTTATTAGTCTCAACCCGTTCCCCCAACGATCGTTTCCCAGCTGCCGCCTCCCCCCCGGGGGCCTACCGATGGAGCGGTACTTTTACTTTCTACTTCCAATTTCGTTCCAGTTCGATTTTCCCGGGCGCGCCAAGCCCTCCGGTCCGGCTGGGATCATTGAGCGCTTCAGAAGCTGTGGTGTGTTGATGGTGTGTGCCAACTAGAGAAAGAGATAGGGACAGCTATCTGGCGTTGGCCGGTGGCATTTTATCGTGGAGGAAGCAGGATAGTAGTACGACATTCCAACTATCGATTGAATACACATACAGGCACACACACACACACACACTCGACATACTCGTGTTCTTTGTTTTTTTTTTCTACAGAAGTTTATGGCACGATCCTGACTCTCCTAGTTTGTGTGAGTGTTTTCGTGTTCCCTAGTAAACCTCGGATTGGAAGATCCCGAGTGCACCCTTATCCGGACACTGCTAGATCTTATCGAACTGTCTGTCAGTTTGGTTCTCAAGCACATGACGACACACGATCCGGTTCAGTTCACTGTTTTGCGGGTCCAATAAAACACGGATATGAACGATCACGTTTCACACAGATTCACACCACACTTACACAGCACACCGAACGTTACAAAGGGTTTTAATGTATTCAGAGGTAAGGGAAATGGATCGTTTGCAGCTGGTACCGCGATCTTACGGTGTTTTTGTTTTGGTTAGTTTGTTTTTTTTTTTCGGTGCGTCCTAGTGTTCACTGGGGAACGTGTCTTTGCAAAATGGTATCCAGCGCTACCAGCGCCACTGTATTTTATAACATTCACCACCGCTGAAGCGTTCGAACCACCCCGAACGTGGGGGTTGTAGCGGAAGCGATGGTGTGGCAGGAAGGGGAAAAAAGCTCCACCAACTCGTACCAGACGGATGGAGATGGAGATATAGAGTGGAGAGAAAAAAAGGCACCTTTGTACTAGGCATGTGAGACCAGCTTAGAGCGAGAAAGAGTGAGAGAGAGAGGGAGAAATTGAACGGACAAAATGTCGTGATCCCAGGGCACTGAGGAGGGGGACTCGAACTCCAGCCCCACCCCCCAAAAAAAAAACGGTGACTTGATCGCAGTGGGCGAACCATTCGCTAGGCCCCCAACAAGGGAACTGGAGCTGGACAGACGCGGAAGAAGCGGATCACCGTGCAAAACCCATATTGGCTACAAAATCTGCACTCACACTGCGACGTAGCGTATGTGTAGGGTTCTGCAGCAAAAAAAAAGGTGGCCACTTTTGCAAAACCCCAACACTTTTAGGGTTTCGTGCTAAAGGGCGACACCAATACCCTGGTTCCTGGATGCTGCGGAGACCTGTCAACAGGAGACCACCGTAGCTCATCTGTGGCGTGTGAGTGTGTCTGTGTGTGTGTTCGTGATATTATGATCCTTACCCAGATTAATGCGACTGGCTGCTCTCTGGTAGCTAATGGTATAAACCGGTTCTCAGCTATTCGCTGGAGACACAGATCCAGCTCCAATATCCAATGTAGACTAGGGACTTTTCGCAACACCCACAGAGTTGGTGGTTCCTCACGCGTACAACGCTAGCACCTAGATGAACGGTCAGGATGAGGATGGTGGTCTATGTCAATATTCTTGTTTCTCGGAGATCTATGGGACATCGAACTGGAGTAGCATCACTTTTGGATAGGAGGAGATAAGCGAAGACGAATAGAAGGAGATGGAAATTGGGGCTTCATATGAGGAGCACCCGTGCAACATTTCTCTCATAATATATTCAAAACACGATAAGAGTTCACCTTTGGCGGTAGAAGAGCGAGAAACTTCAATATAGAGTTATAAAAAAAACATTCCAGAAGTTCTTCCAATATCTAATTCTTATTTCTAATAGCACAAAGTCGTTCACATCGCTTTTAGCATAAAGTAAAAATCCGTCGCTTTTGTCTGTCCATCAGGGACTGGAGCCGGGCCATTTGTTTGTCCGTTGGTGCGTTTTTGTGTGGTATGGCTTTATCTTCCCGCAATTTTTAAGCCGATTGGAACACGACCGATCTGACCTCGACAGTGACATTTCAATCGCAAACGGATCTGTGCTGCCCAAAAGCGAACCACCACACTATCAGAGGCGAAACATCGCAACATCCTGCCTTCGCCAACCGAAACATTTCTAAACAAAACCGTATTCGTACCTAAGTTCACCAGCAAACGGTGCGTATTCTGCCGTTCACTCGATGGCTGAGCGCACGCTGAAGCGATGCGCAAAGAAACCCCGTACCGTCACTCTGCATGCCTGGCCTATTGGGCTATACTATCCATTAATTAGTCAAAGCCAAACTGAAACACTGCGAATTAAGCTTTGCACCGACTGATTCTGCACCACCTGAGGTAAGCGTTAGCGGAAGATACGGGAGATGAAAGGGGTAAAGGGGAAGGTGGAAGGTTCAGGGATGCGGTTGTAATTATGTCCGGGCAATCGGGCAAACAAAAGCGATTTTTTTTTATTACCTACAATCCAGACGTCCAGGGGTGGATCTTTGTTTACTTTTATCGCATTCTGATGGTAGCAAAACTTTTTGCTTTTTTTTATTATTTTGATTGATTTCCAATCAATCGCGATATCATGATGGATGGCACACGGTACCTAATGGAAGCCGGAATTAATACACTGCTTTTTACAATTGGTTTTCTTGTATTAAAGTTTGAAAAAAAATCTAACAAAATACCACAAGTCACGCGCTGGTCGCACGGAGTGCCTTCCGTTAATCATCATTAAGTAGCATTCCATTTACGCATCGCTGTGCTTTGATTGGTTTGTTACTGCCCAGTTTCCCATTCTAGATGGGTTCTTTATCTCTAGCAAACGGTTCCGTACGTTCATTTTTGTCGTAAAACCGGCGCAACCTTGAGCGGGCGATTGTTTAAGCGTGTGGTTTTAATTTTTCCCCTTTTGAGTTCGGTTTTGTTTTCTTTCGTTTTCACATGGTTTGAGTTTAATACCAGCCTGTTACCCGCCCTGCTTATCCATCCGCACGGTTTTACTTCCCGTTGTAGTTTCGTCGGTAACGACTTTCCTCGGGAAAATCAACCATCGGTGCGCACCGTTACAACCGATGAGGTAACAGCGCAGCCACACGTGCCTCCCAACAAAAAAACAAAACAAAAGAAAAACATTTCACTTTTCCACAATTGGTTAAGCGATCAACATTCGCCACCGCACAAACGACATATGACAGCGTACGGGTGTGTCTTCCGTTTGCGTTTGCTACAGAAAGCTTTCGATTTTTCCACTCGAAAAAGGAGCAATTTTCCAAACCCCGCCCGCCCACGAAAAAGATGCCGTCTGTGCGCGCGGCCGCACATAGATAATGATTTTGGATGATTTTTCGTTGTCAAGGCATGAGGTATGTCAAGCAACTGTTGCCCGGCGTCGCTAATCTATTCCAGTTTCGCTCGTGTTGGGTAGAGGCTTTCCCTTCATTTCACGAGCAAAAACGGAGGGTTTTCACGTATCGGTTAAAAGCGTTCGCTAATGTTTTGATTCCTGCGACTTCCATTTTGCCCACCTGGCCGGAACGGAACCTCGATGAAAGCTTTGAATGTCGTACCGAAAAGCTCGCAGAAAGGCGGATGTTTCTTGGGCAAAAGGAGGGTGTGAAGTCTTGTTGTATTTCTGTGTGTTTTTTTTTTTTGGCAATTGTTTTTGAAACGGTTCGATCGTTAGGCACCGTCACTAAGCGAGTGGCCGTATCCTCCGGTCGGCGATGCATAACACATGCGCTTTTCTTTCGTCAACTAAACACCACCGCACCCCCGCACGTTGGATGCCATTTTTCCCTTAACCGCCGTCGCGCGAAAGAGAGAGTTTTCATTTTTCTTTTTACCATTTTACTAGCGGCCATTATCTGCACAATTTATGAGCCTGTGCCAATGGTACACTGGTGGACATATCGTTTTCTGGTGAGTGTCGATTGTGTACGGGCACGGTTTGTGGACAGGATACGGTTGAGTCGGTGCACCGGTTCCGGTAGCTACTGGGGGGCCCGAAATGGACAAAATGCTGGAAGACGTATCAAAACGTATCAAACGAACCGTGTTATAAACCCACCCCTCTCTGAAGAGGTTCGCCTAACATCGACAGTAATATCTGCGGAAATTCCAAAAGACCTAATGTGCTTGAAAATAGAGAAAACATGGAGATGCTTCCAATATTTTATGGAATCATTCCAAAATACCTCACAAACCTGATAATGAAGAGTTGCGTCGTTACTATTTGGAAATTCCACTATTTCTGCTGTTGAAACGAAGAAAAGTTTCTTTGGAACGGTTAATAGAATCCTTCTGATGGGCCCTCCACCTTAACCCCTATACACCTTTACCGAGATCCACCAACCATCTGCGGCAATCATCTGCGTGCCACGATTACGCACGCTACGCCGATTCGGCGAACTGATCGACTTCGGGACTAATCGCAATGATTTGGTTGCGGTACGCACATTCCTTGCAACGAGTACAGGTGTTGCGCAAGCCGGGTTTTTTTGCGGTGGATTGTAACGCAACACGATGCGATGTTAGTGTTTTAAGTTGTTAGTTTACACCCGATCATGTAGTACTAATTAGTGAATGCACTCGCGTGTCTGGTTTGACAGCTATTAGAACTGTCAAAGTGTTTCCAACAAAACCTTTTTTTTGAAGAATAGCAACAAATTTGACGACATCTGGTAAATTGATGAGAGAGTTTTTGGGACAACATGGAATGAAGCGTACCTACACGTACGTGCCAGATTGATCGACCGTTAAAGTGTGCGGTGTCACCAAAAAAACCCGTAACATAACTACCATCTTGATGGCGTATGACATGCGTGCGGCCTTCTTGCGGTGTGACATTTCGACATCCAGCAAACCGAGTTCCAGGGCTTTGGCTGGGGCTTCACGCGAACGGGCGGGACTGAGGATATCTCTCGAAGGGCCCGCAACAAGTACGAAGGCCGTTTGTACCGTGACCGATTGTAACAAAAAGTCGGCGGCTTTACAAGGGTGGCTCGAACGACTTTCGTTTCTGCCTGACCTGGAACTGGTTACGGGGCCCCCGATAATGCGTTTGATAATGCGCTGAACTAATTCCGATCGTACAGTAAAAACCTTTTTGCTGGATGGATGACTTTTATATCATCTCATATATCCATCCAGATTTTGATTTGTGTAATGTGTCAAAAAGTTATAAACAAAAAAAAAACGAAAAACTTGCTTCGGGGCTACCTGTCGGGCGCTGTATGTTTGATTTGATTTGCCTTACGGGCCAACGGGTTTCATTGCCATCTTTAGCAGGCATGCATCGTCGTGCGGCACAATTTGCTTAACCCTGCTTCCTTGGCCCTTCCGTCCACCAGCTTCCCCACCCCGGTCCTCTCATCCCTTTTCCTCCCCCCCACTCCCCCGCGTACACGCGCGTGTGTCCGCCTGACAGCAATATATTGCGATCGGTGCGCGATCGCACGATACGCGCTTGATAGCAACGACCGACATCCGTGCGCAGCCTCAGCAAGCAGTTCGTGCACTTTCGATTTTTGAATTTGTTCGGCATACCTCGTTTGCGTCCGCAGACGCACTTATAACGCGAAATGTAGAGCACGTGCTGTGTCCCGCCCCGCAACAGTGCCATGCGGGAATACGCAATCGGACTTTTAAATTGCGCAAAACCGATGACGCGGTACGCGCGCAAAACGGTGCGCCCCGTATGACAATGTTATACACCGCGCGAACCAATTCCACCAACTTTCTCCGCTTCCCCCCCGGCCGCACCATTCCCCTTACCATTCCTAGCCACTTTCCTTGCTTCGGTTCGGCCGCGTAACGCATCCCTTTCTGTTAAGGCTGAAGGCCACAACTGGCCGCACGCAAACGCGTGTTTGTGGACGTTTAAGATAAAGCAAGCAAAAGCAGACAAGAAGACACATTCAATACTATTTGTCAATGCGCAACACTAAGCATTGCAAGTGCATCGTGCAAATGACGGTGTGCGTGCAATGCGTTTTGTCCTCGTTAGGCTGTACCGAATTTAGATCGCCGGGCAGAGCCGCATCACGCTACAGTGTGTTAAAGCGCGCCCGATATGACCGGGTCAAAATCGAAATGCTACATTAAAAGTAAACTTTTGGAAGAAGAATAAAAAAAAACAGCAACGCAACAACCAAAAATTGGGCGCCTCTCACCCGCACGAGGTGTATTACATCGTGATGATATAATAATATTTCTTTCTCCAACCCGCACATGTGGACGGTTTTGGGCTCGCGGCATGAAGAAATGGTTTGACTGCATTGGAATGCGCCCACGGATTGATTACGGGCAGGTTCGGCACCAATTGTAGGGAAATTATTGTTGTGTTGCTGCCTCATCTTGGCATCTCGGGTTTTGTTTTGGAGAGTGAAATGAAAAAAAAAAAACCCAATTCTCAATTTGTTGTGTCCCAGTCCGATCATGTGTGCGAACGAACGTGTTATGTTATTGTAACTGAGGCTACTCAGGACGATAAGTGTAACAGTGTTTATGCTCATCGGGTCATGGGACCGGGGTAGGAGTGAGAAACGAAATGAGAGTTTTTGCATAAGTCACCTTAAAGAATCGATTATTTCCGTAATTGCATCGCAATCGTGCTGAAACGAAAAAAGTAGTTCAATCCATCAATAAAAAAAAATCGAAAAACGTCTGTTCAACAACAACAAAAGTTCACTGCCTGCATTTAAAGGGGAAATAAAACGCACTTGCTAAGGAGCATCGGCTACGTATGGTTTGTGTCCTTTTCCTGCAGGCGGTACGTTAAGTTACTTCGTTGTAGGGCTTCACCCTGCA
The DNA here is from genome assembly GCF_943734845.2 of Anopheles funestus. Lineage (NCBI taxonomy): Eukaryota > Metazoa > Arthropoda > Insecta > Diptera > Culicidae > Anopheles > Anopheles funestus. Next base: position 14,892,202 of record NC_064597.1, on the reverse strand, counting down.
CCCACCTTCCACATCCCCGCCCCCCCCCCATCATGCAACCGTGCGTTAGACGAGCGATCACCAGAAGGATGTGACGCCATCGAACCACCAACGAATACGTCTTATGGCACTTCCCAGACCGGTTGCGGTTACCAGCGTTGCATTGGCACCCAGTTTCGATGAGGCCGGGTCAGTGGTAGTGCCGCGTACGAAACGGTTTGCTCTATTAATGATGTAAAAACCGCTAAGAAAATGTGCCGATAACGACGACGCCAGCGACGTTACAACCTAACACGCCAATTAGTTCCACCTGGAAGGTGTCGTTGCCTGGTTAAAAACACCAAACACACCATTGTGGACGTGCTGTCGATGGTTTTACATACCCGCTTCAACGAGCTATCGTTTTGTTTATTTCTTTTTGTAAATTCGTTGCCTTGTTGGTATGGCCGTTAAGGAAATACTGAAAAGAGTTATACTGCTTTCGCCATCCAGTTTAGATTACATTATAAAAAAAATGCTCAATAGGTGTGCAATATCAGTTTGCCTTTACTGCCCCTGATATATTTCCGTTCGGGTACATTTTTTTCTCAATAAGCCTGAATTACATGATTACTGTGTTTAAAAGAGCGTTAAGCATTCCCTTCTGTGTTAAGTGAACTATTTGACCGTTCGGAAAGTATGTAATTTACAATGCTTAATTGAATAAATATAAATATTGGGGCGGCCCGGTGGTGCATGTGGTAAACGGCGCCGGTTCACACAGCTGGACTGGGTTCAAATCCCATCCGGACCGTCCCCCCGTATCAAGGACTGATTTTCCGGCTACGTGGTAAAATAAGTCTAGTAAGCCAGAAATGGCCGGCGTGACCTGTAAGGTCGTTAAGCCAAGAAGAAGAAGAAGAATTGAATAAATAAATACATTAAGTAGCGCAATGGAATATGCAAGCACTTATGTAAATCAAATGCAAAAAATGCCTCACAAAGATTTTTATTCAAGAACACCATAATTTAAATTGTTGCCACGTGCAAGTAATGATGTTTAACGTTTATTTCAAACATGCTGAATTGAATTTGCTTTTCGAAGTTTTATAAAATGCTAAATACAAAGTAAATCATTTATATTACTCTTACAAATAATGTAAAAAAATGCATATCTGTGTTTATAATCCTTTTTTAAAAGGTTTTAAATATTACAAATATAAAACAATAATTTACAATTGTAATAAAGAATAAGTTGCGTATCCCTGGCTTGTTCATTTCATTGATGCGTGTAAAGAAATGAACACGGTGTAGTAAATGCATCGACTGACAGTATGGCGCAGAACGAGACAGCCTGCCGTGAAGGTAAACATCACCCTTGCATCGTGCGTATAATTGCGAGGTTGAGTAAAAGAAACAGCAAGCTTTGAGACGAAAATGAACCTTAGGGCTTAGGGCTGAACAGTGGTCGGCAACAAGTGACTCTTTCGTCCTCTGAACCAAAAGTGCAATAAAATTCAATTAGTAGCTTTAAAATATATTAAAATAAATTTATTGTACTAGGAGCCTTTAGAAGACTTTTTTTTTCGCTATACAAATAGTAACAAATTTAAGATGTAAAGTTGTAATGAATTAAATTAGACGGATACAGATTGACATTACAGGCTCGGTCACTTGCCGACCACTTACCACGACCGATCTAATCTCACTCGGAAACAGAAGAAGAGGAAGCAGGCGAAGATGGTGTTTCCTCTCTGGTGTTGTGGTTCGGTAAAGTTGTGTTTAAAGTTTGTTAATTACTCTATGTTGTAAAGTGTGGTTTTGTGAAGAATCGTGGTAAGTTTTAATTGTTTGTGTGGTAAACGTGTTGTACGTGTTCATTGAATGTCGTGAAGGTGTTGTGCGTTACAACGCCAATTCCTCCACACCACATCGAGATCAATCTGTTCTTGATCATCGGTATGTGAGCTCGCGTATATAGCTGAGTGTGAGTGTGTATTTGTGTGTATACGTCTGTGTGTGAAACATTTTTTTGGAGAAGTAATTAAAAATTGCAACCAAAGCACCCAAAAGCGCATCGTCTCAATTTCCGTCCTATTCCGCCACGACCTTGAGATATTTTACGTCACCGATACCACTGCAAACAAAACAACCCGCGACAATCAAAATTACTAACACCAAAAGAAAACCTACCCCTTTACATCCCGCCGTAAGGGTAAGCACGGAAAGTAACCCTTTATATGAAAACGATCATCATCTTCACGTTCCCAGCGTTACCGATCGTCTTGGCTCATCGTTCCGTGCTGCAACACCCTCTACAAAAACCGATGGTTTTTGTTCTTGTTTGCAACCTGTGGGACGATCCGCGGGTGACATAACGGCGGAATGTTTTCGACCCCTTTCCTCCCTCCCGCCAGGGGAAGCTGTATTGGCAAAGTTGATATTTACAACCGAAAACAGCCAGCAGCTGTTTCCAGCGTGGTGTACATTTTTGAACCCTTTTCCATGCGTGTGTTTTGGGGTGGTTTTTGGGGGTTGGTGGGTAGATTTCAAGAGAAAAACTTAACAACCACCCTCCAAAACAAAAAAAAACAAAACAAAAATAACAAGAACAACATCAACGAATAAACCGAACGTGCTCTTTCGCAAGGGTGTGTATGTTTTGTTGGTAATTGCGCGCCATTCGCACCAGTTTTAGCTTCCCAAGAAAAAAGGGAGGAGAAAAAAATATACAGCGCGACTCGATATTGCTCCGGTGACCGAAACAAATCGTTTTCAGTTTCCCAGCGTTTCAGCACGAGCGCGACAATGTGACGCCGTGGACGTTTTGTTACACTTCGAAGGGGTTTCTGTGCCGTTGCTATTGTTGCTATTGGCTTTGGATCACAAAATACGAGCATCTCCCGCACACTCTACCCCAGTGGTCACCCACGCATACTTGGAAGGAACCGAACATGCAACAAGCATGTTTTCGGACGGCTCTGGTACGCCCTAGTGAGTTTAATTGCCTGCTTTTTTTTGGGGGGAGAGTAGAATAGAATGAAGGCACAAACAAAAACGAGATATAAGGGAATAGAACGCAGAAAATAGGAAGCGAAACGGCGCCAGAAAGTAATTTCGTTTCGCGTTTAGAGTCATTTTACTGTTCGAGTTTGTCGCGCGCTTTAGCCCCAACATAAATTTTTGCCCCCCATTTTTTTTTGTTGTGTCCTGTTTGTCCTCTATCTCGTTCTGTCAAAGTATTCACAAGATAGGTTATTTTGGTATAGGAAGGCCCCTTGAAGCTGCTCTGAGGGGGTCAGTGGGCGAAATGGTGGTACAATGCCATACACACACATATACAAATAAATCATACACATAGTCTACGATTTAGTGAATATACGCATGTGCCGATCGCTCGTACAATGCGTACAGCATCGAACAGCGGGATGCTGTGCGCGTGTATAGGGCGGTGCGGTGTAATCAGCTCCATTCCACTATCCCTTCGGTGAAATACATTTTCGATTTTTTCTTTTTTTCTCTCTCTCTCTCGCTTCATCTCTGCAACAGGATGGGATACGGTATAGGAAATCAAAACGCACACACACACCCGTACACCCACGACGACGACGGTTTTAGTGCTCCCCTAGGCCGGCACTAGTTGGACGGAGCGCGCTAATCTCACTGTTGGACGGCTGCTAGAGAAGCTGTACGTGTGCCTTTTTGTGGTGTTGTTGTCTAGCCAAAAAAAAACCAAGCAAAGAAGCACTCAACACTCAACGTCACCAATCAAAGCAGTCCGGCATTTTCCGGCAGCACCGCGTCCACAATCAATCGTGCTGATAGTGTGGACAATAGACACCAGCGCAACCGGAACACGAAGATCGCCATACAAAACCGTGCATGTGTAGGTCGGCACGAACCGAAATCACGGTCACGATGGCATCGAACGGTAGCGATATTCGTCGGACTGTCGCCGAAGCTGATCGTGGCTGTACCATCGTCTAGCTGCGATAACCGTCCGGCTGCCCCTATACTCTCTCAACTTTCTTGCTGGAAAGGACAAACACAGGACTCCTCTATAACAAAAAAAAACGCACCCACACACACACACACGTTCCTGAGCATAAGCAAAACACGCATTAACGACGGACGCTCTCAGCTTAAGCGGACAAAATGGAAGAAACAGGTGAGTTCGATAAAGTATGTTTGGCTGGTGCGCGTTTTTGCTGCTTTTTATTTTGCTTTCTTTTTATTTTCTACCAAAGATACATTTCGCACGAACAAAATAGGCTTCGGCCAGTTTGTCTGTTATCAGAACGGAAATTTGGTGTACTTCAATCAACTCACGCTTCACGAGTGTTTTGTATTTTGCTGTATTTTGTAAAGCTTGTGCGTTATGAAATGGAAAAAATTAGTTAACCTAACTGGAACCATTTTGAACGACAACGTTCGAATGATTGGTCAAGTCCACTGTACGAAGGACATTGTTAATCACAACCTTTCGAGAACCAATTGTAAACCCCCATTAAGTACCGGTAGTTACAGACCTTCACCTGTAAGTGTTATTTGTACAATTAGATCAAATTAAGTGTGGCATTTTGGTAGTTCCGAACTACACTACACCGGTTCCACACATCAAATGCTAATTACTGTCATTGTGTCTTTCGGCTCGCTTTCAACATGTGTTTTTTTCCTGTTTGATAAGATGCCCGCTTTTTCGATTATCTGGCTGTTTTTTTTTGTTGTTGTTAAATTTAAGATAACGAGCGATGGCACCCAACGAGGCGCAGTTACGGTTACGAGTAGCAAGCGACAGTCCGTCTTGAGTGGTTCGTGTCGATAGAAAAAAAGTCTTTTCTTGTATGACAACTTTCCGGTGCGATGTCGAAATTAAGTAAAAAAATTTTATAAGGTCACCCTATAAGGGAAAACCTTGCGTTCATTTTCACTGCGAGCGTTTAGATAGAACATTAACTGCTGCAAGTTGTAATTAAATAGCATATCCTCGAGCCTTAACCTCCATCAAGGTTGCCTGTGTCGTACGGTGTATGCTAAACTATTGCTACACTGTACCGTCGCGTGTCCCTACGCGCATTACCCATTCGCTTATCGGCTTATGCGAAACAGGTGCTAATGGTTTTGCAAAAGGGACACGAGCAACGGTGATGTCGGTCCGACTGGGACGGCTACATTGATGGGCTGTTTGGTCAATCGAGCAAAACTGCACAAACAGTAGCGCATTCTAACACGGTTCACGGCTTGCGCAAGCGCCTACGTTTATTACCGTGTCGCCGCACACTGTATGCGGCCTGCGCTAGACGTAGTGAAACGACTTGCATTGTACACTTGCAACGAAAACAGTTGTAAGGGCCCCCGGCGGAGGTAAAAAGGGGGAGGTTAGATAAAGGGACCCGGTTAACACCTTGCGGTCAGTCTGTACGGTCCCTTATCTACTTCCTTGCTCCCACACATCACCTTGAGACAGTCTCATCCTGCAGTTCGGAGATGTGTGTGTGTGTGTGTGTGTGTGTGTGTGACCGTGCAAGTTTGCTATGTTTGTCTCTCTCGTACGAATGGGGCGCTTATTAGGTGGTCATAATTGTGAATTACCCTTTATTGTTGTACCGCAACGCCTTCCATGTTATGACGGACAGCAACAACCCGCGAACTGTTCTGTTTCGCGGAACTGCTGTGAGTGTCGAATAAGCTCTCCAAGAGTCCTCACCTGATCATACGAGCATGAGAAAACTCTCGCTAGACTCACGCATCTTACTTGTTTGCTGTTTTTGCGCCAGTCGTTTCATAACGCTTAAAGTAGTTGGAAGTAAAGGCACAGAACATTTGTTTCATACTTCAAAAACGCTCTTATCTACGTACGGATTGGTAAGCCGTATATGTCAGCATACGATAGAATGCTATATGCAATATAAATAGTATGATGTGATTATCAAAGCGCTATCCGTGTCCAAGATTGCTTATTAATATGTAAAAATGTATTCTTTTTCCATTTTAGAAACTCATGCAGTAGTATCGAGCGTTAAGAATAGTGGCAGCATGTCCAACCTTAGTGACATATCTGGCAACACCGCCATACAGGTGTCTGGTGCCAGTTCACACGCAGGCCATGCCCGACCACGCATGGATATTGCGGTGGTGATCGACTGCGAGAAGAGTGCGTTCCTGAGCCACCGTAAAGCGGCCCTGGAGGAGGTACGGCAGGCATGCGCACAGGTCGGTGCCAACCTGCAGCTACTGCAGTTCGAAGTCCTTGACTACGGTGATCTAAACACGCTCGAATACTTCTACAACGCGGACGTGGTCGTGGTAGATCTCAGCGTTCAGACGCAACAGAGTACCCTTTGCTATCAGCTCGGTGTGCGGGAAAGTTTCGAGATGAATGAAAATATCGTCATCTACAATGACACGCAGAATGAGGCAACGCTGCGGATGAAGATCTCCTGCGGCAACTATCAGTTTATCTCGTACCGGCTGCACGAGACCGGTAGCGTTATCATCACTAGTCCACTCAAAGCATCCGCCGACGAACAGGCGGCACAATCTCAACTACAGCAAACGCTGCAACAGCAACCAATACAGCAACAGCAGCAACAGCAGCAGCAGCAGCAACAACACATGACAACGCTAGTCGCTGCCCTTCGTCGACTGTTCCAAGACGTGGAGATTCAATCGAAGGCTCACCTGCGTGAAAAGTTCCTGGCGGATTTACGCAGCTTGCGGGATCAACATGCGGGTAACGTGGAGGAACTGCAGCGGATGTTACGCAACATGCGCAAACGGTTGGACGATCCGCACGTATTGTCGAAGGAGATCGTACAGACGTATATGCTTTCGTTGCGTGATGTGCAGGACTACGACGCGATGGTCCAGCTGGTGGACGATCTGCAGACGATACCGAATAAGCAAAACTACATCAACACCGGCCATATGCACTATCTGTACGCGTTTGCGCTTAATCGCCGGAACCACGAAGGTGACCGGGAGCGTGCGCTGCGTACCTGCACGAAGGCACTCGAAAAGAAGGAGAACCACTTCCCGGACATGCTGTGCCTGTACGGGCGTATTTACAAAGACATCTTTGTCGAGTCGAACCACACGGACAACGAGAGCCTGAAGAATGCGATCATCTGGTACCGGAAGTCGTTCGAGGTGCAGCCGAACGAGTTCGCCGGCATCAATCTCGCCACGTTGCTTGTGATCGACGGGAAGGATTTTACCGATAACGAGCTGCAGCACATCGGCATGAAGCTGAACAATCTCATCGGCAAGAAGGGTTCGCTGTCGCAGATCAAAGACTACTGGAACGTGGCAACGTTTTTCGAGATTTCCGTACTGGCAGAAAACTATGCCAAAGCGATCCAGGCGGCAGAATGTATGTTTAAGCTGCGCCCACCGAAATGGTACCTGAAGTCGACGATCGGCAACATCATGCTGATCGATCGTGCACGCAAACGCACGGACGAGACGGCCAGCATGAGCATCGAGCAGCAGATATTTGAATTTTGGATGGAATTTTTCCTCGAGGCAACTGCGCGGGAACCGTCGAGCATGGTGCGGTTCCCGATACTGATCCTTGAGCCGCAGAAAATCTACATGCCGAGCTACGTGTCGATACACATGGACGCGGAACAGAAGTCGATCGATATTACCAACATATGTCAGCAGCACACGAAAGGTACCTGCCTGAAGCTGCATGACTTTAACTTTCTCGCGAGCCAAATCAAATCGGTCAGCCTGTACAAGCGGGACGAACGGTGCGCCTACCTGTACGTGCACCACAACTCGGATGATTTTCAGATGTTTTTCCCATCGGTCCAGTGTCGGCAGACGTTCTACGATTTGATACTGCAGATGACGGCCGACCAAGGATCGGGCTTTATCGATCTATCGTCCGCCGAGACGACGGCCGACGAGCTTAAGTATGAGTACGAAATGGACGACGAAGGGCAACGTATACTGCTCGGCAAGGGTACGTACGGTGCGGTATACGCGGCCCGTGATCTCACCACCCAGGTTAAGATCGCGGTGAAGGAGGTGTACGAACGGAACACGCACGATGTACAGCCGCTGCACGAAGAGATCAAGCTACATTCGCAACTGCGTCATCGCAACATCGTACAGTACTGGGGTTCCAAGTCGGAAAACCAGTACTTCAAAATCTTCATGGAGCAAGTGCCGGGCGGTTCGCTGTCCGCGCTGCTCAGCTCCAAATGGGGTCCGCTCAAGGATAACGAAACGACGATCGCATTTTACTCGCGCCAAATACTGGAAGGGCTCAAGTATCTGCACGACCAGAAGATTGTGCACCGCGACATCAAGGGTGGCAATGTGCTGGTCAACACGTACAGTGGTGTGGTGAAGATATCTGACTTTGGTACCTCGAAACGGTTGGCCGGCATTAATCCGGCAACGGAAACGTTCACCGGTACGCTGCAATACATGGCACCGGAGGTTATCGATCAGGGTGTGCGTGGGTACGGACCGGCCGCCGACATTTGGTCGTTCGGCTGTACGGTCGTGGAGATGGCCACCGGGAAACCACCGTTCGTTGAGCTCGGTTGCCCGCAGGCGGCCATGTTTAAGGTCGGTTTCTATAAAACCCATCCCAACATCCCGGAGGAACTGTCGACGGTGTCGAAAAATTTCATCCTACGCTGCTTCGAGGTGAACGTGGACAAACGTGCTACCGCTGCCGAACTGCTTGAGGATCCGTTCCTCTGCGAGTACGTACACCCCATCGTACACGTTCCCTCTTTCCGTTACTAATTGGGTTCGTTCTTTTTTTCGTTTTGTTTTGTTACAGAAAGCACAAAAAGATGCGCCCATCCTTTAGCAGCAGCAGTACGATCAGTGGGCTACCTCATCCTGCGGCTGGATGTGAATTTTCCCGCAGCGTAAGCATGCCAGCCGATCGGCATAATGCGAAAACGCTTACCTCGCAGCAAAGCTCCGCCAGCTGTAACACACCCACCTTCAGTTCCGAAACAGAGTAAGTGCTGATTGTTTCATCCTAAGCGTGTACGCTGTATGTTTCACTTTAACGTTACCTCTAGTTTCGCTTTCATGCTTGGTATGGCACAAACTTTCCTACTATTTATACATGTACATCCGGTTCTATTCATATTGTCTCGCCATAATTTAAGGTTCAATTTGTTTCCCAATGTTTTTTAACAGTTTAACTAATTTACTTGCCACAACGCAATGTGCATTTATGTTAAGTTTGTTGTTGTTTTTTTTAAGTTAAATATAAAACCGCCATTTTGCTTTTTTTCCTAATGTCTTTTTTCGCAATCTCACAATTGCAAATTTCACATATTTCAGCTTAATTTTCGCATTCATTGATAATAATCGTTGCTTTCTTGTTTTTTTTTTCTTTCTCTTTTTTTCTTTCATTTTATGCGGTTACACTTCGTATTCCGTCGTTACTCTTATCAAAAACGTGTTCCTGCGTTATTTACGTAAACTTGTGTTTGTTTCTCTTTTCTATACTTTAATGCGTTGTTGTTAAAAACAACGAAAACAAAACAAAAAACACATAAATCAACGCATTCACACAAATCGGTTTTTATACATCTCGTTGCCATCTAAATTTTCTGTTTTAACTTTAATTCTGTTCGTGATTATTTATACATATATATGTGTGTGTGCGCGTGTGTTTATAATATTATTTTGCCTACTGTTTTTTTTTGGTTTCTCGCTGTCGCTTGCTCAAAAATTTCAAACCGGGTTCTGTTTCATGGTACGATATATAATTTATAATTACGCACACCGTTACTGTTGTTGTTATTGCTGTTTGTTGTGTGAACGAAATCGTTGACATCGGTCCCAGGGCCTCTTCGATCCCGCCACTGAATTCTTCGATCGGCATCCATACGGCTAGTCGGTCGATGACGGAGAGGAAAAACAAACATTCGTTCCAGCTAACACCAATCAAGATGCCCAAAATGCCGAACAGTGTGAGCAGCATCGGGTAAGTTGGATCGGTCAACCGGTAAGACCTCGGTCAACGTGTACGAAACGGACAAGTTTAGGCTATGTGTTTAATTTATTGATGCTATGAACTAAATCGAATCAAATTTCCATTCATTCCACAAAATGAGAGCTATTTTATTTTGTTTCCAATGATGTAAAAAATAATTTTAATGCTATATATGTTTTTCTTTCCTTTGCAGAAACATTGCGGAAACTCCATCGCTGGAAATGGATCCCGCCGAACAGACATCCACGGTGTTTCAGCTCAATCGGCGTAGTTCCTCTGGAGGGTTACTATCACCGGAGGTACAACTCGCGCCGTATTCAACTCGCACTTTGATAGTGTTTTCTAATAAATGTATTTTCTTTCACCGTAGATCGATATAACGACGGCCACCGCTAGCAAATTACCCCTAGCTGGTGAAGCGAATGAAAGTGATGGATTCTATCTGCTGAAGAAGGACTCTCAGCGGCGCCAAACACTGGACAAGGTGCTCTGCCATGACGTGAAAAAGATCTGTGAGCTGTGGCTGACGAAGATCGAGCCGGACGCAAATCAGGAACTCGCCATTACCCGTGACCATCTGGAAATGTTGCTGAACGGTCTGCGGAAGTATATCGCGGAACAGCGCACCGACACACTCGAGCAGGCGATCGCCCAGCTGAAGGAGCAGCCCAACTTTAACTCGACCGCGATCGTGCAGCTGCATTTAGCGCTGTACGCTTTCCAGAACACGGTCATCACGGTGCTGCGGTCGCACAACATCAAACCGCACTGGATGTTTGCGCTGGAAAATCTAGTCAAGAGTGCCGTCCATGCAGGCATCACGATCCTGTCACCGAAGCTCGGTGCCAATCTGGCCGGTAACGCACCAAACGATGATGAGTATGATGAGGAAAACAATGACATTACCGCACCGGTTGTCCGTACGGTGCTTGTGAATGGACGCCCGCAAGGACCGGGGCACCATGGACGCGATGAGCGCGATGGTATGATCGGTGTCGGGTACGATTGCGACTACGATGTGTACGATCTGCCCGAGGGTGAGGAAGAACCGATCGACGAGCTGGAGGAACAGCTGACGGCTACGACGACAACGTCCGGTCACGGTACCGGTTATTCGGTGCGTTCCAACAAACCGCGCGCCAGAAGCCACGGTGCGGATACCGCTACCGGCACACCGCTGCAAAAGAAAACGCGCTGGAAAACGCTATGCGAACAGGTGGAAGCACTGCGGGCGGAAAATCAAAGACTGAAGGAGTACCTGCTGGAATCTCAACAATCGTACCAGAGCGCGTTCCGGGCCGTGCTGGAGAGTGGCGCCTTTGCCCGCTGTCTCACCGATCAGCTGGTCGCGCTGATGGAGCGCTGTCTGCACGAACACAGCACACCCGATCTGGGCGATGGTGAGGACGGTACCAGGCGTCGGTCCCAGCTCTGGAACCGTGTGCCCCCAGGTGTGAACAGTGTGCAGCAGCAGAAAGCAACGCTGAATATTGCGCCCGAGGTGAATGAAGATGATGATGAGACGGTTGGTGATCGGCGGCTAGCGGAATGGTTGCAAACGCAGGGTATTAAGTGTGTCGAGAGTCAACAGCGGATATTGCGCGAAGGTTTTCTGTACGATGATTTCCTGTACGAACTGGAACGTAACGATCTGCGCCGGTTGGGCTTAAAGTAAGTGTTGATGAGTGCGGTTAATTAATAGTAATCAACCCTTGGCGTTATCATACATCCCCTTTGCTGTATTTTAGGATTGGTGAAGAGCTACGCATTTGGAACGCGTTGAAGAAGCACCGCAGGCTTTATCCACCGAGTAAACGCACACACTCCACCGACGATACGGATGGTGTTGACCATTGGCATCACAACAACTGTTTGAATGATGATCACATCGCTGGTATCGATACGCGATAGGTTCGCTGTCTTTCGCTTCAAGTGTCCTTTAACTCTGTCGAACCGTTAACAGATAGAGAAAGAGCGAGAGAGAGAGAGAGAGAGAGAGAGAGAGAGCGAGAAAGGGAAGCGAGAAAAGAAATAGATACACCACAATATTTAATGCAAAACCTGTGATGGGGATAAATAGACTGCTCAAAAACAGCAAAGCAATATGCTTTACAAACCTGCCCCAAAAACGCGTTCCGCACTAGGGGGGTAGAAATGGCAGCTGAAAACAAAAGATTTGCCATAAAGCGACCAAGTCGCTAAAGGTTTGTAAAACCCGATCCAGTGTCCTTATTATGCACAAATTCTGCTTTTACAAAGTCTTTACAACAACAACAAAAAACAAACTTGTTTAAACAGAGCGGAAATGAAACCACACAGTAGCATTATGACAATAGCTATAGCTTTTAAGGGATGCAAAGGCAGCTGCAGGTATCGCAAAGGTTCGCGATAATCTTCGTCGTGTCGCGCGTTTCGTACAACAGATTTGTAAATAACATTTATGTAATAATAAACGCAAGTGACAGAACGCTTTCTTTATTAATTGATGCGCTTGAAAAAACATAGGACCGGTGGCTTAACCGTGCCGAAACTTTTTTTATGTTTTTAAGGGAAAGAAATAACTTGAGCTATCTACTTGGGGATACCTCCTAACTGTAAACTGCACACACAAAAATAAAATATAGTGATATTGAAGCTGTAAATGAAAAACAAACGGTTTAGAAAGGCAATATTGTACTTTATTTTTGTCAGAAAAACAAAATTATAAACCGACCATGTAGATACCGATTAGTCGCCGGGAATAGCGTGTTAGCAAAGAAAGGAGGGGTTTTCTTTAGAAGCAATATTAAATAAAGGGAACCTGCGTAACACAATAAATGAGTGTTGCAAGGCGACCGAGGAAAACAAATGGAATTAAGAAACGCTTACCCCGAATAATACTTTATCGTTGAATAAATAAAATAAAATATATAAAAAATTACTTCATTATCAGTTAGTGCTGTTTGGAAAACATATTATGCATTTTAGCATAAGAGAAAGACAAAGATAGAAGAGAGAAAGTTTAGTTAAAGCTTATTCACCACCGTCCATTCTCGGAGTTCTTAGTTGAGATTATTTGTTTATATCTGGGTTTCCGCAGCCTTAAGCTTTTTTTTCCACCGAAATCAATCATTTTGCGGCATCGGTTTTAATAAATAAGACAATAATTTAAGTGCGGGTTTTTTACGCATCCCCGTTGGCCGTTTTTGTTTGATGATTTCTGCATGCTCTTAATCGCTCGGTTTACCCTTGACTTAGTACCGTGGATGGAACAGAAAGTGGTAGCTTCTAACGTAGAACAGATATGAATAATGATTAGTGTTTTGTAGAAAGTCACGCTTCCAAAGGACCGCCGTGAAGCTGTTGGAAAGTTAGTTTTTCTTTCATTCTGGTGTTTTGTTGTTGTTTAGCTTTCTTTTCCATTTTCTTCTTTCCTTCCACATCCTACCCGATGGAAACGGCTACTTGCCGAGCAGAATCTTCCTGGTGGCGCCAAAGTTAAGACCGGCCTGGGTAGCACCCTTGTTCGATCCGGCCTGCAGTCCGATCAATCCCTCGCCGGCACGCAGCTGCTCCTCGGTGAATTCACGCCGGTTCTCTTCAGCCGGTCTGGGACCAAGATACGGTCCACGGAATTCCGGATGTTTATAACACTGTGGAACGGTAAAAAGACGGAGCCGCGTTAACTTGCTTCATGTAACCGTGTGAAAACAACACACGCTCCGTTACTTACCGCCCGACCAACGGCAAAGATGGTCGTCGTTACGAGGGCAACGTTTTTGCGGTCCCACAAATCGGTCGTCTGGAAGAGGTCCACATCGGCCACGCCATACTTGATGCACGCCTTCTGGAACCTGCCAGACGGGAAAGGAAAGGTTATCAGCAAAGAAAAAAAAGGGACGTCGATTGATGCGTGAGCGTATTGGTGAGAAACGATATGAAGACCGGTTTTGCATCAACTTTCGGCACTCGCACAGGCTGTGAGAGCAATCGATAAGCAATGGAACAGGAGTTCAGCAACCATTGCGACACCATTTTGTAGCGCAGCATCAGAACGGGTGAAGATCGTAGAAACAGACGGAATTGGCAATAATAAAAACTGTTGCGAATCTCATCATTTAACAAATCAATCTATTTTTGGACATAAATTTGATTTGATGCGTGCATTAAAAAAAATTGTATCGCTTTATACAATGGTTAAATTAAATTTTTGTTTAATATTTTAAAATTAATTTAATTTTTTTTTCCAACCCAGTATACCCGGCATAACTGAGGATAAGGCAAAGGACAAGAAGGAAATGCCTTGTGATAATTGTACTACTTCAGCTTCAGAGATAAATTTATTTATTTATTAAATAAATAAAAAACATCTCACAGATTGCAACTAATTCTTGGTGAATAAATCATTAAATTAATATATCGTTATACTCTATACTTTATATAATATTCAATTTGTTTTTTATTAAATTCATCCTCGATTAATTTATGATAAATCCCTGAAATCACCAGAATTAAGCGTTGAACTAAATGAAAATGTAACATATTATTAATAATTTTTAAATAAATATTTCTGTTTTCATGTTGTATTCATTTTCCCGTTTTTCATTACACAGTGGCGGCCACTGTCCGTAAAGGTGTACGGTAGAGTGATTTAAGCGCGACAGTGGCATCCAACTTCTTCATGCATGCGATCCTGATACAAATGCTACACAGCGCGACCTGTTTCGATTTCGACACCGAGCACAGTGCCACAAATTTTATATAGCACTGCGCAATTAGACGAGCCGAACCGAGCTTCCAGTGCGATAAAATAAATCTCCTATAATATTTTTATTTTATTTTATATATTTTCCAGCATCGGAACGTAGTGAATTGATTGCTAACATATTAAAAATTAAACACTACGAATCATTTGTGGATAAATGTTACCATAAGCCAATCGGTTGTGTTACCGACGCGTACAAAAAAATGCCCGGTATAAAAATAAAACTCCTTCCGTTTGCCGACATTGGCCGACTCATTCGTTCACGCGCGCGATACAGCAACTGCCATGATGTAGCCTTCGCGAGACATGCGCACCCAGTACAAATGGTACCTTATTCGACCGGATTTTGGTCGTAACGATTTCGGTACGCGAAATCATGAAGTCATTGTAGACGCTGACTGCTATCAGGCATGCGACTCTGGTAAAAACGGTACCCGGTTCGACCGGATTTCTGTCATTCACGCTCGGCGGAACCGTATCGCGAACAGAATCGGACCAAATCTAGCAGTGCCGCCTGGAGCTGGACGGACGATATAGCTATAACGGGCTGAAATCACATGATGTTCTCAGCTCCGTTGGGGGCGCTAAACGTTTCCATCGGCTGAACTGCTTTCCTTTTTTCGCTTTATAGCTATAGCTACAGTTCGTGCACACGTACCATAACGTATATTCCTAACAGGACGCCTCCACCGGACCACTACCAGGCAAACGTGTATGTACCGCGCGCCGTAACCATTTTGGCGCTTTCTGACGCGCGTAGCAAGTGGTACTTTTACCACGACTTTTAACATGGTCGCAGCAACCGTAGCAGGCAGCAATGGGGGGCGGGTTTCTGCCCTGCACAGCATACAACGTTCAACAAACGCTCGGTCGCACGGTGTTTATAGGATTTGGCAGAATCTTACACTCGCTATACAGCAAATTAAAGAAGCGATTGTAGCTGCCCAGCTCAAAGTTTCTATAAAAACAATCGGCAAACCGCTACAGGTTGAAACATGTTGTAGCACGCAAACGCTGAATGCTACCAGGAACGCATGATCCACATGCGAAAGGTTACATAAAGGGGCGTGGCTATGCAAAGCGCGGGCCAATGCAAACAGTGTGACCAGAACTAACGATTTATCTGTATTCTTACCGATTCACAGACGAGCACCCTTAAACTACCGTTTTTTTCAGGAATCCTACCGAAAATCACAGAATTTTCTTAATATTGGTCAAGAAGACATAAATGCGGGTCCAAAACCATTTTTCATGGCAATATATATTGTTTGCAAACCAAACGTAGCTTGTATGCGGTGTACCAGAAATATAAGAAGGGCGAATAATAAATAGGTTAAATATCCCAACGAATAGCACCCCAAGGTCACACGACTTAGAATTGGAATCATACCGATAACTATCGATAAACTTTTTGCTTTCCTTCCGATAACGAAGAAAATAATCTGGTCACGCTGACTACAAATATGCGCACAGTGTGTGTCATGCTGTCGGCAAACAAAACATACAAGATAAAATTTCATTTTTTAATCGATTTTTTTTTCAACTTTTTAGATAGGATTGAAAGGGAATAACACTGCTGGAAATGTTTTAAATTAATGCCACAAACATAAAAATATTTTATCGATTTTGTATCGATCACAATTACAAGTGACCCTGGTCCTGTGTGAGTGATAGGAAACTTGCATATTTGAAGTCAAAAATAAATGTTAATCTGTAGTAATAATTTAATTTAATACTAAAATTTAATAAGCTAAATATTTAATAATTTAATAAATAATTTAATTAAATTAATTTAAAAAAATTGATAAATTTAAAAATTGATAGTTCCCGCCATATGGTCACCAAATTCGTCACACACTGTGCCAACTTACAGCGGCAAGCAGCCTTCACAACAAGCAATACCTCTGTTCGCATGCTGTCCGCGTACAAATGCGCAGCATGTCGGTTATTTCCTGTTTCAATGGTGTTTTCGCTCATGCGCCATTTTCACGGGAAGAATAGAAGAAACCGCCAGACCTGTTCCTGCCCAGCAGGAAAAAAAACGCGCTTTCGCAACCGACCGTTTGAATCGCGTCCGTTTTCGCCAGTTGCAACCAGAAGGCGCAATACACAAATGGAATGCTCCCGCGTACCTGCAATCCTGGTAAAAATGGAACCACGAATCAACCGAATCCGAGGACGAATTTTAACCGTTTCGAGTGATATTGCCACTTTTTGCTCTGGTGGCTGACACGCAAAGTTGGCTGCGTTATTTTGATGCACCGTTCTCGATGTTGCGACCAAATCGGTAAAAAATCTGTCGGAAATTTATTTGCCATTTGTTGGGAAAATGATTGTCTTTATCTCAGCATGAAAGAGCAAAAACAATTTACTTACTGATTAATATTGTCCATCATCTTGTAGTCTCCACCGGACGTATTGATCTTCGGCACTATGCCCGGCGACAGGCGATTCATTAGCCGGCAGAGAAGGATGCCATCGCGCAGGCAATCTTCGTAGACGTGGCCGGCAGGGAATTTTTCCCCGATCACCGTCTCGATCCAGTGCTGCGCCTCACGCTCCTGATCGCGATCACGCTTACCGGCAACCTTTATAGGAATATAAAAATCAATTTTAGTTTGTGTGTCTGAAATAATTTCATGCAATGAGTTAATTTCATGTAAAGTAAATGTAATTGTGAATCCATCAAAATAATCGCAACTCCTTCACGCATGCGAAACGAGTAAAAAGGCACCCAAAATTGAAACGTGTTTCGATTCCAAAGGGATTTCGTTTTTTTTCCATCACGATTCGGAAACGGTTGTACAGCAGTTTTTCTTTTCAGAACAAACTTACAACGCCTCAACACGATTAATATTTGCATATTTACTGTAAGCAAATAAATGTATTTAATTTAATTAATTATTTTGTTTGCACAACAGTGTACAGCATCGTTCCCATCGTTCGTGTCGCATAATTTATAGCACATCCACCTCCTGCACGCATGTGACCCGGGTAGGAAACGGTTCATAATACTTTTTCGAAGCAGCCCCTAGCGGTTTGACGTTCTCAAGTGGGCGCCGCGTGTGAAGCTGTGCCCATAACCATATAAACTGACACTGTCAAAAGTGAAACGACGCCAGAGTTTTCTTTTTTCTTGGCGGGAAAACATTTTTTTTACTGCCCTCTTGTACAAAATGAAGGAATGAATTTAAACATGTTTTGTTACTTTTTAATATTTTTTGTTTTGCGTAGAAAAGCAAATGGGAGGAGAATAGGGAGGAGAAAGGGTGCAACAAAAGTTTGCTTTCTGAACTCGGTTCTGGAGCTGCAGTCATGCGTTTACAATTCCCGTACGAAGTTCACTGTCCCGATAATGCTATACCGGTACAACTGGCTGTTCATGTGCGTTGGCTGCTTTTTCTTGTTGTTGATAAATTTCCACAAAAAAATAAAATGAAAAACCCATTGCCACACATCGTTAAGTTCGGCCTGATGGGCCGCATGTATTGTGATTGCATTTGCGCCTTCCCGAACAGCAGCCCGAAGATCATGGCCTACGCACAACACAACCGTTCTATAAAGGGAAAATGGCACCATGTTCCGATCCTCTTGCAAACGGGTGGGAAAAACAAAGTCACAACCAGTCCGCTTGTGGACAAACACTTCACTGTGCCGTGTCACGTACGTGTGGGAGTGGAAGAAAGCAAAAAAAAAAAACGTACGTAAAAAAGAAAAGAATAATACATGGACGGTGGTGTGGTGGCCGTGTGGTAAGCGCCCTCTGGCAAAAAAAAAACCGAACAAATAACCGAACGCTGCCCTCCATGTTCACGGTTCGTTATTTTAAGATCCATCACACCGAACGGTTCCAATTGCTACCAACAACCCAGTTAGCGCGCACGTTGGAAAGCTGGATGGGGTTGGGTGGACGGGTTGTTGCGAAGGATGTCGTTTCGTGCTGCTCTGCAACGGCCCCCCGTCGCCATGCGTCTCGGTCACCCACGCGCACCGCGCAGTACAATTTTCATCGTCCGGTGTAGAGGTTATGTGGCCCTTTGTGGCCGTGGTTGGATTAAGTTATAATCCCTGCTTGAAGGTAAACATCTAGACCACCGGGAATGGAATGGTTGCTGTATGAAGCGAGTGTTGTGACTGCAATCAGGTGCGAATCGGTTAATTAATTTCCCGCCGATACGACATCAGTTAATACTCTGCGCCCTTTTTCATTCACGCTTCGGTTGTGGATGCAACCTTTCCCGGAATAGTTTACCGTGGAGTTACCGTGGAGTATTAATGTTGTTGTGGTTGTTGTTTGCAGTGGACGAACACCATTGGACAGTTACACCTAGTGGAACACTCGAATGATTTATCAAAAATTCGAACCAACCGCAGATTGATGCGCTGTCACCTTGAACATCCATACAAACCGGAAAACTTACAGCTTGTCTTTCGTGTGTTCCAACCCATCCGGGAAACTACGGCTACGGACGCACGAACGTTCAGCAACAAATTCAACCAGAGCAAGTAAACAAATAACGACGCTACGTAAGGGGAAAAATTAACTTGTTGCAAACCCCTCACCCCCGGCCCCGTGGATGTTTTGCCCGCCAAATCGGGATGATGTCATTGAGGATACTATCTGCTCTGGTCCACACTCTCACCCGCACCCATGTCTGCCCGAAGCGTTGGTTCCGAATCGTCGCCGATTAGTCCTCCTGCTTACCCACGGTCCCTTGTGACGCTCCACACAAAACTTTGTACCCAGGCGGTGGTGCCGATGATTAAAATTAGTATATGATCGTAGCCTATCTAGCAGGCGCAATGGCGCAATAGGTCAAATCGTTCGTCCAGCGTTGACGTCACTCATCCGGTTTTGTGGGAGTGATCCGAAACTCTACCACACTGTCTTCCTCCTCGACGACCTCCAGTCGGAAAATGTCCCTGAGATATAAGTGTATGCTCGATCGACATCACTGTCAGATCATTCAGATGGGAATGGAGATCGATAGGGAACTTTATTTCACTTTCAACCATCCGCCCAAAAAGTGATTCCAGCGTTGGGCGAGAAATTGAGGATTCTAATTTAAACTTTGGAAGAAGAAAAAAACATTCAAAATCTTGTGTCTTTGAAAAGTATCATAAATTTCTAGAAAATGATTATGACCTCATGACACTCATGTTGGACATGCTTTCGTCTGCTATAATCCTGCATTAAATGTTTATGTTGGAAAAATATAACCTCCACCACTCGCCGATGTACTCCAAAATGGTTCTTAACCTCACCAAGGTAAAAACAACCACCAACATCACTTCTTAACGGCACGATGTTGTTTTTCCTTGGAATTACGATGGGCGTTTTGTGAACGCGTATAAAACTGCCGTTTTGTTTTTCTTTTCTCTGAATGGATAATATAATCTTGAATGGAACGCGAAACTGGCTGCTGGCTACAGAGATCGCTTACAAAGCTTAAATCAGCTTGCGCAAGCGCACCCATGCTTGCGAGAATTATCCGCAATATTGCTCCCGTTCGCTGTTTTCCTTCGTCTGCACCTATACCTGTGCACGCTGGCTTCCAACGAATTCAACCCCTTGCTGTGTTCGGTGGGTGAACGGACGGCTGTCGGATGTACAGGGAATGATCCGAATGACCGTAGGTAGCCGCCATCGGTGGAGTCTGGTTGGAGAGGGCGTTTGAAGGGAAGGTTAGGAAGGTGGTGTGAAGAAAAAGAAAAACACATCCCGAAGCGACACGCGCCTGGATCACCGAACGCCCGAAAATTTCTGCCAGCCCGACACAAAATTCGCCCACCCGTGGTCGAACCGGCACAGTCTAGCGCAGGTCGGCGTACCGCGAGCATCTTCGATCTTACTGAATTTTTTGGGGTGTAACCGTGTTGAGTTTTCCACCTGCTCTGTTCGAACGAGTGTGTGTGTTTCTGTGTTTGTTTGTCTCGCGCAGTGTTTTGCTGTGAAGTGTGTAGAAATCCGCTTTTGAACGCGGTGTTTACTCCAACAGTTTATCTACGATCAATCAACCGTAACAATCAAAATTAAAAATGGCGGTACGTGTGTACTAACTAATTCCTTTAAGGGTCTCTCGTCCTCCTCCTCCTCAAATTTTCCATCTAACTGATATGGCTTTTCAAAAGTGGGATTTTCCAACACAATATTTGCATTTTCAGTTGAGTACGACTTTCATTACTGGAGATGTGAGATCCAGCAAAATACACGCGAAACTTCAGCACGAATTGAACATCATCTGCATTGAAGATGATGCCTCCAGCAGTAAAGCAGAGCAGTTTGCGTAGTGATCGATGTCATGTCGATATGTCATGTCGCATTAAACCGACGAGATATTAGTTTGTTGGTCGCGGGAGTTTTCCCAATGCCTTTGGCTCATCTAATGGCCATCAAACGTTGAATGCCAATAACTGGTGCGCATGCGAGTTTGCAATCCAAGTACAATGCTAATGGTTTACAAAACGACCAGCTGAAACAAATGCATTGGACATCAATCCGCTACGCTGCCAAGCCCTCGGCCAGGCTTACGTGTTTCCTTCACTGTATCGGTCAATGGTCCGCGAAGTAATATAATTAGCGACGTCTAGGTAAAGTCGTCAGTAGTCGTAGGCGTTGTTGGTTTTGCAAGAATATCTAATGGCGATTGTAATAACTGTATAATGACGCCTAGTGACATTGAGAAACAAGGGCCATTAAACACCTGGTCACCGTTGCACACAATCAAAATGGCGCAACAAGACGTCCAAGCTGAACAATTATGTATGTTTCCCGAAATAATATTCTGTTCAACAGTTCAAAGGTTGAGGTTTCAAAAAGACCTGGGGCAAGATTTTCTGGAAGGTTAACTCCGGCCTACTTTAGCGATAGTAAAGTTTCGACCTAGTAACAGCATTCCATGCGCACCCGGCTGATGGAAAACCAAAAAAAACTGCTCATGAAAAGTCGTTCGTGGCCAGGTTCTATTTTTAGGTACCAGAAGGGGGCCATACGTTGATGGAAAAACATTACCAACCCATCAAGATCTTGGAAAATCTCCCATCATCCGAGAAACAGAAACATTCGCGCACACGCTGGTGTGGTTCAAAAAATTCGCGAACGGATGCGTTTATAGCTGCGGCTGCCTTCTGTTGATGTAATTGTTTATCTGTTGTTCGTTTTCTCTCATTTTACATTGATTAGCCCCGCAACAAGGAACAGGAAGCCGAAGTACTGCAGTGGATCAGCGACGTGTTGGGGGAAAAGTTGCCGCCCGGTCCGTACGAGGATGTGCTGAAGGATGGTGTTGTGCTCTGCAAGCTGATCAACAAGATGGCACCGGGCTCGGTGAAGAAGATACAGGAGCGTGGCACAAACTTCCAGCTGATGGAAAACATCCAACGCTTCCAGGCGGCCATTAAGAAGTATGGTGTCCCGGAGGAGGAAATCTTCCAGACGGCGGATCTGTTCGAGCGGCGCAACATCCCGCAGGTGACGCTCTGTCTGTACTCGCTCGGAAGAATTGTAAGTTGCGTACCATCACTCTGAACTTTGTGGAAGTTTCTAAAACCCTCTTCCGTACCGTATACTTCCAGACCCAAAAGCACCCGGAATTCAATGGACCAACACTTGGTCCCAAAATGGCGGACAAGAATGAGCGCAATTTCTCCGATGAGCAGCTGCGGGCTCATCACGGTGAGCTGAATCTACAGATGGGCTACAACAAAGGTGCCTCACAGGCAGGCTTGGGATCGTTCGGCAACTCCCGTCATATGTAGATTCGCGCGGTTTCTTTTTTTTTGTTGGACCCCCTAAAGTGGTTCTTTACCGTCATGCGCCTTAACACATTGACGGTTCGTTTTTAGTGTATCCGGGAGCACGTGTCCGTATCCGTCTGTTTGGTGTTTTCTTTATGTACAAACAAAACAAACAAAATCAACTCATTCGCGTTCTTCTATTTCCATCACCCATTGCTTCAGAAAATTAGAGAGAAAGATAAAAAGATAGAGCGGGAGAGAGAGTGAGAGAGTGAAGCAGAAAGAGATGTGGAAGGGAAAAGTCCATTCGTTCAGTTAGCGTTACACAAATTCATCTTCGAGGATCCGTCATATGTGCATCATTGCTATTTTTAGGGTTTTAAATACACGAACAAATCGCCACCCGCCCCAGTCCCGTAGCCGTACTAATCGTTCCGGCCCGGCCGAACGGTTTGCGCTCGCAACCTATGACACCTACGCGCCAAATCTAACCTTCACATTAAGGACGTAGCTATCGCAGGAGGGCAAATCTATTAAAGGCTCTTAAAAATCAACAACAAACACACAAGCACACAGTCATTCGTACGATAATCTCATATTTCATCGGCACCTTTATCTAGCAATTATCCATAGTTAAGTGCGTGAATGCCGAAAATAAGATGATAGAACTGTGTCTAGAATGCAGTCGGTTCTGCAAGAGCATAACGGTGCGTACAGTCCTCTGTGCGAAGTATGAAATGTGTTTTGTTTTATTGCGCTTTGCTTTTGCTATCATAACATTACAACACCTTTCCTCTCATAGCAATCGGCAATTGTATTATAAATGGCGTACGGACTACAAATAAATAATATATAACACTAATCTATATTGCTTGTTTTTCGTTCGTCGACTCCTTGTTCGGGGTTTAACGGAATTGAAATAAACGTAGTAACAACGACAATTTGTCTCGTCTCGGCAGCAAAGCCACTCATAAGAATATTGTGCATGTAATGGACGCAATTACATCACCGCTGTTGCTGGAACGAAACGACTGCCAGATTATTATTACCGGTCGGAATGACAAGCTGATGGAAGTTGGAACCGAACTCTTTGCAGTTACCGTGACTTAATTATCAGTTATCAGTCCTATCTGCTCCACGGTCTTCTCTTTCCCTTCGTTCTTCTCTATTATCACCTGTTACATAGTGTACTAGACAGCTACATTACACAGCACGAATGCATGACCCTCTGGGGTCTCAGACGCCTCCATCTCCACGTCCAATCCAGCGGTAGGTCCAGTTTTATGATTGAACAAAAATAATTGCAACGTGTGTAGTTTTACGACAATAGAGCACTGATTACTAAACTGTCACGGGGTCGTTAGAAATCTCTAGAACCCTACCAGACGCCAGTGCAAAATACCATTAAAAGACGTTCCAAAACAGCAGGTGTTCCGATCCAAAACCTAAATCAAGGCCACTTCAAACAAACAATCTGGCGCCGAAATGAATGTGTGTGTGTGTGTCTTCGACAGTGTTGCCATCTTTACGCGTCAAGGTTGCGCGTTGCGCATGATAAACGCATACGCCATGAGATCTTCCCCGTTCGGTGAGGGGAGCGTTAGCTCTACGCGCGAGAATATTTATGCAAGGTGATGGGAATGGGTCAATCGAGTGTTGTCAGATGTTATAGATCACACTACGCACAAGCGAACAGTGCAAAGTGTTGCAAGGGCGGGGAGGACCAGAGTTCCTAGATATAGTGGAGTAGATGCATTTTCGTGGTGTGCTTAATTGGTGGATTAATTGCAAGCTTTAACAGTACGAAACGACTTGCATACTTGGATACCTCCGCAAGCAATCTGTCACGCACTATTAATCGTCAACCATTTAACTGACTAACCCTAGGAATACTAGTAGATTACACCTGTTCGGCACTAACCGTATCTCTAAGGCGACAGAAAGCTAAAGAGGGAGAGCAAAAAAAAAAAACAAACAAACACGAAAACATTGTCATAAGAACATGGTTGCATAATTTTTCCCGCGCATCACTACACGGCACGGTATAACCTTCGCCGGTATGCTGCTGCATCGTACGGTAGCAGCAGTTGAGTTTACCCACAGATCAACCGGTACACCGGATGATGAAATCAAGATTTTGCATTTTGCCGCCTTTTTGGTCGGTCGGCCTATGGTAGACGGTCGGGAAATCGGAAACTTCGCATGCATAGCCCGGATGACACTGTCACGGCACTGGACCGGCCACCGAAAGCCGTTGACCTTTGCTGTCGCCGTGACTCGACACAAGCTACCAGTCGTGCCATCCGATCCGGATGCAATGTGCAATCGATGTTAGCGATGTTTGGATGGATGACCCCAAAACAAAACAAAAAAAAAATGGAGGGACCTGCAATCGGGTGGAGGAGTTGAATTAAACGCAGCTGGGATGATGTGCGGATTTGGCCAGAAGAATTGCGAAGGAGGCAGCCAGTGCAAATGCTGTGTGATATTTCACAAACTTCGTGCGTTTAAGATTACGCGTTTTTTTAGCAAGCATGCAGTCAGTTGGTAGACGGTTTTGTGGCAGTTTTTCCACCGTGGAGGGAGATTTTCGTGTTCTAGCGGAAGCGGAGAAGAAACCGTACAGGCTGCGGGTAGGTGATCGAATGTGGCGACGCTACCGTTTACAACCGCAAAAACCTAACCTCTTGCTCACTGACACGGTGCAACCATCTTGCACCGTTGATGGGAAGGGGCATGTGGAGTAGGGATGGATTTCTAATGAGGTGGAGCGAGCGAGGGCTTGTTCTGACCGGGCCCAGGGTACGGGGTATGTGAGTAGAGTACCGTTTGCTGATTGCATCGTTTGCACACTGTACGGCAAATCGGTTCCAAGGTATATAAAGCTTATATAAATCGTGCCACCAAAGTTGTTGAGCTTTCAGACGCCTGCTGTTCGATAGTACTCTCGGTTGCTCGGTGCCCACTAGGTGACTGGTATCTGAGATTGCGTGGTGCTACAAATCAAAAACCATTCTTACCGTTCCGTACTTGCTCTGGATGTGTTACGCGCACGTGTTCTTCAGTGACAGAAGCACAAAGGGTGACGGAACAAAAGAGTTCTAGAAACAGTGAACGCATCTTTTAGCTATTTGCTTGATAAAGGCGGTGTATGTGATTTGCCGTGAAGAGCCTAGTGTGTACAGCTGCATCAATCCAATACTACTGTGTCGACTCTCAACGTGCCGATAAGGAGTCCGGATAAACGTCAACCAACGCCGAATCTTCCTCAACCTAGACATAGACATGTCTGCAACGAGCTGGAACTTCTGGAGTGCATCCCAATGGATAGTTCTTTGGTGTCTAGCCAGTGTGGCCATTGTTTTGATACCAACCGCATCCGCTGATATGCCGTTCGATACGAAGCGTAGGCACCGAACCGAACCCCAAACAAAAGCCTGTCAGAATTTCTCTTACCCAATCAATTATTCTTTCTGTTTCCTACGCACCAATACGCATCCCGTGGATTTGCTGGTACAGCGGAATTCATCAAGACATGCCGGTTCGATCAGCCAAACTTCGTTGAGTGTTCCACCGAGTCCGTCCAGGGACTATTCGACAAGCTAGTAACCGGTAAATAGTTTCTTCCTTCATCCAACACTCAGCGTGTTCTTATTGGAGCGAGTATCTCGCGCGTTTAGACGGCACCGGAGGAAAAATTTTTATCCGCCGATGGAACTGTACACACATGCATGTAACCTCATTTTTTGCCATTTCAACCTTCACCGTTTTCCACGATGCACGAACGCCGGGTACGGGCAGTTGAGCTGCATTTGGATGCCTGAATGCACACGAAAGCCCTATCTTGCCGAGGCCTTGAACTGAAACGTACCACTAACCATCGATCGATGGAATTTCATAAGATCATTCTCGTTGCTACTGTGCGGCGGGGTAGCATTTTCTACCTATCAGTACCGCTGGAAACCCGTTAAAAGGCCACTTACTCCTGTACAAGATTTGCATTCGGAAATGAAAGGTGTCCAGTGGGTAAGTGGATACAAAAATCGCTACAACTTGCAGTGAATATGGGTGCGTTGAACGATAAAATTTGACAGCTGAAAGTTATCGACCCCGTTTCTGTGCAGCTATGTCCAATACATGCATAAGCACGCAAACGGTACCCAAATAATCTGTGTCCACCGCAATTGGTATCAGGCGGGCGCAAACTGGCAACTGTCCAGCCGCAAGGTTAGACGCAACGGTTTACACCGTATGCAGGCATCTCTGCACCAAACACGCAGACAAGTTTAGGTTCTTTTAGGATATCTAGATGGAGGTCAATGCAAAAGGTGCACTGGAGTAATTGGTGAGGTTTGGTGAGGTGCATGTGAAAAGTCTCCTAACGCATGACATGGTGACATGGTGACCACATACCGTGCATGCTGGGCACCGGTTTTTTAGCGTCCATGTTTGGGCTGGTAATACCGGTAAAGTGTGTGGAGAACCATACGGCCATCGACCCTATTACTGGTGTGCTGGTGTGTACTTTTTTTATTAGCTTACTTATATATAGAAACTAGCACGAGAAAGTACACCGCAGCAGTATGTCTATCCGTGCAACTCTTCAGGCTTGTTTGCGTGTTCTGGAACGTACCAAGCTGACATTGATCGAATGCTTTCCGAAACGCTTTACAGGTATCGAAGGGCTAGAGCACGTCGGTACGATCGATCCAATGAAAATCAGCAAAATAAGGATTCTGCAAGGTGATGGACCGGTCAGTGTCAACGCGTCACTCTCCAAGGTGGTGGTCACCGGTTTTGCCAGCACGAAAGTCGTCCGAAACGTGTAAGCTATTGGATGGTGCTCGTCTATACCGAGCAGAAAACCCCTAATGGGATTCCTGTCTAATTGTGACCTTCTTCTTGGCACAGTGTCAGCAGTAAGGATTTCGGCTGGGAAACTCACATTCGTTTGCCAAAGATGCGGCTTGAAGGGAACTACCACATGCAGGGCCGGATACTGGTGATTCCCCTGAACGGACACGGCAAGTGTTGGTTCGAACCAAGTAAGTAGGGAGCAGAGTCAAACGGTTCGTATCAACATTGGGCTAATTTTCGGATTTTTCAAACCACTGCCTAAACAGGTGGCATGGACATCATTATGCGTACGACGACCAATCTGTACCAGAAGAATGGGCACGTGTTCTACAACGTTACCGCCACCAAGGTAGATTACACCATTTCCGGGCTTCGGCTGCACATGGGCAACCTGTTCGAGGGTGTGAAGGTGCTGGAGGACAGCACGAACCAATATCTGAACGATAACTGGCGCCCGGTATCAGAGGCACTGAAGCCGATCATTGCCAAAACCATCGAGGACATACTGCTCGCGATTATGCAGAACATTTTCCACCAGATTCCGGCCGACTACTTTGTGGCGGATCTGCCCCGTTCGTAAGGTGGGAACGTCACCGCTGGTTTTGCAATGGTGCAATGGTTTTTTTGGGTGTGTTTTGTTTGCCCAACTGGTGAAGCGTACTGTAAATAAGATTTTACCATGTATTATGCTTTTTCTTTTTTTTTTTGCTGAACCATAGTTGTATGGAATATTAGTCTATGCGACTGTACTTATCATTTTGGTATCGTTGGCACCCATGGTGACTGAAGAGGGGATTTTTTTTTTTTTCGTTGTTGCAGTACTTACACCTACATAGCACGAGATCTCAAAAGCAAAACGTTTCATACGGATCAACGAAAAGAAAAATCCTTTCTTAGCTGTACTATCTCATGCAGTAGATTGTTGTCTACAGTGCGGACGAAAAGTGTAGCTAGCTGATATTTGTATACACATACGAAGGTTTCTTGTAATTCTGATAGAAGCAAGGTTGTCACAGTTCCCTCTCGTAAGTAATAAGAAGCAGGAAAAAAAACATTACCTTAAGGAAAAAACGATTTTGTTTACTATCAATACGTCCGAAGTATTTATCCAGCAGTAACAAAAACACGTGTTCCTTTCGTTTGCTGTGATTGTATTTTAAAAATGAAATGTTTCAACGATTCTGTTGCAATGCGTGAAATATTTCATGCTCATTCATGTCGACATGAACAATTTGATCTCGTTTGCTATAATATGTAGATTGTTCTGCTGTTAATAATTTATCTTAAAAAAAACATTTTTTTATGATAATCACTTCTCTTTATCGATCAACATGAAGAGAAAGGTGTATTGAAGAAAAAAAGGGATTAAAAAAAATAATTAAAAAATGCCCATAAATCATGCAGGAATTTGAAATTTTCCATCGACTATTTGATCGACCCTGTTCGTGATAGCATTCATTCACTCATTTACACCAGACGTTTGTCTAAACCTAAACCCTACCGAGCGCGAATTGCCCTATTTTAAACCGCCCGGTAACATTATACTTTACGCATGCAATCGGATTGAGAAGTTGTGCGATTAAAATCGATTCATACCTATGCACGGATGGTTTATGGGGAGAAATTTCTTCAACCCATGCTTGCAGCGGTATGCATTAGCGAACGTACAATCGTTGCTATCATGCACTACCGGTGCATCACCGTGACCCATCGATCTTACTCCTTCCGCACCGCCGATTTTTCTGACCGTTCCCTTCTGCCTATCGGATATCGGATTGCCATCAAATGCCATCATTTTCGCATTTTCCAGCCCACCCCTTGCTATATCTTGCTGCTGGCTCCCGTTTCTTTTTCTCTCAATCAATATTGCAGTAATTATGCAGCGCAGATTGCACGATTGCTCTGCATCGATGGCGAAACGCAACCAAGCGAAACGTACGCACGAGCAAATCAGGGATTGGAAACAAATGGTGGAAAAAAAGGGCAAAAACTGAATGTGATGTTTAAGGTGAAATTTATTTCTCACATCTCCGTGCCGGAGATGCGCTACACGGCTTGTGGGATTTTATGGGTAGCAGATGTGTGCAAATGCACCTGCCTGGACGCCTGTTGGAGTGCAACACATTCTAACCTCGTAACCGTTACCAATTGAAAACCTTGTGCATGTACTTCTTAGCGATAGTCCCGATCTCTTCACAATGCGTGCAAACGAGTTCTAAAAATAAAGTAATAGTTACTCACAACTACAAAACCGCAAAACCTCCAATCAATTTTTGTGGATGTTAACCGGTCTCGGTGCTCGGTGGTTTAAACCAAAAAATATTTCACACCCACTTTCACCCTTCTCTTCCTCTCCCCTTCCCCTTCCTATCTTGGGACAGCTAATCAACACCTCAGAAAAATCGTTGGGAAATGCTGGAAATTGCCGTTCTGCTTGTGGTTAAATTTAGAACCGTAAAGCAAAAACAAAACCCCAACACTTTAGCAAAGCACGCGAACCGCATTGCGTAGCAGTGTAGGTGGAAAGAAATCATTACCATTTGCCAATCTCGTGCCTTGTGCCCCGCCATCGATTGAAGCATTGAGCAGTAAATGGTTTTATAGACAATAGAAATGTGTGGCACGGTGCATTAGATTGTGAATAATGCATTCCATTTCTTCCCGCGTGCATCTTAATTACAATGATGATGTATTTGTTTAATCTTTTTTTTTCGCCCCCCCTTTACTTGTTGCTCGAGCGATCTCGTGGGCAGCGACCGTTTGATGGGAGTAAGCGCCCAGAGCAACCTGTACGATGAAATGCAGCGTAACGCTTCTTCAAACTGCTCACGTTGTCACTGCGAAAAGAGAAGTGCAATACTTCGTGCACATTCCTGTTTAATGTACATTTTCCATTTCTTTAGTTTTGGAGAAATCCTCATATAGGAAGGAATTAGTATAGCTTATTATTATAGCAGATTATAGCTTAACATAACGTCGACTTTCTAGCTTTATTAGTCGTAGTAAAACGTAGTACGTAGTAGTGGAGCGCCGATTATCCACGTACCTTTTATCCGGCTTCTTTCATTATCCGTGACAGTTCCGAAGGCGACTTGACATATTCAATGCAAAACCGATGATGGCAAGAAATGGCATGAAGCTTCAATAGGGAATGATATAATTTGCTCAAATTTGAAAAAAAAAACTCAGATTTACTTTGCAAAGTTTAAATAAGAATATTAACATTTAGCTTTAGAAAAATAATTCACCCATTACACACTGTACATTAATATTTATCAATAAAAAGAGTTGT
Organism: Anopheles funestus; assembly: GCF_943734845.2. NCBI lineage: Eukaryota > Metazoa > Arthropoda > Insecta > Diptera > Culicidae > Anopheles > Anopheles funestus. The sequence goes on along the minus strand of NC_064597.1, from coordinate 14,861,635 downwards.
GCCTCTTATCCGTGATATTCGCTTATCCGGCAAGGACAGAGTCCCGATGAGCACGGATAATCGGCGTTCCACTGTAATTACTACTGCTGCAACGCATTCTCTGTTACACGGGTTTAGTGTAGAATGTAGTTATTTTATAGCATGACTAGAAGTAGCGGAACCAACAGAGTAGTGCGTAAGTACATTCTTTGTCAACATCGATGATTAGCATCAAATGTCAAATGGACCAAAAATCTTTCTTATCTTCGACGAGAGGAAATTACATTTGATAGGGTTGTTTGAGAGCGATTGAAATTAACATGGCATACTTCTCAATCGGCAAAAAATAGATCAATGTTGTGACTCTCTTTTTCGTTACAGTGACACACGCCATGATGCTTAATGATATGTGCAATCAAAAGGCATCGTCAATGTGAGCGACCATCAGCACCGCTTTGAAAGAGGTGTGATGAGGCGCTCTGGCCAATGTAATTAAAAGCGAATTGTTGCACGATGCCGATGATGATACATAAAAGCATGAATATTCACCATCTTTAGTGCACCGTGACAAACGCGTGATACCGGCGTGTGTGTGTGTGTGTGTGAGTATGGAAGAAGCTTTCCCATTTGTCGTACCCTTCGCTGCACCGGTTGGATGCGTGTTTTATGCAGATCGGTTCGGTCGATCGATGATGCGCAAACGGATGCATTAGCTGCTTCGTGTTGGAGCATTAATGATTATCTGTTTTTTTGTTGTTGTTGTTTTGGCTCAAACTTTGCCGACGGTGCACCTACGGCAAAACAACGGAGGAAGTTTATGTGTCAGAGGAACTATTCACACTCTCCATTTTGTTGCTGTTAAATGGCTAAATTGCGCACCGCTACGCTTCTGTACATTGGGGATGTAATTGTTCGCAAAACAATCAGTGCGTCCAAACTGGCAGCGGAAGCACAACCGCACAATCATAATGCGGGAAGTTTTTCCAATGCGTTTTGTGTTCGGGGTGGAAGGAAAACTGGCCGATACGAAATCGTGCGGAACTGGACACTTTGCATAGGCATGTAGCGCATATGGGTGGGATACGATTTTTTTCTCCCTCGAGGCGGATACTTAGGTGTGAAAAACGATGTACCGAGATGCGTCAGCGAAGGTGGCAAATTCCGTTATTTGTACTGCACGAAATATTGGCGGTAATTTTTCAGTACGCGAAGCACCGAAAATTCTACTTGCCGTAGTAATCCCTGCCAACTGTGATAACGATGTGAAAATGCGATATTTTACACCCGTCCAATTTTTGTGGTGCCTTTGAATTATTCGCCCGGTCGTCCAACACTCGCGCTAACTGAACATTTAAATTTAGCTCCACGCTTCCATAAGGTGCGTTCACGCGCGAACATGTGCTTCAGTTGATGTGACTCATGGTTGATTTCTACCGATAAATAAAGTAAGAGTTATAGGGTGCCTCGCAGGCATCCCCCCAAAAGGGGGGATGCCTAGATCATTCCGCAGCATTATTCGGACAGTGAGGACAGAAAGCGAAACGAGATGATCTCGCGAACGCATAAACAAACGCTCACATGAAGGTGAGGAATTTTCTTCGACTGGATCATGGCCACCGTGGCGTGGTAGAGTGACCGCGCCGATGAGTCAGTCTGCGTTTTGGCATCGGTTGAGCTTCTAATAACGCAGGTCGAGGCAATGCCATGGTAGGGAAAGGAGTGTTGACATGCCGGGCGGTAGAATCACCTATCATACGCCGCTTGAACAGTGGCACGATCGGCACGATAAACGAGAATGTCCATTTCACCTGAGTACCGGAGTACAAAACGGTGAAGGCATTTTGGTCGAACGAACATGTATTAATTACAGCTGATTCAACGCATACCGAACGTGTATTTTTAGCGTTCCGAAGACCTTCACTACCTGTCAGCTAAAATAGCTTTCCACCTGAGCATATCCAGAGCGGACGAGTAATCTAACGCTAGACATCAATTTTAATCCATTTTACCTTCCCACTTATAGCTGCTGGTGCAGCGTCAGTTGGTATGACCAAATATGGTGAAATGGCAGTGACAACATCAATTTACTCCATTAAACACTAATCGACGTAGCGACTTCTCTACGACCCTTACCTGCCACAGTGGACGTCCAGGCATGATGATAGCTGTAGTGCAACTCGCAGATGATTCAAATGCAAAACTTTTTCGGGTACCGATGTCGATCGGCCTGTATGTGTCCTGAGAACAGCGACAAGCTTAGCGCGATGGTTGTCCACTCCACAGCAAACTGTTTGATTGTTGAGCAACAGCTTTTCCGATGCTGTGCGCTTGAACTGGAGCTTTCGGCACGTTTGCACGAGATGATCGTCACGTGCGGATGATTGTATCGGGACGCCACCAAACTTCAAACACACAGAAAAACACTCGCATACAAAATGCGTTTACCGGAACACAATAGGCACTTGTTAGCAAATGATATCCTGAGAAGAATGAAATTTAAAAAGGGATGGATAAATCTTTCACCGATCACATATAAATGGAGGATTGTTTTTGGTGAACCTGGCACTATTGTTTGGTGTCTATAGTGTTGAGCCTCTTACAACCTCGCAAACAATCTACGTACGCACGCACGCACATGTACCGAAATATTTCCACCCCGTACCCCCTCGTTAACAGCCGACTTACTTATGCACACATACACAACCGTACACAAGGTGGTTTAATCAGCGCACAAGTTACAGCCCCCGGTAGTGAATGCAAGGAAAACCTAACAGAGCGTGGGTTACAGGTTTTTGGGGGAAAAATTTTCCCAACGAGCGGCTGGAACAGAAGACGCTCGGCGAATGAAGCTGACTAGGGTAGGAAAAATTCAAACAACAAACAAACAAACCAATCCTACCGCCAGCGTATGGTGAGACGTTTGTTTACGCGGAGTTTGCGAACTGCTCAAGGCAACTGCTGAGAACTGAATACGCGCAAACCGTGGAACGCTGGCCGTGTTATATATATAGACAATCAGACGTACCATCCAAGATCCAAGCATCTGCTGCAATCGTACCCGGAACGGGCGATCCGCCCATCTGCTCCACCGTGCGCCGGTCCGTTTATACCATCGTATTTTATGGGTCACAACCAATCCGCCGCAGCGCTGAAGGAGTGCACTGGGAAATCTTGGGAACGTGTGGTAGGGGTTGGGGCTGAAGCAAGTTGGAAGTTACCAACACTGCTATTGCTATCTTCTACCTGCTTCTCTATGCGTATAGGACCTGACATTGTGGACCAGCTAGTTCCGTTTAAGCCCTTTCTCTTCCTCCCTTGCACGTGGATGTCTTTCGCTATCTTTCGCTATTAGCTCTTATTCGAGTTTATCTGGATTTGCTAACGCACGCTAACGTTCGTGCCGTTGTTGTTAATGTGAGGGACATACCGGAGTACTTTTTCTCATCTCCCGATTACAAGTGTACAAAACTGTCATTGACACCTGTTTCTGCGTACATCCTGTTCAATTTATTATAATCCACGAAGCCGTCGTGTGCAATACATTCAATTTAAAAAAAAACCTACCTAATTGGTAGCAAATTATTTTATTATTTTATTTTAACAATGTGGAAGACACTGCACATAGGCGATGTGAGAACAAAAGAATTTATATACATAACCAGGACAATTGTCCGGACACCATTGTCACGCTAGATCGACTGGAATGAATGAAAGATTTACTCGTAAGTTACCGCCCTAGCGACAAAAATGACCACAAATTCATCCCAAAATATTCATTTTGAAAATGGTCGAGCTAGGGTCGAGGCGAGGGTCGACGTGTCGTGGTCCCTCGACCTTTTGCGAAAGTGAACAAAATGAATCGTAACCTGCCGTGAACCGAAAGCAAAAATTTTGTTATCTGGGTAGCTCTAAGCACGCTTCCCCCTCCTAATCGCGTGTTGTGATTGGCTCAGCCGTATGTTCTATTTATAACTCTCTCTTCGTTATCCTTTTATGTCCTGTATGCGCGCCAGGCTTCGCTTGCATCTGTAGAATTGTGGAGGGGGATATATTTTTGCCTAAATTTAACCTCAACCAACTGAACTGTTGTGAGAGAGTCTCTTTTTCTTGTTCGCCTATGGATGGAATTGAAGGATGAAAATTTATGTGTTGATGTGATTTGAACTCAATTTAGATACGTTTCCCTATACTAAATGTCCTGCCGCTACGATCAGGACTACAAAAATTGGGTTTTCGTCCGCGCGCGAAGAACGTTATATAAAAAATCGGAGGAAGGAAAGATTTCTGCAACCATGATCTAGGAGTGAACATGTCTACACACTCTTTCGACTCTTAGGATTTTGGTGCAAATATGTAAGAGGTAAGACGTATTTTTCATGAGCAAAGCGCAACATTCCCGTTTTTTTATTAATCGAATGCAATGCTAGATATGCGAAAACATGAAAAATTATCTTTTTTTAATCAATTAATATCAAATGGACGTACATTCGTTAAAGCATATGATAAATAATGATTAAAAAAAAGTTTTAACATTAGAGGCAAGATATCTCTAAATTTTGTTTTAATTGCTTATGTAAACATAGCTTAATATTTTCATTTCGAAAAATGTTATATTTCGTCGTACATCTAACGATTTAGGTTCTGGTTAACTGGCCCATTTTCTCTTACTCTGTGATAAAGCCAATTAATCACATCATATTTTGTCTTGCACATTCAGTGCACCTGCACCTTCGCTGCATTCGTGATCTTCGTTCTATCTTTTAAGATCATGTGCCGTGTCATCTATTTTGTTTTGTAGAAGTGCTGCTGATGATTGTTTTTACTGAATTTCAATAACAATTCAAAAATTTGATATTGTTGGTGATAATATACCAGCGTAACAAATATCTTCATTACATGAAAACAATCATTATCATTATTATCATTAAAATTATTTTTCATGTTAAAATATCGTAGACGCGTTGTTAAAATATCGTTCACCACGTGGTGAAGACGACATACTTTGCAATGATCGAACGGCAATAGGTTTTGAAACATGCAAAAAATAATCATATCAATAGAACCACCGCAGCTTGACGATGCTCTTTCACGTTCATTTCAGAACAGTTTTGACAAAGAGGCAAGTACAATCAAGAAAATTTAAAGGGACATCGTGTGTGTGCGATGCATATGGGTCAGGGGGGTGTGAAACAAGAAGCAATGCAGGGTGCAAAATTCATCGTAGTCGTGACGACGGACGCTTGTGGGTACGAGCAGCAAGGCAAGAGGAAGTAAGAGTAGGAGCAAATGACCGGCCGAGCAGACGATGAACATTTTCGTGTTCTCGAATGAAGGTTTTTGCTCTTATCGTGAATTTTTGGGACAGCGCGGTCATTTTTAGAGGATCGGCGTTTTTTTTTATATGGAGTTTGGATGAATTTGTGGTCATTTTTGTCGCTAGGGCGGAACCTTTCTTTGTTAAAGCGGTACCTTATCTTCCGATCCAGAACACGGTATGTTTACCGCAATCCCACGGAAAATATGTTTGAATGTGTTAATTGCTCGTTACGCTCTACAATGATACCAAACCGAAGGTTTTTATTTGAATCTTGTACAATATGATTGAATTATAAAAAAAAACCCGCGCTTGTTGGGTTTCGTATGTCTCTAGTCGAAAAAAACAGCAAAATAATTATGGTTCGTCGACAAATAGCGACATAATTATGGTTTGTCGACAAACAGCGACATAGTTATGTCGACCACCATTTGACAGTTCATGTCTGTATGAAATTTCATTTAACCTAACAGCATTCCTGTAGCTCCGGCAGCACAGTTGTAATCCGAATTGTTGTGCTGTATTGTGAGTAAATTTTACACATTAACATTTCATTTCGTGAAACAATCAGCAAAATGACAACGCAAGATCATATCATCACGCTGGAAGGCTCAGCATCAATTATACACGAGTATCTCAGTGAGTATTAGCAAAGTAAACAATACGTACGATCAGCACTGATATTGCGGGTTTTGGTACACAATTTCACAGAGTACAGCGTGTATTCGATCATCTTCCAACGAGGTCTCTATCCGTCTGGAGATTTTTTGCCGGAGGAATATAATGGTGTGCCAGTGATGGTTTCACGCGACGCAAAAATCAAACCTTACGTCGAGCGTATAATGAAGGAAGTTCAAGGTAAGGCTGTTCACTGGCACTACTTTTAACATTGTTTGTTTATGCTTTTAGCTACTTACAATATTTTTATACATATTTTAGATTTGATAGTGAAAAGGATGATAACCAAGGTTACCGTGTGTATAATTACGGTGGACAAAAGCGAGATAATCGAACGTTGGGATTTTGACATAAAACCCGAATACGGGAATGAAGAGGCATCGCCTTCGGAAAAACCTTTATCGAAGATTCAGTCGGAGATACGCAATGTTATGAGACAAATCATTTCTACCGTTAGCTTCCTGCCATGTCTCGAAGAGCGCTGCTCCTTTGACATAATGCTCTATACTCCGCAGAGTGTTTTCGAGCAAAATCCAAACCTGAACAACGAATTCTGCGAAGAGGATATCAAATGTATTGAGATAAAGAATGGCCAAACTGTTAAGCTGAAACAATTTAGTACCGGAGTAAATGCAGTCGACACAGCTGTAGTATATCGTTTGAATGAAAAGTAAAGTTGTACAAATTGTGTGCCGTATATAAGGGTGGAACATTAAATCGTTACTAAACATCAACCGTATTTTCATACCAATAAACTTGTTTTTCTCATATTTTATCTATTATGTATCATTGTAATGAGACCAGACCACCAGAAAGACGCACATCGTTTTTAATCACATGAGGCAAGCTTTTATTACCTGATTATAAGCAACGTCACTGCATGTTTCTCCCTCCTCATCCCTGATGCTTCGGTCTGCACCGTGTTTAAGAAGCAGCTTCAGGCATTCGATGTTGCCACAGCTGGACGCATAGTGCAATGCCGTCTGGCCGTCACCGCCCCGCAGATTGATATCAATTCCATCGATGGTAAGCAAAATGGCGAGAATATCTACATTTCCACGATCTGCTGCCCAGTGTATAGCGGCGAGCCCTTCATGGTCGAGCACGTTCACGGAAGCCGAACTGTCTCCATTCGTGATCATATTCCGCACGCCGTTCACGTCGTCTTCCTTGATACGATCGATCAGTGATTTGTTCGTTTCATCCGGTAAGCTTTCCGACAAACGTTTCGGCCGAGAAACGGACACCCAAGCCGCTTCACTGGAGCTGTTTTCGCACCAGTTCGGTGCAAGCTGATCCATTAGCCGAACATAGTCTTTTTTAGCTTCCATCGTATCGAGAGCTTTTACTTTGTCCCAGGCGTACCATTTAGCACGTGCCGCCATGCTATAAATTGCGGGTTTTGAAATATTACACGGCCCCACGGTTGCCTGCTTGTACAATCCATAGAACTGTAACAGCTGCTCCTGCTTGAAAAGTTCCGTACTGTGCTCGAGAAATTTGCTCGCCTTTTCGAAGCTAGTGTCCAACTCACTGTCCATTACTTCCTCAGTAAGATCCGCCATGACGAGCCTGAACTGTTCGTTGAACTCCTAACACATATTCTAAAATTCTACTATAACTACGAACGCCCTAAAGGCTACACTGCAAATGCTGGTTGAAACTAATCCGTTTGCTGGAAAAAGATGGGCGTGTTGTCGAGCACGTGCTTCTGGTTGCGTTCTAAGTTTTCGAGGGCCGTCTTCTTCTGGAACGCCACGAATCCGTAACCTTTTGATAGTCCGGACTTTCGGTCGAATACCACCTGGGCCCACGACACCTTGCCGAACTGGCTGAAATAATTACGCAACTCCCGGTGCCCCACGGTCCAAGCGATGTTGCCGACGAAGATTTTTAGCGAACGAGCACTGGCACTAGACATACCGCCGGAGAAACTACCTGTGCAGACAAGAAAGGGAAAGAAACAGAAACAACAATCAGGCCCATAACCAAATGCACATAAATAGGTATGATTGAAACACTACTCAAGAACTTTAGATATTATATATACCGACGTAACAACGGAAGATTGGAGGAAAATATTGCAGTTATTGAAAAACGCGTAGAGCAGCTTGCTTTGATAGCGTATTTGCGTATAGGAGCCGTCTGCGTGCAAGAAATGACAAAAACATGACATATCCCATGTGTACACATCGCTGTAGAACTTATACGCACTGTTTGAATGATTAAAATAAAATTTGGGAAAACGTATTTGACCATTTCGTTGACTGTATTACGCTGTTGGAGCAATATTCAAACACAGATTTGATATTAAAAAAGTTTTACTAATACAAATCAATGCAATCTTTTCAAATCTTGAATTGAATGTTTTTGTTTTACACATATTCATGATGATTCTATACGACTTAGCTACAAATCTACAGCTACATACAGTGTTGAAGTGTTTTTTTTGTTTAATTTGAGTATTTACTTGCATTTACTTATAGGAATTGTTAATAGAATATTAAATGCGAGGAATATTAATTAAAAAGATGGTTTTATATGGGAATTAGAGATAAACTTTAAACCATGCACTATAAACCCTCGCTCCAATAATCGCGCGCAACTGTGATGGCACGTGTCAACTTGTAATATACATTTGTATTCATAACAAACGAGTAATCAATGAAATTGTTGTGGATAATCTTTTCCAACCATCCATAGAATATTTCACAAACTTTTGGGAAGTTTGTTCAGTTTGTCATCATTTGTTCTGATTACTGGGTTCTGTATTTGTTTGGGTGAATGTCCTATAGTGATTTTGAAATCTGCTGTCAAATCTTGTGTTTTGTTGTGCTTTATTTCGGGTTTGGGGCTTGTGGTTTAGCTAACATATTTGAAGAAGTGTTATTCATTAATACTCAATTTCAATTGCAATTACATTGTGTTAAGCTTACAACGTATGTGCATAAGGAATGCAGTGAAAAAATCTGTTTGTGAGTCGTTTGAAGCATCGGTGTTTGATTGTGAATATGCCTAGTGAAAGGTAAACAAACTGTTGCTATGGTAACGCATTGAACTATACTCGTTACATTACTGTGCAAATTATTTCTTTGCACTACATGTTTTAGCTAACGTAAGATATTTATCAATATCAAAATGGAAGAACACGACTATCGGAGTGTAATTATCTACCATGCACGGAACCGGTACTACTACACGATGCAACGTTCTGCCCTGGAAGCGATGGCAAAGTATACCAACGACGTTAGCTTCCGGTTCTTGAACGGTCTCGCACTGATACTGGACGGGTTTCGGCTACAGGAAGGAATCCGCGAGCTAAACCAGCTTCGTAACGAAACCGATCTCGGTATGGCGGTGACACTCTGTCTAATGTACACGCACAAACGATGCCACATCGTCGACAAGGAAGAGCTGATCAGCCTCGATGCGCAGCTGAAAGAGGAGCGAAAGCGTTTAACGGCTCAATCGGCATATTATGCGGCCTTGTTTCTTCATCTGAGTGGCAAAACGGAGAAGGCGAAAGAGTACGCAGATAAGGCACTGCGGTTGGCACCGAACCACTCGGATATATTGTCCCTGAAGGGATGGTGCGAGCTGCTGCTGGGTAAAATAAACAATCAAACACTAGAGCTGTTTAACCGTGCGCTGGAAATCGGTGGCAAGCATCTCGACGCGTACCTGGGACAGGTTAGGTTTTATCAGCTTAACAACGACTTTGATGCGGCAACGGCGGTACTGAACCAGGTCGCGGTAGGATTTCCAGCTGTGATTATACCGTTGGTCGAGAAGATGAAAACGCACCTTGCCAACTGGCACTGGGAGCACACGTCCGAGTTGGCAAACCGCATTCTGGCGGAGAAACCGGCCAGTCTGGAAGCACTTACAGTGAAGATAATGGTGCTGATAGTGAAAGAGGGCAACTACACGGCAGGTGCGAGTGCGTTACAATATCTGGCGAGTTCGGTTGAGAAGATAGAACCCGGGAACGGGGAGCTGTTTCTGCAACTCGGTCAACTATACTCGGTCGTATGTGGTCGGGATACAAACGTGCTGGCCGAAACCTTTAAACTTGTCGAGCGAGCAGTCAAGCTGAAGGGTTCCAATGCGGAGTATCTAACAGAGCTGGGATATCAAGCGATACTGCAACGAAGGTACCGGGAGGCAGTGGCCCATTTTAAGAACGCTACCAAAGTAAACGATAGCTCGATCAAAACACTCTGCGGACTTACGCTCTGTCAGATGCTGGAAAATGGCGTATCGGATCAGGTGAAGCAACAGCTAGAGTTTCTATCCGAAGTGCAGGGACGTACGCCGAACCCGCTGTTACTGTTTATGACTGCTAAGCTGCACGCCGACAACCCAGCCAAAGCGACCGAGCTTTTGTTATCCGCTTCCGAAGCTCACTTTAAAAATTTGAAAGCAATCCCTTACGGTCCCGAGTATTTGCGTCTGTTTAATCCGGACTTTCTACTGCAGCTCGTGCACGAGCTGCTGGTCCATTCGCCCGTGAAGGGAATGTCGGTGGGTACGCTACGTTCCACACCGGGTGAGCTGCAGCAGCATCCGGTACTGCTGCAGGCGGTTAACCTACTCGAATCGGTTGTGAAAGCTTGCCCCGGATTGGTGGAAGCCGTATATCTGCTTGCGGTGGTGCAGCGTCTCGGTGGGGAGATAGGGCTAGCCTCGGCAACGCTCAATCGCATCCTGCAAGAGCTCGATCCGGCCTATTCGAATGCACATCTGCTGCTGGCGGAGGTACACATCGAGCAGAAGCAGTATCAGCGTGCCGCACAGAATCTGGAGATATGTCTCAGCCACAGCTTTAAGGTGCGCGAAAATCCGATGTACCATCTGCTTTACGGAATGATTTTGAAGCACCAGCAACAGTACGAGGATGCATTAAAAAGTTTCTTTGTGGCGATGAACTTATCCGGTATTGGTACGTCGGTTGGTATTACCGGTGGTACGATTGGGGTCCCACCTAGTGGCTCGACTACGAAAGGATCCATTGATGTAGGTGGTGCACAGCATCTCAATATAGCGGATCGGCTTACGCTCTATTTGGAGGTGATTGAAACACAGCAAAAGCTTAACCAGCATACCGAGGCACTGAAGCTGCTCGAGCTGGTATCCACCGAGTTCGGTGGCACCACGGAGGAAGGTCGATTGGTACTGGCGATGGCAGATTTTTATTTGCAGCAGGGTAACCAAACGAAAGCTATCGAACTGTTGAAGAAAATGCAACCGAACCAACCGTATTACCTGCAGGCGAAGACTAAGATGGCGTACATCTATTTGAACCATCGCAAGGATCGGTTAACATTTTCCCAATGTTTCCGTGAGCTGGTAACGAACTGTCCGAACGCATCTAGCTACCTGATGCTCGGTGATGCGTACATGTCCATCCAGGAACCGGACGATGCGATCAAAGCGTACCGCGAAGCAATAAGACAGAGCCCGCACGATGCACTGCTGGCAAGCAAGCTCGGCCGTGCTTATGTGCGCACGCATCAGTATCAGAAAGCAATCGCATACTACCAGGAAGCGATACTTCACCCGGAAAATTATCCGCTGAAACTTGATCTTGCGGAACTGTACCTTAAGCTGAAGCAGTATCAAAACGCGGAACAGACACTTGCCGAGGAGCTGAGTGGTAAAGTAAGGTATGATGGGATATTTCCGACAAACCAATGGCTAGAAACTAGTCTAGTAATGTGGTTTTAAAACGTATACTATTTTTGTTCCGTTTCCTGTTCCGTAGTGATTCTAACGAGCTGTCAGCGTTACAAGTGCGTACCAAACAGTACCTGTTGCTGGCCCGCATTCGGGAAAAGGCGGGACAACTGAATGCGTCTCTTCAGACCCTGAAAGAGGCAAGGGATAATCAGCTAAAGGTGCAGCATCGTTTACTTCTCGATCAGTCGGCTACCGGCATACCGAGCGAACAGAACAAAATGCTTGCAAGGTACGTAGATAGATATCAAAATCTTTTATACTATCTCTTCCTTTTTTTTTTTGTTGATGACCGAGAGGAGAACCTTCATAGGGACCCATCTTCCAGAAGGGAAGACCAGCTAGGCTGGAAGCACCACACTCTGGGTACTGTCCGATTTGCACCATGCACCAGTGCACCTACGGACTAAACTCCTCTCGAACCTCGAACTACGGACGGATCACCCAGGAGGGTATTACTTCGTGCAGCAGCCCTTAGGGTACATTCGATTTAGTTAAAAGAACCGAATCTCCCACGGCACCGCGCTGTGGTCCTTGGCTAGGGGAAAAGGCGTAAAATGGACGGTATCTACAACTCAACGACAAGTACATAAGTCTCACCGCCGAGGATAAGACCGTCAAGACCTGTCACTGAATTGTCCTACGACAATTGCAGGCCACTACGTACTACTTGCAAGGCCCCGAAGAAACCTTGCTTTCGCTCCTCCCCTTATTTTTATATCATTGGTTGCGGCGCTCGTTGCGTATTGCACGCTGTTGCAACCGCACCATGATGGCTTTAATTTCACTGGCAACAGTTCCCCATGCACTGCCGCTGGCGATCATCACCGCGACAATGTTAACCGGGGTAACTGCCACCCCTACTCCACGTTCTATTGCGAGACGAGACGAGGCGTTGCTCTCGCAGTAGAATAGTACATGTTCCGGTGTCTCCTCTAAGTCGCACACCGGACACATGGCGGAAGAGATGAAATTCATCCGCTGGAGGTACTCATTGAAGAACCCATGTCCGGTGAGAACCTGGGAGAGGTAGAAATCCACCTCCCCATGACTTCTCCCGATCCATGGTTCAACCTCTGGGATGAGGGCGCGAGTCCAAGTCCCATGTACAGCCGTGCTCCATTCACGCTGCCATGTACGGACGGATTCTACACGCTCGGCCCTCCTGCAGGTCTCGGTGGTCTCACCCGTCGATCTCCGGCGGAAGTAGACCCTTGAGTCCTCCTCAACTAATATATGCAGCGGCAACATGCCAGCCACCACACATGCCCCATCGTGTGACGACGTGCGGAAAGCACTGATCACCCGATGTACCAGCATTTGATGGAACCTGCGCAGCCATTGGCGGCGGTTCTCATATCGCAACACCTGGTACCAAACGGGAGCCGCGTATCGCACTATGGCGATAGCAGTAGATGCCACGACTTTACGTCGACTACTGCGCGGCCCGACCCTGTTCGGCATTAGCTGAGTCAGCATGGTTGTGATCTTCGTCGCTTTCTCAACAGCGTATTGAACGTGTTGAGTGTACTCTAGTCTGTCATCTATGATGAAGCCTAGGTACTTCAAACACCGCGACGATTGAATCACGTGTCCATCCACTCGGATCGATGAGCTCTGCCCAGCTCTATGTGAGCTCACCAAGATGTACTCAGTTTTCCGAGGTGCGAGCTTCAGACGCACTGAGTGCATCCAGTCAACAACGATTGCTATTGATTCCTCCACTCGCGTTTCAACCTCGGAAATGGTACTTCCCTGCACATTTAGTACGATGTCGTCTGCAAAACCTGTCAGTGTCGCTCCCTCTGGCAGTGGAAGCGACAAGACGCCATCGTACATTACGTTCCAAAGGGTCGGCCCAAGAACCGACCCCTGCGGTACTCCCGCTGTTACTGCACGTGAAACAAGCCCCGTACTCGTCTCATACACCAGCTCCCTGCCCCTGAAATAATCTCCTAGGAGATTATACAGGTAAACAGGGACCCTGATACGCTGCAAAGCAGCGGCAATATCACTCCAGGACGCATTGTTGAACGCATTTTCAACATATACTACTATCTCTTCCTTAGATGATTGCTATCTTCTCCAGCAGTATCTTAATTCCTTTTCTTACTGGTGTTCGTCAAATTTTCTTTCATAATGTCCTAATAAATGTTCTATTATTTCTTTTACTCATTCTCGTAACCATATTCCTTATAATTACTCTCTCTCTCTCTAATGTCTCACTGGTTCGAGTTTCATCTATTCGTGATAGATGATATGATGATAGTTTGAACTTCAAGCTACATGTTGATGAAGTCCTTCGAAAGCTTACAGAACCCTTGGATTTATCCTTCGGGTCACCTTGGATTTCAAGGACCCAATATGATTCTCTCTTCTTGACTTTTAACGACCTTACAGGTCACGCCGGCCATTGCTGGCTTAATAGACTTATTTTTACCACGTAGCCGGAAAGTCAGTCCTTGCTACGGGGGACGGTCCGGATGGGATTTGATCTACAGTCCCGCCGTGTGGGCTGGCGCCGTGTATATGTGATATTGTTGTTTAGTTCGCTCTTTATTGGAGTACGCCTGTGTTGTCTGGTGCCCTTATGGCAATGATATGTGTACCAGAATCGAAAAATTGCAGAAGTACTTCACCAGAGTGTTGTATAAACGATTGTTTGGTTCTTCTTCTCTTCCGCCATGTGAAACACGATGTCTACTGTTTGGGCTGGACTCTTTAACTATGAGCCATCACTTGGCCCAAGCTTGCTTCATTGGTGGTTTACTAAGAGGTTCTACTGATACTCCGGAATTGCTTGCTTATGTATGTTTATATGTTCCCTCCCGTTCCCTCCGTCCTTGTGACCTTTTGGCATTGGAAACTCGACATACGCTTTATTGTTATAACGTTCCGATCCTTTCATGCTTTAGATGGTTCAACCGATTTTACGACGATTTTGATTTTAATTCCTCTCTAGCTTCCATTCGTGCTCGTGTTTAAACCCCCCTCATGTCTCTTAATGTTATCCTTGTCTCTTGTTTTATCCTTTCCTTTCACTCCCGCTTTAAGTTTACGTTAGTTTTGTTAATTTTCATTGTTAATCGTTTGTATTAGTTTTAGGTTAATAATAGTATAGGATCATTGTTTAGCCTAATTGGCAGATGCATGTAATAATAACAATAAATAATAAATAATTATAAATAATAAGCATGTAGATGGAAATACTGATCTGTTTACGTTTGTTTTAGAATATGCGTCCTGATGGCGGAACAGTCGCAAGCGATACGCGACAACGAGCAGATGATACATCATTACAAAGAAGCGCTTAAGTACACGCCGAACGATGCGAGCGTAATGGCATCGCTTGCCCGTATCTACATGCAGCTAAACCGTATGGATGAATGCCAAGCGACCTGCGTACAGATCGTACAGCTTGATCCGAACAACGAGGTGGCGCTCGTGATGATGGCTGATCTCTCCTTTCGACGGATGGACTTTGAAAATGCGGCCTACCATTTCTCGCAGCTGTTGCTCTATCAGCCTACGTACTGGACGGCTTTGGCGCGCTTGATTGAAGTGCTCCGGCGCAGCGGCACACTGGTGGAGGCAGCCAGCTTTCTGCAGCGTGCCGAAGAGGAAGCGACACGGTCGGATTGCGAGGCGGGACTCAGCTACTGTAAGGGGTTGTGTGAGTGGTACCGGGGCAATCCTAACAGTGCACTGCGCCTGTTTAACTACTGCCGCCGTAACGAGGAATGGGGCCAGCAGGCAATATACAATATGATCGAAATATGTCTCAATCCGGACGGTGATCTGCCGTCCGAAGGTTCCGTTATCGATATCGGGGCGGATGATCTCGAGATAAAGGATTCGCGTGCGATGGCACTACGCACCGCGGAACGTTTGCTGAACGAGCTGAAACCCCGTCCCGGTGTGCTGGACAACGAGGCACTCAACCATCGGTTGTTGGAAAATTTTCTGCTCGTCGCATCCCGACAGAAGCACAGTGTCGAGCAGGCGCTGCAAAACTTTACCACCATCGCATCCCACGACGAGTACATCGGAGCGGTCTACGGTATGGCCGTCACGCACGTGATTTTGAAGCAGAGCCAGCGGGCTAAAAATCAGCTGAAGCGTGTGGCAAAAAATACCTGGACGTTCGAGGAGGCGGAGTATCTGGAGAAATGCTGGCTGCTGCTGGCGGATCTGTACAACCAGGCGGGAAAGTATGAGCTGGCGACGGATCTGCTGAAGCGCGTGCTGCAGCACAACAAATCGTGCACGAAGGCGTACGAGCTGGGCGGAATAGCGTTCGAGAAGGAGCAAAACTATCGTGCGGCGGCAATGTATTACGACAGTGCGTGGCGTTACTGTGGCAAATCGAAACCAAACATTGGCTACAAGCTGGCCTTTAACTACATGAAAAACAAGCGATACGCTGACGCGATCGATATTTGCCAGCAGGTGCTAAAAATCCACCCGGAGTATCCGTCGATACGCAAAGACATTCTGGAAAAGTGTAGAAATAACCTTAAAGTGTAAAGCTCTGAAACACTTTATTTCGTTTACAGCGTAAATATGTTTGTGGTTTTCAATTGATTTTACTGTCCTTTTGGGACGACTTTTTGAAACCGATCAGCAGCATCTTCTCTCTGATGGTAAAAAGGTCATTTTAGTGATTTTTTAAAAAAAGAAAATTACCTCAAATATTGATTTGGAAATATTTAAAGAAAAATTAACAACATTCAAGAGTACATTAAAATTGTTAAAAAAAAAACATAAGTTGACGTATTTACAAACCGTTCTTCGGAGCGTTGTTAGAAGCTGGCTGTACGGTACCCACCGGCATTCCGTCAAACATGATCTGATTTCACAAATTTATTCTTGTAAGACTACATTAAACTTGGGGTTCCGACCTGTAAAGTGTTGTTAAAATAATATTGTCAAATATTGATACAACAAATTTTATACGACATTTCTCAGAGCTTCAGGGCAAAATAGCAAAAAAGAATGATTTTTCTAGCGTGTTGATTATAATATCTTCACTTAACACAACATATTTATTTTGCCGAAAAGGAGGTCTTTCTTCAAATGGAGTATAATTTTAGTAAGAGATCGTTTTCACTTAGTTTAATCAACTCACCAATTGCCTTAATGCACTCTGCACAGTATAACCAAGGAAACAATTGTTAGGAAGTACAGTTTAAAGTTTGGCACACATTCCACACAAACTTTTAGAATTAATATTTATTCATCAGTAATTACACTACAAACTTGTATCTTAGCATCGCCGTCGTTATTTTCCGATGCAAATAAACTAAAACATCTTTAATACATATATTGTTGTATAGTTAAATATGCGATCGATGAATCGTTCAATTAGCATATCGTTTAGGATTTATGTTTACTATACTGACACACTCACACACAAACATTATATTAGGCAGAGTTACTTGTTTTGTTTTAGCTAATGAAACGCCTGCCAGTACTAGCTAGAATTAATAATTAAGCTAACCGCTTTGCAACGGTTCGAGGGTTTCATTTTACCGTCTACAGAGCAGGAAGTGCTTTTGTATGTTTCCCGCCATTCCACTGCAACTGATTCGTCCGGTTCGTACTGCTGTTTCCAGTTTTCATTCTTGTGCTTTCTTTTCAAATAGTATTATGAGATCCGAACGCATCACGCGGTAATATGAATACACGATATAGAACTACATTTCCGTGATAGATCTAGGTTTGCTATTAAACGTGTGTGGTATTTGTGTATGGATGCGTAGGCTTACAAGCTGAATACTTTTCCGTGTTGGTAAAATCTTACAAATTCAAATACATGATTTGTGTAGCGGAAAGGGCCCCGCAGAAGCTTAACATGGCGGCAATGGTAACTACGGCCGTGGTCGTACCGGTCCAGGCGACGATCGAACCCATACAGATGGAGAGTACAAACTGGGCCAGAAACACCATACTGCTCACGATGGCCACATCCGTACCGAGTCCTCGGATGGCACCGGTGCTTTGTTTTGCCTCCCCACATTCGTTCACTTCAAACTGTGAATTGGACAGATGTGGATTTAGGTTAGTGCACTCGAAATCTACGAAAACAGGTTAACGCGAGCGATAGGTAAAGATACTTACCACACCTTCCGAATGGTAGTGAGCAACGAGCAGGTAGGGCATGGTGAAGAGCGTCGAATACATGACGCCTGCGGTCCAGCTAAATACAATCACCCCCACACGGTGTTTCGATAATGCCATCAACGACATGCCCAGACAGTAGAAGAGTAGTCCGCCGACGTAAACGCTCTTAGCGCGGAAACGCTTAATAAGCCGCTCGATGATCAGTGAGTAGCAGGCACATGACAGGGAGTACATCGCCATACCCCAGCACCCAAATCGCACACCAGCTTCATAAAGCAGATACTTTTCGGTACCGTCCAATGCCTGCAAGTGATGGAAGGTGATCGATTAGATCAGGGGAACTACGATGTGGAAGTTACGCGTTTAAGTGTCAATACCTTGGGATCTCCGTCGAACACGGCTTCGCCGACAAAGTCGGTAAAGTAGAGCGAGTAGCACACGTGTGCCATCCAGCAGAACAGATTCGTTAGACATACCATCCGCAACGAGTGCGGCATGTAGATGATCGACATCAGGTACATGCTGAGCGTAACGGCTGGTTTGTCTTCGTCGTGCGGTGTATCACGGCCATTTTCATCACTGATACGCTTCACGCTGGCAGTGGCGTCTCCGTTCCCCGTTGCTTTGGACGTTTCGTGTCGGCTAAAGCTGGTCTCGGTGAAGTTTTCCCCTGGAAGCTCATCGTAGCTAGCGCCGTGTTGTTGATCACCGCGCGTAGCACCACCATCGGATGGTCGTTCGTGTAATGTGGCACCGTATGTGACGGGTTCGTCGCTTGCCGCATTGTTCGCTCTCAGTTCCATCGGTGGATCCTGCCGTTCGAGCTCCTCCTCCAGAATCCAGAGTGGAATTTCGCTGAAACTCGTCACCGTGCAGAGAACGCACACGATGAAGATGATCGTGATGAGTGAAAAGACGGCCCGCACGTGACCGCCAAGCACGATCCCGAGTGAGGTATTGTCCCAGTCGATACCGCCAAGCGAGTACCCCATGAATCCGCCCAATCCCGCCATGATGGTGAAGGTGGACAGTCCGCGAGCATGATCCTCCGGCACGGTAACATCGAGCAGAAATGCCCGTGCCGGACTTTGGCAGGCATCCGCGTCAAAATCGAGCAGTACCGTGCCGAGTATGGTGAAGAAAATACCCCACGGATGGCGGGGTCTTTGCGCCGGAATATCCGGCGGTACCAGAGCAGCCTTGATGGTTGCGGTACGTTGCGACATTGGCTCCAAGCTGCGCTGTGACATTGGTTTATCGGGGGGTTCCTGCCACACGTAGCCCGCGATCGTGCTGTCATCACTACTGTTGCCAACGCTACTACCCCCATTCAGTGTAGTGTTGATGGCATACGGGTTAAAGTCACCCATCGCATACCCGACGTCCTCACCGTTCGGTACGAGCAGCAATCCGAGCAGTACGCCCAACGACAGTAACATTATGAACGGTCTCCGGCGTCCAAACTTACTTCGACACCGATCGCTCAGCGAACCGAGCACGGGCGTTAAAAAGAAGCCTACCAACGGTGATAGACACCAGACAAGCGTCATGTGCTGATGCTCAACGCCGATTTTGAGCAGCGTCGGTGAGACAAAGGCCGTCTCGGCGGCGTAGGAAAACTCGATACCCATCACGGCGGCAGAGATGCGTATCAGCTCCAGACGTGTTTTACGACTATAAAAGTAAACGTTTGTAGAAAGTCGTACGGATTGGCTGGTAAGATCCCTAGGGTAATGTTGTGGTTCTTTAGTAAACTCACCGATAGATGTGCGAGAAGTCAACTGCACCCTCGTTCCATCCTGTTCTGACACTGTGTTCAGCTTCCGTTCCCATCGGTGCGGCTGTGTGCGTACCACCACCAATCAGTACCGTGTCTTTCAGGTACTGACGTACACCGCCGGGATGTCTTTCGCGCCATCCTTCGTGCCACTGGCGGGCATTGGAACGCCACTCGTGCCACCGTCCAGTCAAACCTTGATACTCGTGCAATTTGTCCATTCTTCGTACGTATTAAAGCTGTCACAAAGCTCCACTGCAATGGTTGAACCGAAGAATGTCAAAAAGGTTAGTAGTTAGTAGTTAGTGGTAGTAGCAGTAACAGATATTCATTTGCCACGAGGATGCGCTGGTTTGATTGATGCGTGTGAATGGACCAAAACACTCCGTATTTCTTCCAATTGCGGTGCTTTGATAGTGATCTTTCTTTGAACGGTTGATTCGGTTGAATTGTTTGTTTTAAACCTTTACGCAAATGTTTGACACTTGTTCTTCGATTTGCTTAATGAATAATTAAATTACACACTTCAATGCAGAAAGTTCAAATCTTAACAGTATGCATAAAGCTCAGCACAATTTTCATTTGTTGATTTATGGTTGATCATACGAATTCTCGAGAGCTGATAATGAACACTGTACACGTTTATCTTGAAAGCAAGAACATCTTAACAGTTCCGCACCCTTTTTGTACTATCTGCGAACAATTAAACTTACAGAGCCAAGAACGAACGTTTCCTTGGTAGTAACGATTATCATGGATTAAAAATGTGTGCAGTAACACTGGTGGAGCGAGTTAATTAGATTAAGGAAGACATTTTTTTCACTCTTTCCACACGCAGATCTATATTGCAATGTGCAGCTTAGTGCCGTAGTTTGTTTTCGAACAACAGCAACAAAGTACCTGTTTAAGTTTTATAAACACAGCTTATGTAACATTGAGCACATTGTTTTGAACGGTTTTTTTAAGTTCAATTTGAAGTTGTCTAATTGCGCTGGTTCACTATAGCCGGAAGTTGTTGCAAACAAACGGTAACGTAATTACCGTACTTCCGGTTGACTTTAGCAACATTAATTGAATGGTAGTTGAAAATATGGTTATGCCATCACAAATATTTCCATTAACACACCTAGAATGCTTGAGCGTACTACTATTGCAGCTGCATCTGCAACAGGGGCAGCAAACGGTCACGTCTACCAAACCACCATCACCTCGCACGAATAACACACGAATGATAAAATGGTACGCTATCGTTCTGCACACAACTAGCCTCGACGGAATCGCTATTAGTTCTGAAGGGTACGCTCTGTAAAACCACACCATCAGTTGTGTCGCGCGCGACTGACCACCGCCATGCAACCACCAACAAGCGGCAGGCAACAGGATCGATGACAGCGATTGGTTGACACGAGTGGGAACGAACCCGCCTGACTGTAAGTATATTTCTTGCGTTGGCTGTACTTAGCAATCGAAGGGAGCCAATGGTACTGCACTAGTCGGGATTCATTTACCTTTTTTGCTGCTGTGTTCGATTTTAGCTACGTTGGAGAATCTATGCCGAGATCACGCAGAGCACAACTTGAGCGTGAACCATATTTTAGTAATCGAATTGCTTTCACCGTATCCCAACGTGTCAGTTGGGTGATGTTTGATTAATATTGTGAGTTATGTAATTTGCAAAACGAAACACCGGCACCAGGATGATAAATGTTTAACAGTAATGTTATGCATGTGTAGTCCTAGAAGGCCACGAGGCTTTCAACGAACTCTCCTTACGTACCGTCTTCGTCTCCGGGTAGTAACATTATGTGGCTTCTTGCACATCTGCAGCACCACACCGCTTTGGACGATAATTGTCTCATAATTAGGCCATAAACGGGTACCTTGAACATCGATCATATGACGTCTTCCATTGCGTCACTGACGGTGATGGTATCTGATCTTCTTGCACGTGGAATTTTGCGCAGATTGTTACACACGGTGACATATGATCGGTATTTGGGAAATACGTTCTGAGGCAAAAGATGGGACGCTAACTTGAACCCGTAAATCATATGGTTACAAACTATGCACTTAACGTGCATCAAGTACGTAGGAAAGCTAACAGCTAATTCGGTATTTAAAAATTTAAGATATTTTTTAAAGAAATGCATCAGAAAATGGTTCTTATTCCATTTCTGTAGCAACAAGCAATGTTTTATTTTTGGTCTCATGCTACGAATCCAAAATGGACCAGTCTTCCATTTGGAGCAGACTCAAAAGTATTTTATTTCTCCACTAAGCTCCTTATCTTTTTGCGGTCTTAATTAGATCTCTGGAGAATTGTTTCCTTGGTGCTTTTGCTCGCGTCAGTGTTGTTCAGCAACGAACCGCTGACAACATGCCATTATTCTGATGGCAGTACGAACCCACATCATCCCATGAAGATGAAGATGAAGAAGAACATATCTGGAAAGTGTGTAGTTTTGGTACAAGAAGCGAATAATTAACCAATTCTTTAAGCCCAATTAGCACCGTCCACCGTAACAACTGAGCAAAGCTCATCTGTCTATTCTCGGTGGCACGATGTTTGTGACTCAAATATTTGTCACATGGCATTAGTAAACTTTAGCGAACAGATAGCGAACCGCCATATATGGAGAAGAGGACCGGTACAAAGGAAGAGATGCAATGTGTGTGTGTGTGAGAGAGAGAGAGCAAAGGAAAGCAATAATAAATAATTGTAAGTGAAAAGGAAGAAATCTTTAAACAGGAAAAGGAAAAGAGAGTTATACAAGTAATGTTACAACCTAAGTACATGTAGTGGCATAAATCTTCATCATTTAACATGGCTACGCTACTAGGAGCGTCTAAGTTTCTTTGTTGGATCGACCTGCATCCATGATACATAGAAGCGTTGGAAAGTGCAGTCTGCTTGGATCTATTCATTCTCTCGTCTCTAATGTTTGTACCGGAGAAGTCTTTGTCTGTAATGATTTTTTAATTGGAACAGCCTGCTGTAAGCCTGCTGTGAGGCTTTTGAATCGTACGACGAGACCGTGTACGATACAACACGCAATTTTCTTTGCCGGAAAGACGCAATGGTAAGGATAGCACACACAGCAGCAAGATTAAGCGTACGGCTAAAGTGTTGAATCTCCTGCCACACATGGTATGTCACTGCTTCGGTCATGTCAACGAGAATGTAGAACTTGGCGAAACGATACTGATTGTATTTTCTCACAATGAGCTTTCATTCCACAGGCCACCTCGCATCATCTTCTCCTCTTAGACGTTCGTTCATACCCACCGAGTCCTTTTCCGGTAATGCATACTTACTCACTCTCACCAAACATTTCACCATGTACAAACAGGGCCATTATGCGATTGCGCAAATAAATCCTGTTACAAAAAAAAAGGAAGGAAAATCAGAGAGAACGCAGCAGCCAGCAGGCGGGTGATGTAAGCTATTGATAAAGAAAAAGGTGAACGTAAATTTTCCCCAACACACGTTATCAAGCGCAGGAACGGAAATTCTTTCACTCCTTCTTCTTGTTGCCGTGTGCATTGTGCACTAGGGCTTTTTCGTAGTTTTCCTTCATTTGTTTCACCCATTCAAGGCAGGGTTCTTTGAATGTAAAAGAGTTGGGGGTTGGTTATTGTTAACGTGGAAAGATCTCAATTCATTGCAAAATCTGTTAAACGAAAATTCTTTCTCTCTCGATTTGTTATATTGCGTGGTGGTTCATTTTTCTCTTCATTTATCATTTCTTGCTGCCATTGTTACTTGCATGTTATTGTAGGTTGTCTTTTGTTTGCTGCTTGCTTTACCATATTGTAAGGTAAAGTGTAGGCAGTAGCGAGGAAGAAAAATAAAAACGATTTGTCAACATAAGTTTCTGTTTTGCAATTTCGTTACAGAAACGAAAGTCGTTTAGCTAACAGGAAGCTTTATAGCAGTAAATAGTACTAATAAATAAATATTCCGAGATGCATTTTTTTATTTATGACATGTTTAAAACACATCTAACTTTGGTATATAATCATTAAAAATACCTAAGTGTAGATAATGAGCCATACCAAAAAAAAAATACATCTCAACAAGGAATACTTAAATAATGCCATAAAAAAATCTTCCTTCGTTTCCCATAGTAGATACGGTGGCACGGTTACGGTTTGGGAAGTTACGGTGGTTGCTTCCGATACAGTGACCAACATCAACTCCCAACCATCAGCTACTCTGATTGTAAGCTGAGAGGATACTCACGAGCAGCTTCACACTTATCCTACACCCGGTTGCGTACGTACCAGGATATCAGTGGCACCATCGTTTCGTCAGATTGGGCGCTCGGGTGAGCGTACACCGAAGTTCTCACGATCCCGTGGCAGAGCGACCGAGAGCAGATCGTGTGGAATTCGCTCTTTCAAGCACAGGGATACGCGCGTACGTGTCTGCCCATCCTCACAGCATCTTCGCATCAACGCATCGTCACCTCGTACATCATCATGTAGGCAGGCTGTGGTCCCACTAGCGCTCTTCGCTCCGAGCCGCTTAGTGTTGTTTGACAGTGACGGGCATGAACATTTGAGCTCGGTGAATTCGTGTTATCAGGCGCTTGTTGGGTGAGTTGCACTGGTGTGGTGTGAAGTTTCTGCCTTCGCTCCAAATCCTTACGGAGGTTTCCTTTCGATCCCCGTTCTGCGGTGTGGCCAGCCGTGTGCCAAAAAAAAGGGAACCAATGTGCTTTAGATGGAGCTTAGTATTTTACCATACAAGGGGTACGAAAAACGAATGAAAAACGGATTCCTTTGTTGTGTGACGAACGTTTTTGGATAGGGTTTATGTTTAACGAGGGCGAGGGTACTTGGTGCTTGGTGCATTTATGTTGACCATGCACGACAAGGACGCGGGCTCTGGTGTGAATCTGCAAATGAAGTTATTAGGCGTACTTGCTATATCTTTTCTACCAGCCCGAGCAAACAAACCGTGTGGTCGTTAACGAGAAATACCAAATACAGTGGCTACAGCAGTGTTTACAAACGCACCAAAAGAATACACCAAACAGTGAAAGTAGTAATCTTAAAGCAAAAATTAAAAAACCAACGAAAGCGCTTCTGATTGCATAGCGTCAGGCGTCAACATGCTTCAAAGTCGCAACCATCAACGGCCCATCATCAACAATCTCATCGGCAAAGGAGTCAATTCAACCAGTGCATAAAAGCCTAAAAGGATATACCGTAAACGGGCGTTTGACATGCAGGTAATATGAAGTGGGTGTTGTTTCTGAAATTGGTACATTTTTTTTTTAATTTGAACTCCACTGTTAAGGTATGGCTTACTTAAAGTCAGTAAAAATATCTGTTTGTTTGTGGTATAAATGGTGCTGTTCGTCACAGTTTGGCCCAGTCGCAATCAAGCTCAAGTAGCATTCCTAGAGCATTTATGGTGATTAAGGAAACACGCCTTAATATTGTGTAACTTGATGCCTTGCAAGAAAGGACGGTTTACTTCTGTAAGAAAACGTTTAAAAAAAAAAGGTCCCACCACACATATACGCACCCAAACACGTTGGCAAGCACGCAGACCAGCCCACACGTGTATTTATCTTACACGGAGAATATGGGTGTTGTACTATCTTAATTTATTCGAGGAGAGAAAGATACCGAGAGGGAGAGCGATTTCTTAAGAATTGGACCACACCGGATCAGGGTGGAGAGGTTATAGGGATGGCATGTATGTGTGTATGTGTGTATGTGTGTGGGTTCGATTCGTAGAATGGTTGCATAAATAGAGGAGGATTTAGTGTGGAGCAGAGTTGCGAAAGTTATGCGAAAGATATCGTGGCCCACACTTAACTGTCAGCTAATATAGTGGACGATTTTGTCAGGCAGCGTACTGTAAAGCAAATACACATCCATTGGAAGTTATGCAATGGAATTAGATAATTTTGCGTACTGCTTGCACTTCCCCTGTCGCGCAAACGATCGTTCGAAACCGAAACTTCGTACAGCGTGAATAAGCTTTAACTTCATCCGAGAACAAGCGGAGCCACGAGATGCGCGTTACTCGAATTGGTTTTTTGCGGGAAAGAGAGGCAAGCAGATAGTACACTAAGAGCAGCAGAAGCGAAGACTAAAGAGTGTAGTGCAGCGTGGCGGATGGGAAGAGATCTCTATACTATATTATGTAGCAAAACGGATGGAAAAAAGGATACGGCGAAGGTTATGCGTGATAACGCGAGAGCGACAGAGAGAGAGAGAGAGCAACGAGCCACATTATGTTGAGCTTTATACCAAACAAATGTGACATCTGTGGAGTAAGGGGGCACAGCAGTTCGAGCAGCTGGCGCTCTTTTTTCGAGGGGTGGGGGGGGGGGGCGGGGTTTAGTGGGAAATTTCTCCTCAGCGTTATCTGCTCAGCGAAATGCTGCATGTGGGTGAAGCGTCACCGGGAGGGAAGTATCGTACACACCGAAACCGATTGGCGGGCAGATTTGGCAGCATCTTGTGCAACTTTTTGGGTCTTGTTGTTTGCTTCTTCTTCTCGTCCTATTACACGAAGCAACCGGACTGAAAAGCGGATGCTGGGAACCAAAACTGTCAAACTGAGACATGAGAATTAACTTTTTTTTTTAAACAAAAACAAAAAAAAAAGGTTTGCAAGGAAAAATGGTGAGTTGTCCTGTATTTTCAATTAAGCCATCAGGATGTTTACCCTGTCCCCCTTGCAGCAGCATGTACCGTTCAAAGTAATCCATTCTCGTGGTTTATGTAATCAACCGTCGTGTCCCTTATCTCACGCTGCTGCCAACTGCGAACAGGAAGTGGTTTATGCGAATGGCTAAGTAGAGTGTATATGTGTGTGTTTTTGGGTAAAGTGTTGTCACCTACCATTTTGTCGCCACAAACATCCATCGCGAAATTATCCTTCGTATTTGGTCTGATGTGTATGTGTGAGTATGTATAAGCGGAAGGGGGAAGAGGCTAGTGTGGAGACAGTGTGGACTTGTGGGGCCGACAGTGAAATGTGTTGACGTTCACTTTTATTGTTGTACGTGTGGCGAATAGTAAGCGTGACACTAGGTGTGACGAACACTCGCACGCTCTTTGTATAGTAGATGCAGAGGCGTACAGGACGGATGCCTGTAAGGGAGGTAAGCTAAGTTGATAAATGGAATGTAGGTGATGGGTTAATGGAATCAATGGTGCGTACAGTGTGATAGTGCGTTGTCTGTTTCTAGGACGCGCCATAAGCAATAAAATACACACTGCTGTCTGGTGAGATAGTTCAGTCTTCCTCGCTAATGCACACAATCACATATTCTACTAATGCTGTAGCCTTCGCATGGTTATTATCATCTCACCGTTTTACTTTGGGTGGAGACTGACGTTCGCGCATTCTCTTAGACGAATAACTTACAATTACGCAGAGTGTCGTCACGGTATTAAATAACAATATGGCAGCAATTAACTTGTCCTCTTGGGTGTTTTTTTTTCTCTCTCTCTCGATCGGTATGCACTCGTAAATGTTAAGGGCTATTGATACGCTAAGTGTGCTATGTTCATTGCACGTAGTTGTCGGTAGTAAACATGGTCATTTCTTTTATTGCTTCTGGCCTGTCGTTTTACCATTTTCTTGTAACTCTTATTGGAACTACACTAATTCTGTGTAACATTTCTTTTTTCGTCTCTATTTTTAGGAATGATTGAAGGCCCAGCAAAGAATCCAGCAGGAACTGCTGCCGGGTGTGCGAATAGTGAAGCGAAGCGATTACAACGTTCCTACCAGTAAAACAATAGTGCAATGAGTCGTGCTAGAGAGTAGTAGCTGTTCGTTAAGAACGTTCAGTCCATACGCGCAAACGTTAAGCGTTGACGGGGGCAATAGATCACACAATTTAGTGTCAACGAAAGGTTAGGGTTCGGGTTTTGAAGGATCTGTAATCTGATCGGCACCCGGTACTAACCTTAACCAGTGTGCTTAAGCAAGGCGTGTTCATCATGAGGGCGATCATGCCTACGTCGGGAGAAACGCTTCGGGCATGGCTGCTGTCAGCGCTGGTCGTGCACGGTGCAGTCGCCGGTAATCCGGACGCCAAGCGGCTGTACGACGATCTGCTGAGCAACTATAACAAGCTGGTCCGTCCGGTCGTAAACACGTCCGATGTGTTGCGTGTATGCATCAAGCTAAAGCTGTCCCAGCTAATCGATGTGGTAAGCAGGCGATCCAAGAATTAGTGGAAAGTGTCCCCCAAAATCTAACAGCGTTTATTTACCCGGTTTCGTTTTTCTTTCACGACATCACTGGATCGGTTTTATAGAATTTAAAAAATCAAATTATGACCACTAACCTCTGGGTGGAACAGGTAAGTTGTTTGCTGAAAGGGGATAGAGCCCGTTCGGGGGTTTTTAGTGTCCGGCCCGTTTGTTTGTTGTTATTTTTTTCATGATCCATTCCAATCTAGTCATGGTACGACTACAAACTGCGCTGGGAACCGAAAGAGTATGGCGGTGTCCAGATGCTGCACGTACCCTCCGATCACATATGGCGGCCAGACATAGTGTTATATAATAAGTAAGTATGCTTAGTATGTTAAGATACGCCCTAGTGAAGGTTTTATCCGAACGAAAAAGGAAAACAGATATTTACAACTCTTCAGACGCAAATAATGTGACGTATAAACACGAAGGGGACAATGACACAAGACAAATGACGCAATGGGATTATACATTTTTAAGACTGAGAATAATAACTTTCAGTATGTTTGCGTTGTTCTGTTGTATTTTATTTCGGTTGGAGAAAAGTATAGAATTTTTTATTGCAGTTTTATACTATTGACTGTTTTTTGGTACTCAATTTTGGTACTCAGTGAAACATGCTACACGACGTTGCCTATGTACTGTAATACCCAGCTGGTTATATTTTTGAATGTTTCAAGTGTTTTGATGCTAGTAAGATTCAGTAAATGTAGCATTTTTTATTTACCATTAATACACTGAGTTAATGCAGTATTACGTTTATCTACTTGTTTTGGGTATTTAGGAATCATTTGTAGAACTTGTTCTACGTTCTATTTTGATCACACCGCATAATTTACGGTTTTAACGAAGATAAATTGCATACCTTTGGGCATGTTTTCCCCGGACATAAACAAGCACCGAGCTTTGGAAGTAAATTGACATTGGTACATACAACATAAAGAAAAATCATTAGTAAGCAACTCAGACATTTTCACCAAAAAATTAAACGAAAACCTATTAACAGCTAGAAAAGCCATAAATAGTTGCCTCAGATAGGACACTGTTTACTAACAGCTGTAGCATTACTTTTTATAGCATACTGCTTATAGCATATAATATCATTTTGACAGCTACTAACAATGTTACTACAGCAAGTACTATTATTTACACTACCGTTACTACTAGCAACACTACTTTACCATCGCTATCCAAATGTTTGATCAAAAAACCTTATACCGCCAGCATATCACTACAGCTGTGTTGGATTTTATTTGTTACTTTGCTACTATTTCTTCGGTAAAAACCCCACCATAAACCTTCCCGTGGTAAGCTTGCTGGAAGGTGGAGGGATGGTTGTGTAAGGAAGATGGCAAACGAAAGTGAACCCCCCACCCCCACCCAAGTCTTTAGTCAATTTATTTGTGTATGTGTGTGAATGTGGATTTCCTCTCTCTCTCTTTTTCTCTTTCTCTCTCCGTCTCTGCCTGTCTATCTCTCTCTACCTTATGTCTCATTATACGGCTCTCTTTTCTTCTCTAACACATACACACATACACCTGTCGTTTTTCTTTCTCTCTCTCACTCTCTCTCTCGTTTTCTTTATATTTTGTGTGTGTGTGGGGTTGTTTACTTTATTTTCATGTTTTATGTTTGTTTTCCTGTGAAAAGCACGAACGAAACTAGTCGGTTGGTCTACAAAGCCTGTGCTGTGAAAACCTAGACCGTTTCGAAATCTGCACCGGCAGCAAATGGCTCTGTCTTGTTCTGTTGCAAATATGGCTATTTAGAGCATATTTAGAGTTTTACATGCAAAACGGAGGGAAGCTTTTTTTAAGCTATCAAACATAACCTAAGTGCACCGGGAATTTCAATTAGGTGATTTTGTTTGTGGTGCGTGTCTTATGATGGTTCTCAAGTATATTTTTCTATTTGGCCTAGTAAAGTTAGTTGCCAACAACCCAGTGAACTCTTTAGTAGATTACAGCACGCAGCCGTTTTAGTACAAAATTTAAATTTATAGATAAACGTATCAATTTTACTTGTTTCATTTAATGTTAAACCCTAAGTTAAATCTTTTGCCGTCGCCGCCTTTGCAGTAAATATGTCAAATTGGCAGATTGACAATCCACTGTTATAATGCTTTTTGAAATAGCTTTTTAAGCGTTTCGGTTTAAGCGTTTGAAGCGTTTAAGTATTTGAAACATTCCACTACATGCAGTAGCTTTCATACACTAAGCGTATTGTATAATGCGCGTATATTGTGACGAAACATATGATTTTAAAAGAGGGGTATACTTTTCTTACTGAATATCATGTGATACCCGTGCTTATATTTCTAATTCAATATATTAGTTTGTACTTTATTGTTTTAGTTGTTGTGTCTTCTAGATAATCGGAAGAATAATCAACGTGCAGGTTGGGAGGGAAAAATATTCACCGGATGGTTTTTTGTTTTGTTTTCTGTTGTAAGAAATGTTGTGTTTTCCAAAAAGAAAAAAAGATGGATGGATAAATAATTAATAACAACCACTCATGCACTATTGTCACACTTTGACATAAACATTCTGCTCAGTAATAGCGATTAACAACAATACACGTTAACCCCCTTCCCCCTACCCCATTTCGATGTACACGTTATATAAACAGATCAAACATCTGCTAAATATCATACGAAAAAGTGTTACCTAACTACCCTTAACCTAACTAAGAACGTAAGATTCATTAAAAAAAATATAACCTTACTTAAATCACGAAAACCCTTTACCAACAAAAACAAAAAAAAAAACCCTTATACGGCTCATAATAATTAAACCCCGTTTCTAAATATCTCAGTGCCGACGGCAATTTCGAGGTGACGTTAGCAACAAAAGCAACCATATATTCGGAAGGTTTGGTTGAATGGAAACCACCTGCCATTTATAAATCATCATGTGAAATTGACGTAGAATATTTTCCATTCGATGAACAAACATGCGTATTGAAATTTGGAAGTTGGACATATGATGGTTTTAAGGTAGGTTTTCTATAATACTCATCTGTTGGTTTTTCTAACAACAAAATAAGAAACAAAAATAACCACAGCCACCATCACACAAAAAAAATATTTTAAAATATATTGTCTATATATATTTATACCACGACTCACCAATACTACCTTCTTTGCTCCGCTGATATTCCTCTCATTGCGTTGTACATTATTTGTATTTTCTTTTATATATTTGTCCTCTCTTGTTAACTGGTTCCGTTTCTTAGTTTTTGAACATACTTTTTCACTTGTTTGCATCGTTTCCATTTTTTAAGTTTTTAAATTCTTCGTTTACATAAAGTAAAATTTCCCTTATTAATTCTTGTTATGGGTTTGTTTTGCTTTTTGTGCTATGATTATCGTTCATTTTTATAGCATGTCTTTTTTAAATTATGGAAAGACATGTTTTGGTACACGTTTGAGTAACTTTGTTTAAGCATTAAATTTAAACAGTTTTTTGGAATTTTTGGCCTGGTCAGATATTCTACTGAAACAGTTAATAATTTCTTTAATAAAAGTTGAGTTTATTGTCATGGTAGAAAGGATCTATCTTAGTAAACAAGTTTTGTGTAAAATAGTGTACGATACTATAAAAACTCTTCCTATATTCACAAGAAAGTTTTTAGTACACATGTTTTTAGTACACGTTAAGTAAGATACATCCATTTTCTTCCAGAATGTTTAAGCATTTATTTATTTGAATCATCTGTTTTTATACAATCTTCTTTTCATTCCTGCCTCCCAACAAGAAAAAACAAGCTTACATAAATATTTGTAAATAGCTAAACAAACTCAGCCAAACCAAAAGCCAACTTGATGTATAGCAAACCAAACCATCAACCAGTTCATCAAGTTTTCAACTCGTACTTATCTCATTTGCTTGACGATTTTCTCACCATGTGTATTTATTGTTTAAGTATTTATTTTACGTTGTAAATTGCGTATAGCTCATCTAAAACAAAACCTCTACCTTGTAACATTGTAAAGCAATCGGGTAATAAAAACACACAGTATCAACATATCAACATGGCAAGCACAGAAATTCGAATTTGAAGAAGAAAAAAAACAGTAAAACAAAAACTACAAAAGCAAACTAATGAAACAATGCAAATAACGCAAGTGTATGCAGAGAATGGAGAAAACGAAAAAAACTCTAAAACGAGCAGAAGGAAATGAAAAACAAAAATAATAAAAGAAAAACGAAACACACACCACAGCTGCGTATGTGATGATTGCGACAACAACAACCCGACTACTGCCAATACGACTGCTAGTATATAGTGACACATGCGGTTTTCTTTTTTTGTTTTCGTTTGTAAAATGTACTCAGCTGTATAAAAAGTGCCACCTTGTCCACACGATAAGCGTAGATGTCAATTGTTCCACTATCCACTCGAATCGATAAGCGTGCATATATATATAAATATAAATATAAATATATTTATGCCCTTGCTTCACCATTCCTTTCTCACACCCAGCCTAGCTGTCATGTCTGTCTTCTCTATTCTTTATTCTTTGAAATTTAATTTCTGTTTGCTATATAAAGTTATTTCATCATGTTGAGTTTTTCTTTCTTCATATGTTCATATATTATGTGTTGCTGTTTTATTAGTTGCCTATTCTGTTTGGTTTCATTTTTACTTTTGTTTTGTTGTTTTTTTAACATTCGCACTTAACATTTTATAATACTAATTATATTTGAAGTTATTCGTTGTTTTCTCTTACTTCTTACGTTTTATTCATTCGGCTTTTGTTTTGTAGTTTATCGATGTCTCTTTAGCGCATTTTTGTTAACTTTCTGATAATATTGATTCATTTGGCTGTTTTCTAAGAATTTTTCTGTGATGGCTGATACAGGTGATTCTCGGTTATCGCTGTATATAGCACACAAAAGTAAAGTAGACGAAACATAAAACAACAAACTTCGAATACGTCCAACACCGTTTGAATTTGTGTAAAGAGAAATAAACCTTTGTCACTTATTTCCATTAAGATGTAAATAGTACCGGTGTATGTTCTTGTCTTGTAATTATATTATGTTTTTAATTGTTGCTTTAATGAACATGAAGTGCTTTAACGAACATTTAATCACACTAAATTAAACATAAGAGTTGTTCATTACGTTTTCTTTCTATTTTTCAAACATTTATAATACTCAGTTTAACTGTATTGCCTTGTTTTGTTTGTGACACAACGCTACGTTTGTACTAAATGACATTAAATAGTCTGAGGTACTTAAACTAACCCTTGCAAGGGGCAACTGTAAAGCTAACCGTTTGTATTATTTAGAGAACTATTTCTTACATACGTGACAGAAATAGTACTTATGTACCGCTTTCACGTCACCTCATGCTATTGTTCGTCGTATTGAACTACTATTACCCATCAACGAAAAATAAATAATCGTCAGCGTTAAATAAAAAAAAAACTAAACTTTAAAAACAATTTAGTAAACATAAACAAAACAGTTGCTGCAGTAAATGCGTTCGATCTGGACGTTTCGAAGCTCTTAAAAACCATCGAAAAACTGGCTTTCCGAAAGGTTCTGTAGTTCGGCTTATTTTCTGGTGGTTGTCGTTATGTGGCTGCCAAAAAAAAAGAAGTCGTTTACGATAACAATAAAACATCTGGCAAATTCCATATAGTTTATATCACTTCACAAGCGGCAAAATTGGCAAAAAATATAACAATCAATCTCTGTCGTAATTTGGAACAATTTGACACCGAATAATCGAGATTGACCTGTATCAATGTTTGTAAATACTAGGGCTTGTAATATAGAGAAGGCATATCAAACTGGGAAAACGCAATGGTATACATGTCTCATATTATAACCAACATTATAAAAGTACAGTTTCAGCAATAACAATTCTTTTCGTCCATTTATAGTAATTTCTTGGAAACGATCGAAGTCTTTCGTTTTATTCTTATTTCATTCTAATCGACTAGTATCATTTCTTACTACCAACATAAATTTGGGTTTTTACACTCTCGAAGGTCATCCACTGGTGTAAATATAATAATAACTAACCAAAAATTAAACAAAACGCAACACTATTTGCTCTTTAAATTATACGTTCCGTCTCCATTATTGTTTATCTACTTATTCGCGCCAATGTTTGATCGTTGTGTTCTAGTCGGTCTCTTTTGTTAACGTCCTTTTGAAACGATTTTTGTTTTTCTCTACTTATCTTTGAAAATAGAAAACAAAATTATTCTCGTGAATTGTTTAAGAACTGAAATAAGTTTATAGAAAAAAAGAAGAAAAACAAAACATGCAAATGGAAAATTTGAAATGAATTGGAATTCAATTAATATACTTTTATAATATTCCTCCTTTATTCTCTCTCTCTCTCTTTCTGTCTATCTTGTTCTATAAATCCTTCCTGTTATCCTGTTTTGTTATTGCTTTCAAGTCTCGTTGTCTCTCTCTCTGTCTCGCTCTCTCTCTCTTTCTCTTTTGCTCTTTCTATAACCTTTTTTAACTTTCTATCTCATTCTCTCTCTCTCTTTCTCTTCTTACCTTATTAATCTTCGTTAGCAGGTTTAAACAGTGTTTTTGCGTTTTTCTTCTCTCCACAGTGCTGATGGTCATTATGAGGTAACACTTATGACCAAAGCAACCGTATATAATAATGGTATGGTCATTTGGCAACCACCAGCAGTTTACAAATCGTCGTGTTCGATCGATGTTGAATATTTCCCATACGATGTACAGACATGTGTTTTAAAATTGGGAAGCTGGACCTATGACGGTTTTAAGGTGCAAAGAAATATTTTCTTTTATCATTTAACTTCCATCTCAAGCCACTAAATTTTCACTCAATTATCAAAAAAAAAAACAACTATCAAATAATTAAACTAAAATGTCTATAGAAAAACCAACTTGTTATTTTCTTTTTCTTTACACGTTTATTTTACGATCAGTTGTCACACGGTTTTCACCGTTTGGTTTAAGTATATTTGTATGTATTTGATCTTGCGTTGTCTGTTTTAATTTATCGCTTTAGTTTTACTTTTTCTCGTTTAACATTTTCTGTTTCTGTTATATTATCATCATTTTACACCTGTATAAGGTTTGCTCGGCAAAAGCAATGATGCGTGTTCTATTCCTTTTTCTGTTTGTTTTATCCATAAGAAAACGTTCGTTTTGTACGTTTGGTTTGTATTTGTTCATCCATTTTCATTTCATTTTTTCTTGTTTTTTTTAGTCTTGCTTAGAAGCTCATCAATGTTCATGCCTTGAGCCCTACATTTGCATCTTCTTATTTTCGATTTGCTCATGTTTAACAGCAGCATCATTACTAGCCAGCAACAAAGTGTTTTACTTTTTCTTTTTGTTGTTGTCTCTTGTTTGTGAAGTACCCTAGAGGAGTCGTGTTTAGATACAGTAATTGGAACTTACTTACATATTGTCCTCCTGCCAGCTTTTGTTTCGTCTATTTGGTTGTTATCAGTTTTTGGTATGATTATAATCTTGTACTAATTCGTAACAAATTGTTGATTGGAAATTGATTGCGCAAAACCGAAACCAAAGTTTAACAAAAAAACTGTTTTGATTATGCATTATAACGTAACACTAGTATCTTGGTCATGTGTATAGTTCTCTTGATAGCAAGTTTGTTAGCAACTACTCAGCATTTTGCTTCGACAGCAAACGAATGTTAATTGCTGTGTGTGTGTTATTTTTATAATTTTCTTACCATCTTTCTCACGAAATGTGTTGGATTGATTTATTAATTTTTTTAATTTTTTGAGATGACGATTTGTTTTGTTTGTCTTAGTTTTCATACGGGTTTCAATTATGTATTACATTTTATTATAAATTACAAAATTTTTCAAGAATTAATTTACAATAAAACAATTCGCCATCATTAATAGTTATACTATTATTTTTTTTGTTTTTTTTCTTATTTTCTCTTTTGTTGTTATTATCGTTATATATTTATTCCTTTTTGTGTTTTATTTAAGTTGTTTCTTTTTGTTGTTTTTTTCTAATTTTTTTATTATTTCGATCATTTAATTATTCTTTTAGTTTTGATATTGTGTTTTTGTAGCTCTTTACAAACAGCGTATAGTTTGTAGATCGTCATTATACGTGAAACAAAACTAATATTTAATTTGGAATGCTCCTGTTCTGTTTTTTCCATTTCTTACCCTAACTTACGTTTCTTCTAGGGAGCCAATGGTGCCTCATGTAATTGATTGAATGTGGTCTGTTAGCTGCTTGCCTTCTTGATCGAACGAACGTTATAAAATAATTCGTATTGCATCCTTAGCGAAACATTTTTCATGAGATTGAAACCTAAGCCTTTGCACACGAGTGCCGATTATAAAAGTTGTTGAAAAATTACATTTAGACATTTTCAAATAATATATGATCAACCGATTTTTTTTCTAGCGAAGTTTCCCAGTACTAGCGAACGTTGTATGATTTAACATTCTCCGTGTATTAGGAACTTTTGAGTGTTGCCAATAACTTCTTGCAAGGATGTTATGTTATAGTTTGCTTGTTTGGTGTTTTTTCTCTCCCTTCGTTTGGTTTTTCTTTTATGTGAACACCCGCTCTTCAAAGGTGGTTTTGATTTGTTACTTACAAAAACCAGTTAACTAAACAGATCACGATACGTGTGATATAAATTTGAATTAACAAAAGAAAGAATCACAAAGTCAATACAAACAGCCTGAAAGCGATACAAAAATGCGTTAAAGAATTATCTAAGCTATTTATGAATTTTGTTATGCTATACTATACACAATTGGACAATAATTCTACCCCTAATGTTTTATTTCTTAGATGGCGATTATAAGCGAACTGTTTAGTGCAAAGTAGAGTGTGTAATGCTGCTAAAATGAACCATCAAATGTAGCAGAATGGTCTATTGCGGTCCCCAAAAATGTATCCATAACTGCAGCAAAATGACTGTTGCGCGAAACGGGATACATTTCCCATGGTAGTAGTAACAGTAGTCAGTTCAAGGCAAGTAGTTTGAAAGTATGCTAGAATTTGAAAATGTGTCTACAGTTAGCAAAACAACAATCTGTGTGATGAGGTGCTGCAGTTAACATTGCCAAATGCAAATTTATTTTCATCGTGTACGTATGGTCAGATTAATTCAGATTAAGATTTTAAATCTTAGGTCAGATTAAGTATTTAAATGAACTAGTAACACGTGGCCTTAGAAATGTCCTCGGATGGCACTTTCTCTTTTCCTTGCTGTAATATGGTTTTAATAGAAACGTTATAACTGTGCTATTAAAACTAAAACAGTAGGTAAATCTTTCGAAACACACAATAAAAATGGCTGACAGCCATGACAGTTGACAGCCATTTTGTATGGTGGAAGTGCAAATAAAGTAAACGCATACAGGTATGCAATTCGCATTGCATTTTGTATAGTTTATACCGTGAAAATAATTTAAGTAAGGCTTTCCTGTTCGGTTTTTATGTGATGTTTTGCCCAAGTGAGAAATGTTTCGTTTACTTGCATACATTGGTAGACTTTTACTTTTTTTCGTTGTTGTTTTGTTGAGCGGCTAAGTTCTACTCACTCTGACTTTCTTTCTTTTTCTCTGTCGTGAATACACGTTGTATATCGAAATTAAATAATATTGGCTACAAAAAATAAAAATAACACAGTTTTCTTTACTCTTTACCTGATCATTATCTTCATTCTAACTAGCTAAATATACCGTCTACCCATATGGGACAGGGTAAGACCACATTTCATTTCCTTTACCTAATTTAGCAAAACTAAACACGATAGCTAATAGTGGCTTCCAGTTGTTTTTCTCTACTCCATGGCTAACGAACTGCATGGTCGCAAATGAGGAATGTTTTAGGACACGTTTCGAAATACTTATGCTACTGGTAAACCTACCCTTAAAGACTTGATATTCGCTTGAACATACGTGAACGACACGGTTTATTTACTTGTATTTGCCTCTATGATTACAACCGGAACTACTATCAACGTCGATGCCCATTACTATTATTACTACAAAAAAAGGATAAGAATTGAAAGAGACTCTCAGTTTGCTATTATCATATTTTTTTCTTCTTTTTCTGATGTTTTTTTTGTTTTTTTGTTGTGTTTTCTTCTTACTTCTAAAAGTTTAACCTTCTAGCTCTGATATTTCAACTATCTCTGTCCCTTTCTTTCCTATACTTTGATTGTTTCTACACTCACTATCCCCACTTATTTTTATAAATTATAAAATAGTACATTATTACTACCTGAAAGTACGTTTGAGATATAAAAAATACAGAAATAAAAAGAATACTAAAGATATCTTGGTATAAAATTGGTAAATTAAAAAAAAATACAAAAGCAAATACTGCTCCTTTTTATTGTCGATTCGTGTAATTTGCCGGATGTCTTTTCACCCACGACAGCGGTTCTATTAAGTTTATCGAGGTTTCTTTTTTTTGTTAAATCATACTATTTCAATTATAAAACCTAAATTGTGTGACAAACCAGGGTAACAACACAACAGCAGACAGAACATGCCTTAGTATTTTAGTGTTATAACATTGAAGCCTTATTTAACACGTGTTCCAAATTGATTGGATACTGTTTCCTTCATCATAGGCCTGGTTTCATGTTTGGATTGTAATTAGATTTGGGTTAAAAATTGGTTCTTATCAAAAGCAAATGTCTGTAACTCGTTGGTATGTACGAAACCTTCAAAGAGTTGGGTTAGAACTAGATACCGAATGCAAGAAGGCTTTTAGTAGTGTTTGCAAGATATACTACTAACGATGTGACGTTTTCTCCTTGGGGAAACAGGTATTAATGTGTGAATGTATGTATGTGTATGTTCAGCGCAACATTCATGTGTCACAGAAATGGCCGCAGGAGAAAAAAACAAGCAAGCCAAGACGAGCACGATTATATTAGTGTCGTGTATCATATAGGTAGTGGTAATGCGTACTGCTTGTAATAATAGTACTAAGTACCGGATGTTAACTGACAAGTACATGTTATTTTTACAACCCCAACGCCTTTTGATATTTGCCTCGTGCATGTGAAACATTTTATCTTTCTCGTTTAATGCGTTTGACAATTTTTTAGGTAAAAGAGTAGTGTTAGCTACTCGTGTGCGAACAAAAACTATTAGACGTACTTAATCTTGTTTGTTTTCATCGTTTATCTCGTTTTCATTAAAAGGTTTCTTTTACGACATCAGAAAAGTGCGCATGTCGATCAATATAACATCAAGCTTTTCACATTTATATTTACATAAAAAAGTATTTGATGAGAGAGAAAGTCAGCTATACTATTTTATTAACTGCATGATATTTAGTTTACAGTAGGATGTGAACCCTTTTTAACAGTTGGTGTTTAATCTAGAACTATCAAATACACGTCTTGGCTTGCCTGTTTGGTGTCAATTACTTACTGCCTGATTGTTCCGCATCTAGTCAAGCCTGTCGTCCTTAGTGAGGTTTTGCAAAAATGAGTTTAAAAAAACTCATCCATGTCGAATGAAACAGAAAGGTGCCAAGGTATTTGATACCGATTGGATTTGAATCATTATTAGCTAGATGGTAAATGGTCCCTTTCGGCCCAAAGACCGCGTGTATACTATTTAACACGGCTGACGTTTAGAACTTTGAACACAACACTGTAGCCTTTGTCCGACGGGCGAAGCCAAAACCCCGTTCGTTCGATTATGGGAAGAAGAGGGGAGAACACACTTTCCCCGACTATATCTGACTGTCTACCAGCAAAACTGTGCCTGTGCATGAATGCCTGCTACTTTTTCCTCTATTAGTAAGTTCTCGTATACCGTATTATGTATCGAACCCGAACCTGAGATTATAAAACGATAAACAATTCGAAAAAACATAACTGACAAAATTGAATTGACTGTTTAATGCATACGAAGTTTTGTAGCGAAGACGCTCTTTCCTACCAACACTTACCTACACTGCCAGCAAATGACAACTGGCGCACGTTCTAGTAAACATTCTAAAAACAAGCTTAAAATGACGCCTAACCGAAGGTGTCACAAATTTTTACAGTGTTTACTATGGAGGTAGCGTTCCAAAATTTCGGTCTATCCGTATTTAGCACCTGGTTCTAGGATTCCACGAACTAGCTACGTTGTGGCCATGTGCACTAGCTCTCTTTCGTTTACATTTATTTCATACTGTCGTGTGCGCGTATTATTCTGTGGTTGTTGTTCTTGCATTACAAGTTTTGCGATTCTACTCGTCTTGATGTTGCGTTCGTTGGAAACGTTCTCCTAGCAAGCAAGCAAGCAAATAAGCAAGCAAAAAAAAACGTATCACGTACTAATCTAAGCTCGTATTATTACTTAAAAACAGAAACTATTTAAAAGCAAACGCTTTACCACCATCATACAATGGTGTTAATTAAATAAACAGCATACAAAAAAAATAACATAAAAGATCATGAGTACAAAATGATGAATAAAATAAACTGCTAAATAATAAATACACTTTTATCCTTAACATGAAAAAGAAAAAAAAACAAAATCATTTGTTTGCGTAGTTGCATGATCTAAATAAAGAAAAGGTATGACAATTAAAAAAACCATACACTAAAAACAAATATTAAACAATAAAAATAAAATGCCTGCTAGAATTTCATCAAAACATCGCCCGGAACCCAGTATCCTTTCCTATTTATACATCCATTAAAAAAACCACTTCTCATAAACTCCTGATGATAAAATTTAGTATACTAAACAATAAATACAACCATCTTGCTCTTTGTCTGCTTGGTAGCGTAGTGTCATTGCCTATTACAGTCTCCTTCTTACAACACTTGTCAAATTTGTTTACTTACCAGTACGCCAATTTTAGTTCCCATTTCCTAACCTCTACAATTATTTAATGTTTCTGTTTTAGTAGAGCATTAGTGTGTGTTGCAACTGCTATTTCATGTTGTTTCGTTTTTGGTTTTGATCTCATCTAGTTTTCACGTTTAATGTTGTAATGTTTGCTTTGTATGTTTATTTTCTTCGTTTCCAATATCGTGTTTATGTTTCTTTTCGTTTTTAACACATTTTTAGCTTCCGTTTTGTTGCCTTATTGCTATTAATGGTACAATGTGGCGAAGCTTGTTTTCTTTTCCGTTTTTTTGAGTATCTGCTCGTGTTGTGGTTTATTTGGATTTTTTGTTGTTATTCAATTTAACGATACATACAATGCTTTAAGTTTAATCGTGATTAAGTTATTAGATTTTTTTAAATTATTCTTTACAACCCTAAATATTGCACCTAACCTGTTGATAATGTATTAGTAGTGCTTTTTAATAACACGTTTCACTCATTCGATGTAGCACCTGTTTTAACATCCTTCTCGCCTTTCATTCACTCATGCTCCAAACACCTAATACACCTACAAGCAAACACACACAGAAGAAGCAAGCTCTTACATTACCGCTTGTATTGTTAATTTTTTACTTATTCATCACCTGTTTTATATCGATAAACTATTAGTATGGAGCAAAAAAAAAAAAACAAATGAAACACTTATCATCACTCTCCGTTTTGCTACTGTCACCCTTATTCATTACTACCACCAACAACTTATCACAAAATACTACTATTCTTTTGTACGGTTCTGTTTAGTAACGTTCCCAGTTAGCAAAAAACAAAACAAAAACAAACACCAGTCTATAACGATGCATTACTTTCTTCGCCTTTCTTTCTCGCCTTTCCCGTACCTGTCCGTGTGTCGTCTGATTATATGTCTGTGACGCAATAACGAAATAATGCTATAAAACGAATGAACTCACTGAACGAATTGCGATAATGGCTACGAAAACGCTACAAAAAAAAAAACGAAACCCGTTCTAAATTCCCGGTATCAGGTTGACCTGCGGCATATGGACGAGAAGTCGGGCAGTAACATCGTAGACGTCGGTGTGGATTTGTCCGAGTTTTATATGTCCGTCGAGTGGGATATCTTGGAAGTGCCAGCTGTAAGGTAGCTACACCTATTAGACGCTAGTCGTTTTTAGTAGTGATAAATCGATCGTATATAGATAGCATATTCGGTGGAACCGCATGTGCTGATCCGGTTGGGGGTTTTTTAGTCTGTGTACTAGGGTTTAATCTTGCACTGATCTTACCACACAGGAACGAAAAGTTCTACACCTGTTGCGATGAGCCGTACTTGGACATCACTTTCAACATAACGATGCGCCGAAAGACGCTCTTTTACACCGTCAACATCATCATTCCGTGCATGGGCATATCGTTTTTAACCGTGCTGACGTTCTATCTGCCTTCGGACAGTGGCGAAAAGGTAAGCCCTTACTGATAAGATGCTCGTTGTTGCAAGCTAGCGAGACGTGAGATAATACACCTTAATGTATGTAATGTGTAGGACAAAACTACTTTTTTTAAAAAAATATTCTTGCTGATCGGTGTTATTTTATTGATTTCCCTACAGGTAACGCTTTCGATATCGATTTTGATTAGCCTTCACGTGTTCTTCTTGCTGGTAGTCGAAATCATACCGCCAACGTCGCTAGTTGTGCCTTTGTTAGGAAAGTATCTCATCTTTGCCATGATACTTGTGTCCATTAGGTGAGTTACCATTTTACTCTATAGCCTTGTCCATACACTAATTTGTCCCCGGGTATGTCATGTACTCATCTTTCAGTATATGCGTCACGGTAGTGGTGTTGAACGTCCATTTCCGTTCACCTCAAACACATCGAATGGCACCGTGGGTGAAAACATTTTTTATTGGTAAATATCAGTACCGTACCGTCTCAGCACCGTTCATATTTCCTTAACTAGTGATGCATTTTCTGTTTTAGACTTTTTACCACGATTCCTCTTCATGAAACGGCCACCGTATGTCGAAAATCACAGGTATGCACTGTTTGAACGTGGTCGTACTTCGATGCATTCCAAAATTTTATTCCAATGTTCATTCCTTACTACGATTTTTCTGTTTAGTAAATCTTCTTTCCAGTTTTACATTTAATACAAGTAAATTTATTATTCCCGTTTGATTCTAAAAAATGCAAAACCTCCCGAAAAATCAAAAAAATAGTTTTAAAATCCCATTTTTTAAATTAATTTTTATTGAATAACTATTTCTA
This sequence comes from Anopheles funestus, assembly GCF_943734845.2. Taxonomy (NCBI): domain Eukaryota; kingdom Metazoa; phylum Arthropoda; class Insecta; order Diptera; family Culicidae; genus Anopheles; species Anopheles funestus. The sequence continues at coordinate 14,818,694 of NC_064597.1, read as the reverse complement.
AAAAAGACAACCAGAATTTCAAATTAGACACAAGTAGAAGCACAGCAAATTTCTTATTCAGTCATTTTTTTCGTGAGCAAAGATTTTTTTTCACACATTTTACAAAAAAAAAAAAAATTATAAACAAAGTTGAACGTATGTTAGAACATTCATCCTTTCTCTTTATTAAGCTCCATCTACAAGCATGTCATTTTTATACATATTAGTATACTCAAGTTTTCATGTTTCTTTTTGAATTGGCAAACTCTATTGATTGTTTAACTTTCATTAAACTATCTACTTGATGCATCCGATTTAGCATTAATAACTTCAACTACTAGGTAGTACTATTCTTAAATTCTAAAATGGCCGACTATGTGTCGTCAGAGTCGTACAAGAAAATCCGGTTGTCTTTCTTATTGTTTATTTTTTTAATTGTTTTTGTTTCACTTATCAGGCACCGTAATAGTTTTATACTTGATTTTTGTTCTCTTTTCTTTATCCTTACACAATTCTACCAACTTCCTACCCCTGGTCCTTCCTCCACTCTTGTACACGTGACCGACGTGATGGATGCACGTGTATGGAATGCAAATCGTACCATATATAAATATATATAAATATAGTTACGTAGAAAACTTTTTTCAATGCAGATATCAGCTCATTTCTATACTGTTTCTTTTTTTATCTTCTCGTTCTTTCTTTACGTTTACCTCTGTATTTGGGATTTTCTGCTTGTCGTAGAAAACTGCTATCCAAAGACCTACACGCTTGCTTTTATCCTTATTACTCGACTACTACATTAAATCGTATAGCTCGTTTTACTAATAGGGCTCCATCTAAAGAAGATCTTTCTCCGTCAAGGTATTTATGACATATTCAACTAAATTTATTTCACACAAACACACTTTATCTCTCACTCTCTCTTTCTCAAACTTTATCTTCCTTGCCTCTGTGTTAAAATACCTTTATAAATATAAAGCTCCTGTCCTACCTTCGCTTTCTTTCTTGTTGTGTCGTTGTGGCGCTCCGTAATTGGTTTCTTATTCTCTTACACAATTCACTACTCTTTATATGTGTTTTGCTTTTTCTTCTTCTACTTCACCGTAAGTGTGGAAGTGATTTTCAAGCTGCTTAGGTATGCAACTAAATTCGTGCAACCTGTTTTTTGCTCTATTGTGTTTTAATTTTCAAAATTACGCAAGCTTTATAGGAGTTTGCTGTAAATTTCACAAACTTGTAAAAATACATAGTCTCATCTTCACGTGATTTATTTTTCTTCTTGCGTACTCGCAACTTCAGCTCTAGCCTTTCTTCGAATGCAGATCATTCAAAGTAGTACCATTTATTTTTGTTTCATTTATGATTTATACTGCAAAACGGCATTGACTTTTTGAACTGTTTAAAAATTTAGACCTTTTTTGTGATTTTGATGGGTTTTTGTTGAACCATGGTGACTTTTAAATATTAATGAAAATGATTCCACTTATCGAAGCATGCAAATTTGATCTAACGGATAGAGTTGTTGTCTTTATCGATTGGTTAGCGCCACCTATTGGCATATTGCACGAACTTAGTTGTCACCGCAATAAATTTTGAATGATAGTGAATCATGCAGTGCTTACCAGTAATGTGTTGCCCTCGTGACATTTAATAAAAGAACATACATTAATAATATAGATTTATATCGTAATGCCCACGAGGAAACACATAATTGGAGATGCAATTCGAATTAATATTCTTGTTGGAAAAGTTTATTTTTAATTTATTTTTTGTTGTGTTTTTTTTTTACATTTTTTTCTTCCGTAATGTTTTTCAACGCCATACAAATGACTAATAAGCAAGTGTCAGCAAAATCGTCCAAATTGTGGTAAAATTTTTAACATTAAATATCCAATTTGTATGGTGCGTGATGTTGCGTTTAGGATAATATGTTCTGCTATAATTTTTTTGCTGCAAAATGTACAACTTCAAACAACCACAGACACATTTACCGTATTCCCCTGAGTAACACAGACCGAGCGTTCCGAACAAACAAATGATAAAATAAGCTACCCGTACGCGTGGAACGCTACATATCCGCATGGCTGATCGGTTGTCCATTTTGTTTGCCCAGTTTGTCAGGTACGGGGCCTTTCGGTGGAAGCTGCCAAATACATGGACCGATCCAGCTGCCCCACTCGGAGTCGGAGGAACTGTCGATGTCTACGGCTGCCGATACGGCCGTCCCGTCCGGCATCAAGAGCCCAGCGTTCAAACAGCCAGCCTTTTCGCACGCCGTCTGTTCGACCGAGGTACATCGGAGTTGCTTCTGCGTGCGGTTCATCGCCGAGCACACCAAGATGCTGGAAGATTCGACAAAGGTGGGTGGAGCTGTCACGCTTTGTAGTGGGTAGCTGAACTTTAGCGCCTACAGAACGCGTTTTGCGCAGTAGTACTAAGCTTCTCGTGAAAGTAGCCTAGCGGTATGCAATCCGCACAGCATAACGCATGAAGCAAAAATAACACCGCTCTATTGTATCTTCAACAAATCTTAATAATTGCTGATGTTTTGCTTTTACAGGTAAAGGAAGACTGGAAGTACGTCGCAATGGTACTCGATCGATTGTTTTTGTGGATCTTCACGCTGGCAGTGTTGGCTGGCACGGCCGGTATTATACTACAGGCCCCAACACTGTATGACGACCGGATACCGATCGACAAAACGTTTGACGAGCTGGCCACCTCGACCGTCGTACGCTGTCCCCCGCAATAACGCTCGCCGGCATTGTCGCAGCTACCGGTTGGCTTTAGTTTCGGGTTCGGGTTGCTACTGGTGTGCGCCGCGGCCTTGAGCAGCTGCCTTTTCATGTACGCCCGGCTGCGGGTCGCCCGGTGCACCCAGTCGGCCAAACAGAGCGTTCTAGATGCAGGGAAGCGTGCGGGTTATATGATAGGGACGAACCAGGAACCAAGCTGTGTAGCGGTAGGGCGATGAAGAGTGTAGCGTGTCCACCGGTGTATCTGATCTGTCGTTTCTCTGCTATCGGCCTTCTTTAGTATTACACGACATTGCACACACGCCACCGGCAAGCCGACGCAAAGCCGAACGCGTGGTCAAAGGGATCAGTTTTACTTGTCATTGCGTTCATCTTCCGCTACCAGCACTTCTTGATCGACGCTCATTTTACCACAGAACGCAGCAAGGGTCGTACTTTGCTGTTTTAGATTTGTTTCGACTGTACATATTCCGCATGGCGCAATGTAACGCTGCCAAACACCGAAACGTGTAGAAGAAAGCATATAACAGCCGACAAAATTTATCAGCAAAAGGTAGATAACTACACTCACATTCGTAAGCATTACAAACACACCCACATACATACATACACACATACACGACAAACAGTAATATATAGATACAGATAATAACTACAAGAGTTAACATTTAAGAGTAAGGTTTAAACGAGTAGAATTTTTATGTCTATAAAGAATAATACAAAAAAAAATGTGAAAGAAGAAAAGAGATATGAGAATAAGACAAGTGAAATACAATATTTTTTTATCGAACTATGCACAAAAGAAAAACAAACACACAAATTTGTCCCCTATTCCACCATCCCACACCAGAAAACAGGTGTGTGCGGGACAAATTTGACAGCGATAAAGCTTCATTTTACACACAAGACGTAGAAGACATATTTAAAAAAAAAACAACAACAGCAACAACAAGAACAACAAAATAAAACAACAACTATGAATGATGAAATAATTTCAGCTACACGTACACAAACAATGAAACAACATTAGAATAATCGATGAAAAAGGGCTAGAGTGCATAGAAATGTTAACCAAACTATTCAACAGGGAGAACACAAGAGAAAGAGAGAAAAAGATCATGAAGAAGTTAAAAACGATACAAAACAAACCAAATGGCTTAATGGGGTTGGGCAATGGATGCAAAAAAAAGCAACAAACAATGACACTTATATCGGGTAAAGGAAAGAATGTGACGGAATGAAACAAAAGGAAACGTTATTTAAAAAAAAGTTAAGGAAGAAAACCAAACAGGTATCATAGTTTTAACAAAGGGAAAACCAAGGAAACCGTTAAAAAACAAAAATCGATTTAAAATCAGTGTAAAAGTTAAGCAAATAATGCAAAACAAAAAAAAAGAGACAAAGACAACTGCTGTTGTTATGTGGTTAACAAAATTCATACCGTGGTTAGGCAAAAATGTTTAGATTTACCTTATTCTAAATTAGTTACGTCTACGTGTAGTATCTTGTAAACGGTATAATCAACAACTTAGAAGAAACAAAAGCAATTTGGAACAGAACGTTGCGTTGAGTAAGAATTTTTTTTTAAATATATACTGTAGTTTTTTTCGGTAGTTTACGTATTTTGTAACGTTCATTGTAAAACGAATGTTTGTAAATTTACTTTGTTCTTGTTTTTTTTGTAGTAGTAAACCCTAAAAACATGAAAACTGAATAATCTGATGAAATAGTGAATATTAAAGTGGAAAAAATATACTAGAACGCTATGTTACAAGTAAAACATAAGAAAAAGAAGGAAAACAAGAAGGAAAAGGTAGCTTTAAAGCATACAACGCAACACAAAGAATCTTGCTCAATTAAAACGCTACACTGTTGTACTGGTTACATAGTGATGGAAAAGAGAAATAAGTGTCGCAGGTTCACTTCTACTGCCCCGATGTATAATGGAGGGGTATTGAACGCTTAGTTATTAGCCTAAAGTCTCTCTCTACAATCAATGTCCACCTAGAGCACGTGGCACTGGATGCCATCGATTTGACGTTTAGTAAGCTGTTGAATCAGCTGTCCAGTGCACCTAGCATACCGGGTCATCGAAATGATTGCTGAGAGATTCATTTAGTAGAGAATGAGCGAAGATAAGGGTAAAAAATACAATGAAATAAAAAAAAAACAACAACACATACTGCCAGCGATAAATAATATGAACGAAAGGTAAACAAAAATAAAACGCTAGGTCTAGATGAATGTATAACGCCGTTTCGTTTACCATGCGTACAGTGGTAGTAGGTACGTTAGAGTGGGGCAAGATGGCTCAAAATCAAGCTCAAAAATAGATACAATTGTGATTTGTACTTTGATAGTTAACAGTGATGGCATATATAATTTTAACTGTTTTGTATGTTGATTAAGGTAATTTCACGAGAACAAAACTCTTCTAACGAACCTTAGCACAAAGCCATGATTAGTGTCGTCCACTGCTCAATATATGGTTAACAAGGTGACTCTAAATCAACTGCAGTGTAGTTTGCCACAGGTTACGTTTGTGAGCGGATTGCTTCATTATTGTGCGTTCGATTATGCTCTACACGTCAGGTTTAGTAAACAATCATTAGTAAATCCGATCGAAGGAGAGAGGGAGAGAGAGAGGGAAAAGAGAAGAAGATAGAGAGAGTGTTAAGGCGTGTCAGTTTTGCTGTAAAACAAGTGCAATCTTGCTCCACTCCACGCAGACAATGAAGATGTTGATTTTTATTATCGATTTACTAAACAGACCTCAGTAGTAACGCAATGTACTAATAATTTTACTTCAACACATCGAGAACTGGTTATAAGTTACGAAACAAAACAAATACTAGATACAAAGTCAAATAAAATGCAGTGTTTTTATTCTTTTTGTTACAATTTCCGTAAAATAGAATACTATCTTTACAAAAAAAAACAAATCAAATATGTATAACAATTTACAAGTAGAAAAGTAATGCAAATGGCGCTCGTAACAGTATGGGTAAACGAACAACAAAACAAAACAAATACTAAGACCTTATTGCAATTTAGTTGAGCAAACGAAACCTTATACGTGAGACGGATGGTAGCTATTTGCAAATCCGCACACTCTCCCACATAGCCCTATCCATTGACCATACCTTTCCCATCCATTAAAAGATGTATAATAAACCGGATAAAATCAAACTAAACTCAATGGAAAGATTAAATAAAACGAAACACTAAAATGAAGTACACATATAAAACAAAACTGAAAACAAGAAAATCATACACGCGCACATGGGAAAGCAAAGATGGTTAACAGAATTAAATCAAGAAAAACAACATTACCTTTAGTGCGTAAAATGGATGATAAAAAGGACAAAAAAAAAACAAACAAACAAAAAACGCAAGGACGAAAAATGCAAAACATCCTAGTAATAACAAGTAAAGCAAAGTATGCCGTTTCGTGTAACAAAGATTAATGTGTTCCTCGCTGTTCGATGCGGTTGATAGTTGGTGAGAAATCGAAGGCCTTTTATCGGTACATAATTTTTTTTTAACTATTTTTATACCATTTTAAAACATGCATATTCCGACCAGTGTTTTATCTGTGTGCGTTTGTGGGTCAGGTTTGAACGATTAGTTTATAGTATACGCAATTTTCAAAATGGACGTTCTACCATTTTTATTAGTTTCTATTTTACACAGCTACTACCACTTTGCTATTTTTGTTCATATTTTTCTGTATATGTATCTCTATCTCTCTCTTTAATCTGTTACCATTCATTTACGCCACGCTACGTTAAGGTGAATCGATTAATTCTCGCGTTGCATTCGGTCAACATGTCTAACAGCATAATCATCATTATTCTTAGCTATGGTACGGACACAAAACGTGTGCTAACGTACATCCATAACAACAAGATCATACGTTGGGTGTTTATAAGAACTAAGCAACCAAGCCCCAACAAAACAAAACTGGATAGTCTCTAAAATAAAGGAACAAAAACAATATCTCCATATGATAGATGTTGAAAATATAATTTAATGTTGAAACGAAACATGGAAAGATATGTGGTCCTTTTGTACAGCCCGATCGAGCGTATGTCCGCTTATTTATTATGAATTACCAACACGTGGAGAAGTACTAGAATTTGGACAAAATGAAAGTGATACGATCAAGGAGAAAACATACGGAAGGTAAATGAATTTCTTTTTATTCCTTAAATACTCAACAGTAGAGTTCTTTCGGGAGAGTTACAATTAAATATTTAATTTAGCACTGCAGCTAATGTTTGTTTGAAGTAAGAGAAAAGCAAAAACAAAGCAGGATTTGCGGTTCTGCATGCAATGATATACAAAGAATGAAGATAATTATTCATTTGGTGGCCGTAGGTGGGCGTAGTTTTTTGCAATGTTTGCTATTTCCCGAATGATCGTTTTTTTGTTAACTTTTCACATACTTGGCTTTGAAAAGTCACATATTTTAAGGACACTATTTTGGAAAATTACATATTTCCCCCCTGAGGAGCTGCGAGCTGAATGAACGCCCGGTTTGCGGGTCGCCCAGTCGGCCAAACTGTTCTTAAGGTTTGTAGGAGTACCTATTTATTTATTCAACTGTTAACATAGCAGAATCTGGTTGAACTAATACATGGTACCTACTAGCTAATACCTAATACCTAATACATGCTAATGAGAAATTAGCATCATTTGCATGCACCTCTAATGCTGCAATGTGTCACAAGAGTTTGTTGATCGTTGTAGTATATTCCTTGTTCAAATTTACCAACAGTGAAAGACCCGACGAACGGGACACCTTTTCCATTAAGTCATGGATCACATCACAAACTAACTCTTGCACCGTCTTTGTTTATGTGTAAATAACTACCTAACTATTTGTTTATCGTTTCTCTTTCTCCCTCTTAATGGATGGTTCGCTTCGTTCACGCTTAACCCTATCATCTGTCTGTCGCGACCTACCAGCACTGCGTTCCGGTTTTGGCGAGTGTCGTTGCGTTGGATTCTGCCGTTTTGTCGCTACTTCCGGTGCGCATCCCTCCATGTACAGCTGCCGCGTTTCTGTATCCGTGTTGTCCGTTTCCTTGGGCGGTCGATAGTTCTCCACATGGTCGACTCGTATCGTTTTGCCAACGAGCTTAATACCGTTCAGATTATCCACCGCCAGCACGGTGGATCGCTGGTCTTCATAACAGATAAATGCAAACCCTTTGGACTTGCCGGTCGCCTTGTCCCGCACCAGGTTTACGTTCACGATCTCTCCATACTGGGAAAACACGGAAAGTATATCACCTTCGGTAAGGTCATAGAGTAATCCACCGACAAATATCCAAGCGCTATTTTTGTACTGATCGTGCCAGGAACTTCCGCCACCCTTTTTCAGATCCAGATCGCTTAGTTTTAACACATTTTTCATATTACTGTAACGGTCAGTGTGTGAAGAAATGAAAGACTTCAATAGGAGGGATACAGATTGCGGAATTGGATGGACGATCAGAATAATGGTACTCACGTCATAGGATTCATTTTGATTGGCAATGATTTCTTGCGTTCGTCTGTGTTAATACCAGCAAATGAAGAAAAATTGTTTCACTTATAAATTCATAAAGTGGTAAAATTGTATTATAGTTTTCCGGTTTTGTTTACATTTGACTGATATTGTGTAAATGACAGACCATATCATACTGAACAATTGAACAGCTGCTGCAGGGATTTAGAATTGTGACAGTTTGAATTGGAAATATAAATTTTTTGTGCTCAATAGGTTTTCACTGAAAAGGAGGAATATTATTCGATAATAAAGTAATATTCAGTGTATTCAGTACATGCAGTGCATCAAAAATGAATTTGTTGCTATTTTTGAACTTCATCGCCATAAACAATATTCCATGTTAGCGTTTATTGCTTTCTTCAGCAAGGTAACCGACATGTACAAACTTGTAGTGTAATCTCACCCGGATTAGTTCGTGTTCACATTATTCATTGAATGGAAATAAATTAGAATTTATACATCGAGAACAGTTTCTTAAATTTAAATTTTTGTTGTCTCTTTATAATTAGGCATTTCACCAACATAAATCATAATTGTATGTTGTACCATACAAAGAAAGAATGGATTAATATCTCGGATAGGATAGCTGCGGAACTACTGCTCCATTTCGTGCCCATCACTATAACCCTTTGACAGTTCAGCTGTTTCTGCCGATGTTAAACAAACGAACAAGTGTTTTTCAAAACACCAAAATAAGACTTATTTCTACCTCCGGTTTGTGGTTAAATCTGATACAGGTCAATCGAGCTAACTGTGGGAAGCCTGTAAAGTGCCACCACTGGTGGTAGCTTTGTGATTGTTTTCCAAAGGAATCTTCATGTCTGTTGTACATGAGCTGCAGCTATCGTGGTGCTGAGGAAGCCATTCTCATTAGAACGCAAAAGGGAGCGTTCTTTGATATACTTTGTGTTGCCTTCATTGAATCATCACTGCACGAGTACGATCATTCACAGTAGGTTATGGATATTCAGCGAGCAATGAATTCAATGCACACGCGTTTGAAGGTAAGCACTTTTTTCCCACGAAAACTCGACGCTTTTTGTACGCTTATCTGATTGTGCTTGTTTTGTTGTTGTTTTTTTTAATCGTTTTCATACAGCTGGTAGCATTCGTCCATTTCATTCTGATAGTGCTTGCACTCGGAAGCGCTTGGTTGCCATCCGCTTATCTGTTCTACAACCTGCTCTACATGGTAGCACTGTTCTGGGCAATACATTGCCGCGAATCAATCGACGCTGTCCAAATCGTAAGTTTTTGCTCACCCACGGCGTAACTTTGCAGCATGCGGTTTACGATGGTGTTCCTTTACAACCGCGTTCATATTTTACAGTGTGCCGTCATTAATGGGTTTAGCTTTTTCTTCGATCTGATGGGTATCATCTCGTACTTTCCGTCGCACGGTATCTTTTCCGCCGTGTTCGCCATACTCAATCTCGTTATCCGGCCGTTTAGCTTGCTGTTGTTGCAGCGTGAACTTTCTGACCGTGGCGGAAGCTTTGACCTCGGGTACGATGGTACGGGCGGCGTTGGTGAACACCCGACCAGTTACGAGGATATCGATGCACCGCACCAACAGACACCGTCACACGGGCAGGTCAATGTTAATATGTTCAAGTAAACCCCATCCCATCCACCTTCGCCCACCGTGTCACGAACGAATCTCGATCGCACTTTTCTATAATGAAACAATGAATCTTATTTGTGTTTTATCGCTCAAACACCGTGCCAGGTGCGTAAAAGGAAGTACGGTACGCGTTAATTTCACTGTTCCATCCCCGCATACCATCCCACGTGTAATGTTAGTTCCATCTAAATGATTTTATTCATATGCGGCTGAGTTACAAAATTGTGAACATTATACAATTGAATCAAAATTTTCAAAAACCTTTCTCGAACGGTTCACAATCTCCTTTGAGTTGGCCGGTTGCAAATGCTCACTGTCGGCAGTTAAAACTATTTCATATTTAATTTTGATACTCTATTAATGTATATGGAGCTAAGTAAGAATTTCTTCTACTTTTTCTACTCTACTTATCAGGTTTTAACACAGTTTGTTGTGAGCAATTGGTTTTGTTTTTAATAATATGCCATTTTATTAACTAAAGTTGTTATTGTTGTGCAAAGATGTTTTCCAAACATTATAGATATTTTAAGTTAACGGATATTAATTTGGATAAAACAACTAGCACTGCAGTGTCGCGTAATATATTGATAAATGCAGAGATATTTTCGAATGGGTGCAAGAACAGATTTTAAAAGAACCGCCGGCCGTAAGGTCAGCAATGGGTATCACAAGGAAGTCAATCTCGTCTGGATAAAGCACTGTAATTATATCTAGATTAAGACGATAAAACCCTTATTTCTCGATACGTCGATTTAACAAAAAAACAACAACTAGTAATTAATTTCCATCCGAAATTTTTTTTCTTTTGAACATTGTAATGCATGCATAGTGTGTCGAAGAAAATGAATCTTTACTATAAGTCCCGAATTCGTGAGTTTTAACTTGTAACATGTAATAACAGTTCATTCCTTTCCATTATTGTGGATTGCCTTAGAACTCGATGAAATGTTTAGTAAATCGTCTCGGTCCATAGATGCACTTGGGCTTCTGGTAACAGGGTGGCCGCTCAACCGGGAAATCAGAAAAACCGGAAATTAGCCGGGAATTTTTTTAGACTGGGAAAAAACTGGAAATTTCTCTGGAAAATCAGGAAAATTTTATTTCATGTAACACCGTATTTATCGTCAAAGTGTACAATTAGAAGAGTTTTTTTAGTTCAAAGAGAACGGCCTGGCCATTTTTGCTGAAGAATATTTTCAATCACCATGAATGTTGAATGTTGTTTATTATTCGGGTATGGTGTGCGTTCACGTTCTTCCCAGCACACATATCTTGTCTTCTTCTGTCTCTTTACGTTGGAAGCCACAAATGATGTGCACACGTCGAGCTGCTGGCGCTTCCGCAGTTCGCTCGTTACTCCTTTGTTTTTACGAGGTTTTGCACTAGCCCGCATCGATTCTACTTTAGCGTACCGGATGAATCTGGCGGTCAGTTACATACCAGAAAGAATTTGACTTTTCGAATAAGATCAGCAACATCAGCATTTTCTTAGGGACCGAAAGTGCATGCCGTTCTTCATAAGAGCATCATCGGTCCGAATTGTCAAATGCATCCAGATATCGTTTTGCAGATTTTATTGTTTCATTTCTAAAGCAAAGAGTACAGAGTTTAGCTCTACTGTCGGTTTTCTGTTTTGCATTATCTTGTATCATCGTGACGTGTGCGTGCTGTTAATGTTAATGTGTTAACATGTTAATGATTAGTGTGGAAGGTGATTTTTTTAATTTAGAAAGGATATTTTTGTCCATATTTATATTTTTATTAATATAAATTTTTGGGGGCGTCCCGGTGGTCCATGTGATAAACGGCGCCGGTCCACACGGCCGGACCGGGTTCAAATCCCATCCGGACCGTCCCCCCGTAGCAAGGACTGACTATCCGGCCTACGTGGTAAAATAAGTCTAGTAAGCCAGAAATGGCCGGCGTGATCTGTAAGGTTGTTAAAGCCAAGAAGAGAGATTTCTGTAAAATTTTGAGTCAATTTAGAATACAGTAGAACGTCGATTATCCGGGAGCGGATTAATCGGCGGGCGGATTAACCGTGCGCCCAAAATTGACAGCTGTTCAACCGTGGTGAACATTTGTACTGATGTAATTTTGGTTAACATTATTAAAATCGTCACCAAACGATATATTTGAAATGATTTTTTGTACGTTCTAAATTTTAATTGTTATTTGTAAATAACTTGCTTGATCCAGAATCATTTTTAACATCAAAAGGACCATCATAGTCTAGTGTATAGATACTATATACGCCTTATCTAGATATATGAATGACCTTGATATTCAAGCGACTATTATCCGTGGAAATCGATTAACCGGTGTAAGTTCGGACCCGAGCAACCCGGATAATCGATGTTCTACTGTAGTTCATCAAAAGATAGGAAGATAAAACATTTCACGACGCTTGTGAAAAAGCTGTGACCATTACGTAGGAGCGGTTCACAAGATGGAAGCACGTTACAATGGATATGACTTATGAACTAACTGCTTTGAAAACGAAGAATCTCACTCAGGTTGGTCAAGGATCGGTTAAAGTCAAACTCTGCATATTTTTTTTTAAACTCCCTTTTATTGCCGGTTAGAAAAACGCCTCGCAATCATTTTATCACGGCGTTTTCACGGTGATTATCTTATGTTTCCAGTCCTAATCCATTTTAGCAACTTTATGGCATACCAAGATATGTAGCTCTAATTTTTTTCGATTCTTTTGAAGCATTGTTCCGCCATCGTTGCCCCATAGCTCGGTTCATTTAGCCCCACTTGACAAATTAGCATCACGTGAAACATTGACTTTTAGTTAACAGTTTTAGGATGTTAATACGTTGTTTAGGAGTCTCGTATTAAATTAAATTCATAAATAACCAGCACAATCAAAGTATAATGTTAGGCTGGCTACATACGAGCCGCGGAAAACGCGTATAACTTGTGTTGTCAATACCATACTTGTATAACAGTTTAACTGTCAAATCGACGCGGCTCCAAACGCGGGGGCTGTTCCGCAGAGTTGTTGATGTTCAACAATTTTGCGTTTCCGCGGTACCGCGTACCGATGACATTTCGTTATTGGCAGCCGACTCGTACCGAACCGAGCCGAGCCGAAGTGCTTGGCAATGAAAGTTATACGCGTTTTCCGCGGCCCGTATGTAGCCAACCTTATACCTATTATATTTAATGGTGAATTAAAAACATTTTGATTGAACTTCTTAAAGTCCCCGTAATTCCTAAATTTGATTTTTTTAAAGAAATTGTGTCAACTTTAAAACACCAAAACAGGACGGCAACGGCTTGTACTAACTTAAAATTAGAAGAGTTTATTTAAATTTTATTCGAAAAATGCGCAATGTTTATTTACAACCGAGAAAGGAAGTGTAGTGAACCACAAAAAAACCCGGAAAAATTGTGAAAATCACCGGGAAAAAACCGGGAAAACCGAACATCTAAAATCCTGATTTGAGTGGCCATCCTGTGGTACGCTTGTCGTTAATAGTAATACGAGTTAATAACTGCAATCTGTAAGTTTTTGTTTTTTTTATTACCAATACCATTGCAAGCATTTTTAGTTCATAATATATTTGTGTACAAAGCAACGCTTAACTAATATAAATCGTAACTTTGTTTAGATTTGAAATGAAAATCCGCTTCCATCATTTGGCAAGATATGAGCCACTCCACCAAGTTGCCCCAATCAGCGCACTCTAGTGGTGAGTAGCGACTAGCCACCATCGCACAATCGATTAAACGCACGCAGCCCAATCATTTTTGTTGATGTTTGCGCCCTTTACCGTAAACTTACCGTGAAAAATAGTGAGCATAGGAAAAACGCGAATTACTTACCCGTACGTCATCAATCCTATAGAAAACGTTTCGTGCAAACAAATCAAACCCAAACACGTCGCAATGGTTTTTTTTGTTACAATTTTTCTTCAATAACTGTAATTTTATTTTTCAATTATAAAAATTAACACAAAGTTCACTTTGTCCTGTGCCCTGATGACACATTGCACTATCTTTCCCCCTCACTTGCTCGTTTGCTACATTTTCTTCTGCCATTTTGTGCATGCGTTTTTGTGTATGACTGTGTGTGTTTCTTGTTGTCCTATATGTATTACGAGTGTTAGCTGCAGCTTCTTCCCATTGCTGCACGCACGCTACCGCAAAACCATCCATGTTTGCTGTTTTGCTTTCGTTTTCTTCTTCTCTTTGCTGTAATGTAGATGGTTTTTGTGTATATGTTTTCTTCGCAGTGAATGTATGTCCGTGTAAAAGAGTATATGTATACATTGTGTACGGATTTTTTTTCTTCCTATTGTTTCATATTTGTTTTTCGTTTTTTTTCTTTATTTTTTTTCTTTCGTACGCGAAACGGCTCCTTATGTGTGTTTCGAATTGTGTTGGTGTGTGCGTACGTATCTTGCTGTTTTTACTAATTGTAAATTTCTCCTACTACAGCAGGTTTAGGGTGTACTTATCTTTTCATTCATCCGATTATTTATGAGATATTGTTTTCTTTTCCACTTTTCCACTTTTACTACCTCATTAATGCGGCTTTGCAGTTTGTTCATTCTGTAAGTGTGTGCGTGTGAGCATGTCTTGTGTTGTACAGTTTTCCTTTGTTTTTTTTTTCGTAATCATGTGCTTTGGTTTACAGTTTGTTTTTTTAAAACCACGTTTTCTGTTTGCTGTTGAAATCACTGAGTAAAACTTATTATTGGAGATAATATGACACATAGTGGAATAATGTAACAAATGTGACCGTTTCCTTACACATTTTCTTCTTTACGTGGCTGTATATATATAGGTGTGTGTTTGTTGTTTTTTTTTATTTGTTTGTCCAAAAAACGGCAGTATCATGTAAGATGTGGTTTTTATTTTATTCCAGTGTTGCTTTTCCTTTCTCGCATATTAACATGCTTCGTGTCGGCTTTCGTTTTCTTTCCTGCTCTCATCTTATTTGCTTTAATTTTATCAAGCTTGGTATGAACGAACAACGGGTTTCCTTTCCTGTTTTTTTGTCCTTTTGAATTCTTTTTCAATGTGTGTGTGTGAGAGAAGGACAAGGAAAGGGTTGCTTGGAAGTTTATTTTGATGTGAAATTTGTAAAGTGGTTGTTTTTTTAACCTTCGTTTTATTTTTCCCTTACGACGATATGATAAACATAAAACACGTTTTGGCGGTTTTGTGTGTGTGTGTGACATTTTATTTTTAGTTTTACAAATTTGTGCATGATACGCGAAATCTAACGGAGTAGATTCGGTAATTCATTTCCTTTTAGTCAGTCAGTAAGTGTGCTAGCGATGTGTGTGAGTGTGTATGTTTTTTTTTTAAATTTCTTTTTCTTCCTTTCCTACTGCGTTCTAATCATTTTCCGGCGCGGGCGCCGCCTGTACATAAGTCGATTTGTTTATTTTTAACACGTTTGTCATTGTGTTTCTTTTGTTTGTTTTGGAACTTTGAGCTATAGTTTTACCATATTCACTGTTCAAAAGCTAGTGCATTCTTGACGTTTACCGGCGTTTAAGTCTCCTTTTCTACGGGGTTTCATTTATGTTTTACTGCGATGCTAACGTGACCATTTGCTTAACTGAAGTAAATTTTCTAAACCATTTCACTTGTGTATTTGGTTTTTCGTGTTGTGTGTGTGTGGGTGTAAGTGTGTGTTTTAATGTGCATTCCAGTGTGTGGACTGATGAAGGTTTAAGAACCTACCATGTCTGTGTGTGTGTTTATTTGGTTTTTCCTTTCATTTAGCAGGTTATGCACACACAAGTTTGCTTCTTATTGTTGTAGTTCTGTGCTACTTTATTGTTGACTTTGTTCTATTTTCTCGAGTGTTGCATCATTCCTGGCAAGTAATTTTGTTGTTGTGCTGTTCTCTTTCATTCAACAGCTTCACTGACGCATTTGCATACTATATTTACATAACCGTTGCATAATGTATGTGATTTTAATACATTTTTTTACCATTCGATGAGAGGTTAGTCCTTGGCTAACTGACCAGTCACCTCATCCCTTTTATCAACCCTATCGTGCACATATGCGTTAGAATGTGTTTGTAATTCCTGTATGGTTCATGACAGCTTCTTCCGGCTAATGTTGAGTTGAGAGTTAGTTTTTCTTCTTGTGTTTTTTTTCTTTTTCTTACAATTTTATGCTTTATTGGTTTTACGCTTGCTCTGTGTTATTCGAGATAAAATTTGTTTAGTAGTGGAACGTAAATGTATAAAACGAAATGTTCGCCATTTTTTTATGTTGCCAATTTGTTTTTCTCGCGATGTCATTTTGTTAATCTACACTGTTTATGTTTCCTTCGAATTTCATTCTGCCATGATTTACTTGAAACTTGCTTCTATTGAGTGTGTGTTTATTGTAACTGTTGTTGTTGTTGTTGTGTATATTATTTTCTAGTGCTACAACAACAATCGCTCTCGATCATAGTCTTATCCCATCGTTGAAAGGTCTCTTAAACTCGCCTTCCGTAAAAGAAAACGCTCTGTCATCTCTGATGTGTATCTGTACTGTCATCTGAAACGCACTGGAATTTACTACGGAATACTATTACATCCATGCTAAGTACATGGAGAGTTGTACATATGTTTGTATGTGTGTGCGTGTGAGTCTACTAACAGTCTCGCTTTTAATGACAGTGACACAAACGCCAAATGGCGAATACTGTTTCTCACACACCCTGTACGAGTGTGTTGCAGTTTGCTGACTGCACACTGTACCCTGTGTGTGCGTTGTTCGTAGTCAAAGCGACAACAAATGTTCGCACTTTGGTGAATTTCAGAGAAGGTAATAGTAACTCGTATCCTCTGATGTGTTTGTATGTGTGTAGTTGGCTTGTAGACAACATGGGTTACAGCAGCACAGTAACTATGAATTTGTGAAGTTTAGATAGTTTAGTCCCGTCAATCCTTTTTGCAATCTATGCTAATGCGTGTGTGTGTTTTGTTGTTGTAGTTGTTGGTTTAATTTATTTTTATTCCTGTGTACAGTTCCGCATTCCCGTAACAATGTATGTTCGATTGTTCTGTCTGTCCGTCATGGTAGGTTTAATGGTACGGACTGTAGGTGTGTGTGTGTTTCATCGAGATCGTTTATCCAATGGGTACGATCGCATTGGTAGCGATTGAGTTTCAACGCTTGTAAATGATTGATTTTACAGTAGTTTAACAAAACGTTCACTGTTATATATTATTGTAAATCAGTTGTATGCATTTTTTCACGTAATTTATTAACTTATATGTAGCACGATTGTGGTGAGAAAAAGAAAATCAAGCACAAATGACACCACTGGACATTCTGCCAGATGGTGTTTGTGATTTGCAACTCCTAAAGGTATGCAATCATTGTTACAAAGAATTCTGTAAGGACATCCGGTTTAGATCACTGTCATTGATCTGATGTAATCAAGGGGTAAAAGGTTTTTTTTATTCGTTAATTTGTATAATCTAGGTGCGCTCGCACCACAGACATAATTAAACAGAATAATGTCGTGCAAAGCGTTGTTGCCTACCCAAAAAAAAAAAAACAACAAACAAACATGTTTCGAAACAATTGATACTATTTCTACAACGTTCAAAACACAACACGTACACGTACAGCAGTATAAGTAACAAATTGTTAATGTGGTAAAAGGGTTTAATTCGGTTTCCTTATCTTAACAACCCAACATCCGTCCTTTTTCTCATGTAGTTTTTCGCTGCGTGTTTTTTTTTCTTACTGTCCATATGAATAAATGTGTCGATGCGTGGTTGTGTATCAGGAGGGAGGAATGGGTATATTCTCATCTAAATTTAGGTGTGTGAATGTGTTAATTATTTTCATGCATAATACTCTATCCGTCCAACTTGTCCTACTACCATTATGAAACGCCTAATTCGGTGTTATCATTTGTATTTTTTTTTTTTAGTTTTTTCTTGTTTGTTTGTTAGTTTTGTTTCTGTTTAGTTTTGTCTCGCTAGCTTCTGTCCCATTTAACGCAAGTTGCTTCATAGCAGCACTATATTTTTTCTTAAATCCTAGTTAACTAGTGACGCTAGTGACAAATATGTACAATTAATTTAGAATAACGTTTACGACAATTTTTCTTCTTATTCTTGCGTCTGTATGTGTGTTTATGTGTGTATGTGTGTTTGATGTCATCTGTTTCTTCACTCATTTGCTCTATATTTACGCATTCTATATAATGACTGGATGAATTATGCTATTTTGATTTATTATATACGAATTCATTATCTGTGATCATTCATTCATTACTGATGCATGGTCGTGTGCGTTAGTTTGCCTGTTCACTAACGTGCTCATTTTGACGTTGACGCTTCTGCTGTCATTTACAACATTTGCATTTGCCGGCCATTTATGTAACCTTTCTTGTTCGCTTAACCTTCAATTCAGGAAAAGGGGAAGGAAATGTTTAGGGGAGGAGCTTCGCTTCAATTGATATATTCCATTACCGTGTATTGTGTTTAAGTTTATTGTTTTGTTCGCTTATCTGCATCTTCTTCTGCGTAGCTTGTTACTCTATTGAAGCGTTTGTTTTGTTTTTGTTATATTCGTAATTAAACTATCTTTGTTGGGTTTTGCCGTTTTGCTTTTGCTTCTTTGTTTGTTATTTTAGCATTCGCTTCAGAACGAGCTGGCGCATTTCTTGCAATAGTTTTTTTTTGTTTTCAACATTTGCTTCTTTGGTTCACGTGGTTCGTTTTGCGCACGAAAACAAACAGTCAATACAGCTGAGGCAACACACAGCCTATGCGTGTAAAGATGGCTGGCACTTTGACATTTGACATATTAGCGATTAAAGACAGCGGTATCGTACGCAGTACGTATCTGTCTCAAAGTTTTACTTTCATATGTGTATACAAGATTACAGCGGATGTTGTTCAAACGATTTCGTACGCAAATCATCTGCCAAGCATCTATCGGTAGGCGCGGTACAACGTTTCAACTTCAATTCAATTCTTCAAGAACAGCACTTAAACGTGACGGTTAAGTGTAGCGGTACGTAAAATAGTTATACATTTTGACACGTTCATACACACGGCTAATCGATAAAGGGATGCTAGTGTGCACAAAAACAAGACAGTTAAACGTTACACCAGGAAGGTGACGAGAATGTGAAACGTTAGTAGATGACGTATGTGTACTATGTACTATGTACATGTAGCACACCAGCGAGAGCTTTGTTGTAAGTGTAATGCTTCGTTTCACGCGTCTACTGCTATGGCATAGTTGGTTTTGTGTGTTTGTCTGTATGTGTGTATAGTAGTGAGCCGATTTATTGACATCTTTAACGTGAACCAGAGTGGAAAAACTTTTTTTAGTTTCCGTGTTTTGTTTAAATGTTTGTGTGTGTGTGTATATATGTTATGTTGATATTTGTATACAAAATTGACGTTTACACGAAACGATTTGCTATATTTTTGCTGCTCTTTTGTACGCGGGAGAGGATTTTGGATTCCAATGTTTTCCATGTGTTGAAATGTATAAATGTACTTTTGCTTGTGGTTACTCTTATTTTTCATACTTTTCTTCCTATTTCTGTCTGTTCTTTGTATTTGCTGTTTCTCTGTTAAAGTAATGTAATATGCTTGTTTCAAAGTGCTACAAATGAAGTACAATTTAGCTTGTTATAGTGAATCGATTTATATTACATTGGAATCAAGTCCGAAACCATCGTTAGGATGAATAAATATAATAAGAAATGAAAAATGAACCAGATTAACCTAGAATAGCAAGGCAAGAGACAAACAAATAACGGAAACGAAAAGCGCTCTTGACGAAGTGCAAGAGAAAATAGTGAAAAGAGACATACATGCGAAAAACATGACAAATAAAGAAGAAAATACAACAAACGGTAGGGAACCGGTAGGGAGATAGAGAGCGAGGTCTTTGAGATATTGTGTCTCATTATTAGGTTCATTGTTTCTTTCCCACTGCGTTATTTCTTCGCTTTGCCCGCTTTTTTTGCAATCTCACCTTTTCAATAGTCTTTTTTTGTGCTCTCTTAGTTCCTTCCATAACCTTCCATTTTGTCAATCAATTTTGAATGGAACATTTCTCTCACTTGTTTGTTTTTGCTAACCATTTCGTTTTGTGCATTATGTTTCTATTGGTTCGTTCCGGTATGTTGTTTTTTTCTTCTTTGCCATCCATTCCATTCTATCTTGCATTCTTTAAAGCCCTGCTCAGGTGCTATCTCACTCTTCGCAACGCCTTCATCTCCTTTCCCGTTTGCCCTTTTAAGTGGATCCATACTTGGGGACGATCGGGAGTAGCCAAGGTGTTGAGAGCCGATACGCCGGTTCCGCTCAGGTACTTGAAACAGAGACAAGAGTGGTATTTGCATTGTTTAGTCGGCGTGCATATTTGGAGCCTCGTTTATAAGGTAGGGTTTGTAGTGCTGTAGTATCGGCATCTTAAACGCCTAAGTGAAAAATTAGCTTTCAATCGAAACAGCATGCATTGCAGGTAGTGTTATACTGTCCTCTAGCGCTTCAAACGTTCGCCGTTGACCGCAACGATCGGCTGTCATACAAATGTCAGTCGGTGTCGTAAAAGCATTAAACGTAAACATGTTTGCCCGTAGCTGAAACAATCTAGCTCACTGTCAGTGTGTGTGAGTATTTTTTTGTTGTAAGAAACATTGCAAAGGAATGTGTAGAAGCAGTTGAAATTGTTGGTGACCGTATGCGGATGGGTGATAGCTTGCAGATAATTGTCAAAACAACACTAATCCGATTTCACGAATGAAGCCCTAATTCGCTAAACACTTTCGACACGCTGAACAGAAGAAGATATGATCTTGTCAACCGATAGCCCTACTCTTAGTATTTCGCGTAGGAAACGTACAGCTAGCACGTGTACGTTGCTGTATCTCGTCGGTTTGTGGGTGTGCCGTAAACGTTTATATTGGTTTTGTTTTGTTTCGCAATTATATGACTTCAATCAAATTTCGAATAATAATGTCTGTTTCTATGATAATTAGAACTTTCTCCCTGTATGGGATCCTGTCGAAATTATGTAACACACACACATCAACGTTCAATTTTTCTCTCACTCGTTTGCTCTATCTCTCTCTTTCTCTTTCTCTCTTTTATCTCACACACACACGTACGCACACACAGCAATTTACACAAACATATGCTTGTTCTCGTTTGTCGTTTCCTTTCACTTTTTGCTATTAATTTAATTTATTACTAATGTTGCCTATAAATCCTCTTCCATCTATTTATCGTCTAGGAGCTACCAATTTTATTAATTAGCTAAATGTGTGTCAATTATCAAATTTAATTTCTTCTCTATTCTAAAGTACGACTTTTCTTCGTGTTTTGGTTATATTTGCATGCTAGTATCATTATCGTTCTGACCTTTCTTTCTTTATGTCATTCTCTCTCTCCCTCTCTCTCTCTCTTTCTCTCTCTCTCTCTCTCTCTCTCTCTCGCTCGCTAGTCTTCCATATAATCCAACACTTTTTTAAACCGCGTGTGCGAATGTGTGTGTGTATGTGTGTGTTAGAGAGTCGGTGAGTGCGTGCATAGTTTACTATGTTTTGTGGTTTGTTTTCCATATTTGTTTGCTCTTTCGATACTATTAACCTGTTGTGACGTATTGTGAACTGTGCTGAGTAGTCGCAAAGTATCTCCATTAGTTTCACTCATTACACCCTTTACTCAATACTTATATTTATCTTACTTGCGTTGGTTTCTTATACACCTTTGCTATCTGCTTCATTTATCTAGATTGGTTGTTCTTATTTTATATTAGTCTGTTTTCATGCGTTTACCTTTTTTTTTATTTACCATTTTGTTTACTTCTTGCGCTCAACAACTTCTATTTATCCATGCTATACAACAGACAATAAGTACGCCTTTAAGTTTCAATTTACTTCCCTTAAGAAATTTGCAAAATTTACGCTAAACGATGTACGCTCCATGATCGCATTTTTTCTTCTATATTTTGTTGTTGTTTTGTTGCTTTTTTGTTGTTTTTCGCCATTACTTACTAGACAAAGTTAGCAACACTAACAGTTTATGTTTGTTTTTTTGTTGTTGTTGCTCATTTTGCTAAATCTTGTTGCTGTTTTGTGTACGTTCAAATTTGTTGGCTGTGTACGAATTTCGTTTTTTTTGTTTGTTTCCTCTCTTATGTGTTACGTCTTCGTGCTAACTGCTAATAAGAACTCACGCTGTTCATTCTGGAATATAATATTTCGTTAAAAAAATTTATTACCCTAATATGTAACAAACATCTTCATGGCGATACCTTGTTTTTTTCTTCTCTCTTTCTCTCTTTTACTGCCACTTGTTATCCTTTCTTCATGTTTTCGTACATGTCTATTGTGGTTTTTGTTTTTTATTTCCTTCGCGAATAAACTCCTGCTTGGAGTAGAATGTGCTACAGTAGTACAGTTTGCCCTTTTCGCACCGTTTAGACGTTTGTTTTGTTTCGTTTTCTCCTTGCCTATTTAGTAATAGTGCTTTTATCTACGGTTATCTGCTGCTCGAGTTTCGTTTTCTTACTCATTATGCTTTATACTTAGTAATTAGATAGTATGCTTAAGAGAATGTGCCGGCGCATGTATGTGCTGTTTTGTTATTAGGAAATTATTTTACTTAATTGTCTTACTTTATAACAAATCCATTCGATCGCCGTTTTGCTCGGTTTTCTATATCTCTTTCGCACCTTCGGCAGTCGTTCGATTAATGTATATGTGTGGGTGCATATGTTTGGTTGCTCCTGTACTAACGATGCCACTAACGTCATTTGCACCAGTTTATGACACTGTCTAGAATTCTTACACACATCTTTGAGCCGATTTTATTCATTATACACACATACACCATTTAGCCACTAACAGTTCTAACGTG